>NC_056628.2:134098353-134698353 GCF_002870075.4 Lactuca sativa | reverse complement strand
CTCTAAATAGATTGAAATTTTACTGAATTTCCTCAAAAGACATTTAGAAGATTAATGACTTAGAGTACTTAAGGAAAATATTATCATTATAGGATCAAAACCAATAAATATACGGCTCTAAATAGATTGAAATTTTACTGAATTTCCTCAAAAGACATTTAGAAGATTAATGACTTAGAGTACTTAAGGAAAATATTATCATTATAGGATCAAAACCAATAAATATACGGCTCTAAATAGATTGAAATTTCACTGAATTTCCTCAAAAGAACCACAGCTTTAAAACGTTTTTTTGAACTGAAACATGTTTCAACACACATGTCAATAGATGCAGTCCATTTTCTTTAAAGATATAGAAAAACTATATTTAAAGATGAAGCTATTTTCAACCATTTATTAAAATATCATTGATAATTATTTAAACAATACATAAATAAAGATAATCAAACTTAAAACTCGACATATTTCAGTTCATACTCAGGCCTGTCCCAGAGGGTGGGCGATGGGGCGACCGTTCAGGGTCCATCTTTTAAAGGGACCCAAATTTTTTATGGAAATTATTATATTTAAAAGATAATACAAATAATTTTCTTTTAATTATTAATTTATTATAAAAAACTTGATGACATTTGTGTTTTTTAAGGGCCCATTTTTTTCTCTCGCCCTGGACCCAAAATATGTTTGGAACAGCCGTATTCATTCTGTTTAACACAACAAATCCAACTTACTTTTAGACAATCAGGTTACACACATTGATCGGCCCTATTCATACTGTCTAACACAACAAATCTAACTTATTTTTAGACAATCAGTAATACAACACGATATATATCAGGTTACACACATTGATCGGTAGGTGTTGTAAACCATATTATCACATAAAAATTCTAGATTGAAATAAAACGTTTTGAATTTATATAATACAGATGCTATATAAATAAAACTTACTGAGTAAACCGGTCAAACAAGTTAAAAAGATAATACATGATCTAAATAACATTATCTTTACAGCTAAAATTACTTTATGTGTGTAAAAAAGTTATATGACCTAAGTAAGATAAATAAACAAGTGTGTTATTTCATAAGTTTATTACTTTATAATGCATAAGTACTAAACTTATTACACATTACAATCTATAGTCATTTTATATAGGAAATTTTGATTTAAAAAAAACAAATTACAATCTACATTGTCATTTTATATAAGGTTGACATTTTTATTAAATAAATAACAATTTGCATTGTCATTGACATTTTTTTCAAATGTTCAACTTTTACACCTTATAATAATAGTAGTATTTATTATTATTATTATTACTTTTGCCTTGTCCAATGAAGTAAATAAAGGAATGTATTGAAATTTGAAAAGGTCCGGGACCATCGATCCAGATTTATAAAGTGAATAAACCCACGAATCATTCCAATGGATCCAAACCCGAATTATCATTCAACGAAATCACTCCCTGTACCCCACGTACTGACACACAGTAACACTGTAAGAAAGAATTGAAATTCAATTCAATTCATCGTCTGCTGTTACCTACTAATTTTGACTTCCTTCCCCTCAATTTCTCCTCCTTTCACATACACATTCTCCATCAATGGCGATGCAGATTCGAGGTATCAACGCTGTTATGTCGTAATTTTAGCTAGGTAGTGTGTGAATGCGAAACTAGACGAGAAATCATTTCGGAAAATCATACAGGTATGTTTTTTCGTTGTTTTATTTTGAATTTTTGTTAGAGTTGGAGTCATTTCATCGGAAATCGGTAGATTTTTTTGGTAATTTGGGGAAATTTGATGTTCTTCTCGATCTGGTTACTGAATTCTTCAAGTATGTATGTAATTTTTTTCGATGAACACGTACAATTTGTATCTGTATCAGTATGTGTATCTATCGCTCTAACGCGTCAACATTTTTCATTACTTCTTCGAGTTTTTCATGATGAAACTTATTTCGATTGTATTTCTCTTGATTCGCATCATCATGTTCTTCACTACTTCTAGTTTTATTGCTAGCTTTTTCATCATGATTTCAGTTACGAAATGGAAAATGATGATGATTATCATCAATGAGAGCGTAAACCGTTGTTCATGCATTAAATGATTAGATAACAAAATTATAGTCAAGTATGACTTTAAAAGAGTTTACTACAATTTATTGACATTAATTACATATATTTTCAACTATTTCAGAGATGTATCATTGATTTTCACTTTAGAACATTTTTCCTACATCATATGGAAATCATGTTAAGATACCTAAAACTGCAACAAAGAAGAAATCGAATTAACGAATCTGATGAAACAGATACTGCAGTTGATATCAGAATTACAGACGAATATAATATCCAAAAAGTCATGATGTTTCTGTTCATTCTGTTCATTCTGCAGAGTATCGTCTTCTAAGCTCAACCACATTAAATTAACGATGGTTTTACTGAAGAGGAGGTTGAATTGCTGTACATGGAAAAGGGGAATCAGCAATAGCATCGATTTTGATCAACCACCGGAAAGTAAGCTCGTTACCTTCTCTTTTAAATTTTTAATGTTGTTTAAGTTTACACGAAAATCTACATTAACTTTAAATATCATTCCAAAAAATTTCAAATCTAATTAATTTATTATATAATCTGATTAAACATATAACTATAAAACATTAAAAAAAAAAAAAAAAAAAAAAACATATATTTTTTATCTAGTTTGGTTGAAAATGTTTGATTTGGGAATGGTCAACCCGTACGTTTTACCCGTATTTAAGTTTGTGTACCCTTTTTTTTTTGTGGGCCTTTCAAAATTAAAATGCCAAATTCAAAATAACGAACGTAAAAATTATTAAAATTGATATTTTATTCAAAAAATGATTAAATGGAGTATGACTAGGAGCTCTCTTGCTGACTGCTGAGAGGACAAAATTAAAAAAGTTGCCCCAGAAAAAGAAAGTTAGCTATCGGGAGAAAAAGCAAAAAATATAAAGAAACATAAAAGTGATAGTGAAATGTCAGATCTACCCATGACAAAATCCACGAAAAATGGCAGGTTTCGTGTCTATGAATTTAAATTTAATGGCCTTTAATTGCGTTACGGTATATTGTGTGACTTGGTAGTACCAATTACCAAACGCACAAACCCATGCATTAAATCATGGTAGGGACATTTTTTTTATTATTATTCGATATTATTATATCTCGTGTCATAAATAGCTTTTAATATTATAGAAATCTACTATAATAAATGAAGGTTTTTTTGCCACATGTCCTCTTATTCTTCATTTGGACACATGTCATTTTCTAACATTTTTAAATTTTCTATTTTCCACTTGTCATTTTATTGTATTTTTTATTTTATTAAATTAAAATTCCACATTTAATATGTAAGATAATATATATGTAAGGTATTTATTAGAAATGGTTTATATATGTAATGTATCTAATACATTAAAGTCTCTTTAATTTTAATAATTCAAAAGATTCATCATTTTTCTTATAAATTCAAACTTTTCAAATTGTTAAAATTTTATATTTAATTTTTTTTAAACAAACCCATGTAATACATGGGTCTCACACCTAGTTTTTATAATATATCATAAGGAATAGCTCAAGGATAAACTTTATGTTAACCTAAATGCCATATTTAAATCACATTTGCCTTGTCTATCACAAAGAGAGTAGGGGTGAGCAGAAACCGAACTGAAACTCAAAAAAACTGAAATAACTGCAAAAACCGAAGCCAAATAACCAAAACCAAAACCAAAACCGATGGTGCGGTTTTTAATTTTGAAAAACCGAAAATTCGGTTTTATGTTTAATAACCGCACTAAATTAACTGAAATAACTGCAAACCACATAATTTAATATATTATTGAAATATTTATAATAATTATATTTAATTGATAAAAATAAATTAGTATGCCGAAGTTAGACAATGTTTAAATTTATCAATTTTATCATCTTACGAGTTTTATTGTTTAATTTTTGGCGCGTAAATGGTTGTTAGTAACTGTTAGACATATTGTTAATTGTTTGAATGAAATGAATTCAATATAACATAATAAAATGCTAACTTGAAAGAATAAAAATGGACCAAAATTGTGATTTATTTGCAATGAAAATCTAGAAATAAATGAAAGTCGACTAAATTTTTTGTTTTGAACATGAAAAACCGCACTCTTTTAACCGAAAAACCGCACCACCTCATTCTGTGGTTAAAAACAAAAACCGCACCGAAATAACCGAAAACCGCAGAAATAACCGCAAAACCGAACCGAATTAAAACCGCAATTTTTAGTTTTTGGATTTAAAAAACCGCAAATTGCGGTTGCGGTTGCGGTTTTATACAAAAAGCGCACCATACTCACCCCTATGACTCTGTACGACCTTTTAACATCTTTTTATTTATTTGCAACTTTTTTGTTGAGAATGTTAAAATAGCTAAAACCCTTTATTTTCCTATTACTGATTGAATATTTTTTTTTCTTCCCAAAGTTTTTTTTACCATAAGGTTAACAAAGTTTATTTTACCATAAGGTTAATATTTAATGTTTGATTTAACAAGTTGTACATCTTATATTTTATACTTGTACCTTGTTGTAACTTGTAAATATTTTAATATTCTTCTTTTAGTCAACATATCATAATCGATGTCGACACGAGACCTTAAACTCATGTAAGTATCATATAAAAATCATACACAATATATAATCTACACATATGTAACCACTCTAGATCCAACAACTTAATATAGAAAATATTTTCCAACATTTAATATGTTCATATTCAGCAAATTCTGATAACATTATGCACATGACTACAAGTATTTTATACAACCAATCTTAGATGTTTTTAGCTTAATGTAGACATATCACGTATATTTGTTTCTTTTTTACTTATGGATGCAATATACAAGACTTAATCGGTAAGTTATATATTAATAGTAGGTGTGAGACCCGTGTATTATACTGGTTGATTAAAATAAAAGTTAAATATCAAAGTGTAAATACTAAAACATCAACGGTGTGTTTTAACTTAAGATTGATGATACAATCATCATGTCTTACTATAAAATATAATTTTTAATATTAAAAAAAAAAACTATACTCATACATAATAATACCGATGTTTTATTTAAAATATTTATAATGAAATAATTTAGTTTGCTAATAACTTCTATTATTTTATTATTCTCAAAAAGATGTTTAAACAAATTTTATTTGGAAAATAAGAAAACAAATAACAAGAAATATAAGAACAATATCAAAAAAAAAGTATGTTACTAGCATAATTTTAAATCCGTATAACATATATAGATATGCTGGAAAGTTTTTGAAAAATTGAAATATATATGAATTTAAATGTCAAATAGTAGCATAATTTTAGGCTAATAATATTGAATAAAAAAATAAACGGAAAATTGATTTAAATGGTCCTAAATGTAGGAATTGAAATTTGGAAAGAACGTGTATTTTTAAATCCTCATAAATACATAATTAGGTGGCATTTTTACATAAAATTGATAAATACAAGAAAATGACATGTGGATTTTATTAAATTCAAAAATACCATAAAATGTCAAGTGTCATAATTAATGACAAATTGACGTGTAGCAAAAAAAAACCTTCATTTAGGTGTGAGACACATGTATTACATGGTTTTATTTAAAAAAAAATGTTAAATATAAAATTTTAACAATTTGAGAAGTTTCAATTTATAAGAAAAATGAGAAAAATTTTAAATTATTAAAATTAATGAGACTTTAATACATTGAATACATTACATATATAAACTCTTTCTAATAAATACGTTACATATATATTACCTTACATATTAAATGTGGAATTTTAATTTAATAAAATGAAAAATACAATAAAATGACAAGTGGATAATAGAAAATTCAAAAATTCTAGAAAATGTCATGTGTCAAGTGAAAGAGAAGAGGACATGTGGCAAAAAGATTTTGATTTATTAAAGACAATATTAGGAAGGATTTTTGTGCTTAATGCAGAAAATAACAATTTAATAAAGAAAATCATTGAATTGGGATTTTCGTCATTACGTCTTTAAATATTATTTTGATTAGTTTATAACCCGTGGGAACCACGGTTATAAAATTAATCAGACTTTTATAGTAAAAACTCAAAATTATTAATAAGTTAATTTAAATAAATTATTAATTTAAGAGATATTTTTTATTAGTTATGTGAAATTATAATCATTGATTCAAATAAATATATAAAATTAATTTTTAATATATATTAAATATTTTTTATTTGTGAGTTAATGAAAACAATAATTTAAAATTTAAAATAGAATCACATTAATGAGGAGGTCTAATAAATTTAAAATGGAAAATAATAGATTGACAAGTGGCAACACATTAATTAAAATGTCTAATATGGTGACACATGGCAAAAGATCTACTCTTTTATTAGTATATTATATATATATATATATATATATATATATATATATATATATATATATATATATATATATATATATATATATATATAATTGGCAAAAACGTAAAAATAAGGAAAACCTATGAGATTGTTTCACTCAACCTTATATTTTGGATAAGAATCCATTCAAACTTTGAACTACATGATGATAATCGATGATACATGAAAAATTGTTTCATATTAACAAAACATGTTTTTTTTGACATTTTTATTATGAAAACTTGAATTTAAAAGTGATTAAAGACGTAATAAAAAAAAAAAAAAAAAAAACACCCTAGGTGTGAGCCCCGTGTATTACACGGGTTGATTTAAAAAAAATATTAAACATTAAAGTGTAAACAAAAAATATTTTTTAATGTAAAACTTTAAAATAAGAAAGAAAGAAACGTATTTATTGCAATTTAATATCATATATATGATATTTAATACTTATATATATAAGTATATGATTTTAATTTTAAAAATTGAAACAAATCATAATATTTATTTCAAAAATAGCACAAAATAACAAGTGTCAAAACTCATGAGAGATTGACATGTGGCAAATAAAAACATTCATTTATTAATAAGGATATACACATCTTTGAATGTCCTGTTATTTTGATATTTCTGAACATCACTTATCCACACAATATTATAGCCAAGCAACACTTAATGGAAAAAAAAGAGAGAGAAAAAAACTTAATGAAAAAAAAAAATTAATAACTGTTTCTTTTTATTTAATGGACTTGTCATGTACAATGCTTAACCTGTAAGCTATATATGAATTTTCTTTTCGAACTCCATGCATAAAGGACTTAATAGAAATATATGTGAAACGAGGTTTCTCATTATTATTCCATTATAAGTCCTAACTTTTTACATTTCTCCCTCATTTAAATTTTTCCCTCCATCTCACCAAGTGTGTCATGATTTCTCACAGTTTTCAAAAATCATTTATCGAGACAACAATTTATTTATAAATCCCTTAGGTTATGTTAGACAGACTAGTTGACATCTGTTGAAAATGTCAGGAATTATGACATACAATGGGCTCGAGAATTGCATTTTAAATGCCAACTCATACGAGGATGAACGCATTACAAATAAACTACACAGATCCCCAACCGAGTCACCAGAAGAAGATATATCAAGTTGTTGTTCAAGCAATAATCCTTCCGGATCATTCTTTTCTCAATGGAGTATCATGAAAAGGGAACAAAACGAATTGGATGATTGGGACTACTCAGAGAGCCCACAACAATATATTCACAAAATGAGTCCTTCATATACACTTCAATACTCAGATATGGAAGTCATGAAAGAAAAATTTGGAAAGCTTTTGTTGGGTGAAGATGCTACAGGAGGAAGGAATGGTGTTTCTCCTGCTTTGGCATTGTCCAATGCCATAACACATCTAGCTGGTGTGTTATACATCCGGTTTTATGCAAGAAATAGCATTGTTCTTTTATTTATTTGTTTATTAATTATGATAGATTTATAGTATCTTACTTTGTTATTTTTAGGAACTGTTTTTGGAGAGCTATGGAAACTTGAGCCATTGGCTGAGGAGAAAAAGAACAAGTGGAGAAGAGAGATGGATTGGTTGCTTTCTCCAACAAATTATATGGTTGAGTTGATTCCAGCTAAGCAATGTAGTGCAGATGGAAGAACATTAGAGGCATATTTTTTCCATTCCTTTATGTTTAATTTCATTAATATTTTCTATTTATAATTTATAAAAATTGGATTATTTTTTTATTTATTTCGCAGATAATGACGCCAAAAGCTCGTGGAGACGTTCATCTGAATCTCCCAGCTCTACGAAAGTTAGACTCCATGCTTATTGTAGGTGATCTCTTATGCATGAAATAGCAATGTACTTTCATTGATTTGTTTATAATTAATACAACAACATGAAAGTATAATGCTATAATTGGAACTTTTTAACTATGATGTTATAATTGGATAGATTTTTATAAGGTAGAATGTCTTAATAAGAAAGCCAATGTTTGTCTAAAGTAATTGTGTGTTTATAGGAAACATTGGATTCAATGACTGAGACGGAATTTTGGTATGAAGAAGGTGGTAGTCGAGCTGAAGGAAGAGATAGGAATGTAAAGCAAAGCAAAAGATGGTGGCTTCCTATGCCACAAGTGCCCATTGGTGGCCTTTCTAATGATGAAAGGAAGAAATTGCTAAATAAGGGTAAATTGGTCAATCAAATTTTCAAGGCTGCTAAATCAATTAATGAAACTGTCCTGCTCGAAATGCCGATTCCTTCCATCATCGGAGAGGCACTTCCTAAGGTAATCCATCCTTCTTCTTTCTCCTTCCACAATATGTTATTTTAATATATTTCCACTATTAATACATCATTTATCTAATATCATATCTTGTTTGCATGACATGACATGACAGAATAAGTTGTACTGTGCTTGGTATGCATTGGACTAGGTCTAATGTTGATGGGATAAAAGTAACAATTTTTTTACTACTCGAAAAGATGGGACACAGACTCTCCCTCGATTTCTCGGTTGTGCAAAAAGACATAAATGCCATTTTCATCTTCATCGTCGAAAATAGCCCTAGAAAGCTTGACCAGTGTCTGGTTCGGTCCCAACCTGTCTAGTCATCTCCCGTGTCATGGGAGATGACATGACGGGTTGGGACTGGACTCAACCATGACATGCTTTCTATGGCTATTTGCGATAATGAAGATGAAAAGGGCATTTACGTCTTTTTGCGCAAACGAGAAATCGAGGGAGAGTCTGTGTTCCATCTTTTCGAGTGATACAAAAAATTTGTTATTTTTGTGGGAAATATACAAAAAAGTCTCAAACTATTGGGAAAAGTTTCAATAAAGTCCTAAAGTTTTTTTTTGAACAGAAAAGTCCCATTATTTTGAGAAAATCATATAATTTGTCATTTGCTGTTCAAATATAAAAAAGTACTTTTTCGTTAATTTGGGCAAAATGTTAAATAATCGGGACCTTTCTGTTCAAAAAAAAACTTTTAGGACTTTATTGAAACTTTTCCCAATAGTTTGGGGCTTTTCCGTAGATTTCCCTATTTTTGTCCCATCAACATCAGTCCTCGTCCAATGCACACCAAATAGAGTGCAACTTGTCCTATCTTGTAGTATTTTCAAGTATCCATTGGGATGTATTATGTATATGGCTATATGCTAATGAATTTATTTATTCTCTTGTTACAGTCTGGAAAGGCAAGCCTTGGTGAGGATCTTTATAGGGTCCTAAACAGAGTCTCCTCATCATCTTCCGATATGATCAACTCACTGAATTTAAAATCAGAAAACAGCGCTCTTGATGCCATTAACAGATTGGAAGCAGCAATACATGCATGGAAAGAGAAAGTCGGGGAACATGACAGTGGTAAATCTCCAGCAAGAACATCATCATGGTCATTTAAGGATCCCGTTTCAGAACTTGATAAGATAGAGTTGTTAATAAACCAAGCCGAAAATCTTTCACGTGAAATCAAGATCAGATTTCCCAACCTTCCACAGAAGTTTCTCGATGTCATGAAAATCCAATACGGAAAGGTTAGTAATCTTCTCAATGTTTGTTCCAATAACATCAGTCCAATGCATGTCAAACGCAGTATAAGTCTTACATTCAATAAAAGACGAAAAAGTTAGATGCTAATGTAGGCTTATTTCAGGATGTTGCACATGCGATCTTAGAAGCTTATTCTCGTGTTCTTGGAAACTTGGCATTTAGTATTCTAACAAGAATAGGAGACGTCTCTCAAGAAGACATGTTAAGCAATCCCGATTCCTCAAATGAAACAAATAGGGGGGAAACTATTTCTATACCTAGTTCAAATACAAAGGCTTCAAGCCACACACTAATTGATAAAATGGATAACATAGAAGGGAAGATGAATTTTTTAAAAACAGAAGAGGATTCTCATGTTATATTTTTAAGCGAGTAATCTTAGAAACCTTTTGTTTTTGTAAATGATGTTATATGTTTAATGAACTACAAATCTATGGTTAATAGTTTTTACTTTATTTGTCATGCATTGGACTGATTGATGCTAATGGGACAAAAAAAAAAATTATACTTTTTTATCCCACCCAAAAAGGTATAATATTTCTTTAGTAATATATACAATTTAATATAGTGAATTTCAAATTATTCATCGATGCGTGAGAACCAATCTGAGATGGTTGTAGCAAGAACTTTGGTCTCGTTTAGTGAAAGAGTCTTGAGCACTTGTGCAATTGCGTCTGCTGGAGTATATACATCACCTACTTGCAATTTTGGTTCCTACGATACTCACACAAAATCGCAAATAAAATAATTGTTAATGAGACCCAAAATTGAAAGAATCAGATATACTCAGGGACCAAAAGTGAAAATAAGCTAACCTGGATGCATGGTGTGATATGGTTACCACTTAATGAGATTTTATCCAGTGTTCCACCAATAGCTTCCACACGAGGCCTCAAAGTCTCCTCAAGAAGATCAGTCTCATCAATCGCATCAGAATTGAACTTTACCTGAAATACAAAAACCATGGATTATTATTATTATTATTATTATTATATATGTAAATAAGAGAAAAAAAGAATGTTTCAATTATGAGAGGGAAAAAATTACGAGGAGTGTTTTCCGGATATTATAAGAGTTTTTGCAACACTCGCGATTCTCATTAGGTGTTGGCTTGAATTCTGAGATTCCTTGAGCAACCTGAAAAAAATAGAATTAAAACACATCTAGCTTCAGGATTAAACTCAATTAGCAAGATTAATACCTGATTAAAAACCGATGGCAATTGATCAACAAATTTGTTTAATGAAACCCTAGCTTCCGGATCATAATCAGGAGCCATTGATTCCGCCGTATCAAGGAACACTCTCCACGCATCTCCAAAAAAAATAAAACATAACAAAATTAGAAACAAAGATTTATAATTAGTTATAAGTTATAACCAAATATGATTTACCAAAATAGTATAAACAAATATAAAAAAATTACCTGCAGCGCCCTTAGCCATGGAAGATACAGGGGATGCTTCCACAACAGGCATCAATTGGCTTACCAGAGGGCCCAACTGCAATCACAAAAAAATTAAAAATTAAAAAAATTAAAGTTTTTCATAAATCTCAAAATGTGCCACGTCAGCACCACGTGGCATCAATGAAATTACCTGCTCGAAGTAAGGTACTGCCTCTGTTGCTGGCCTGTTGTTGTATGATATTATGGCATTAGCCTTCAATAAAAAAAATGGAAAACAGATTATTTTTCTAAATAAAGGGCATAATGGTCATTTTAAACTAGATAACTTATGATGAACAGAGAAGGAATGAAAATTGAAACCAACCTTTGGTATCCTCTCAGAGAAATAGCTTCCAGAGAGTACTTGGAGTAGGGCTCCATTGCTTCATATTATCATTAATAAATTAATAATCATAAAAAAATAATTTTTTTACCCAAAATAAAACAGTAAAAAGGTAGTAGAATAAAACTAAATACACGCACCTATGACCAACAGAATAAAGAGGAAGATCAACAAGTTGAGCTGATGACACGTCATCATTAGGCAATCCAGATGTTAAAATCGAATCCAAACACAAATGAAACTTGTCATAAACTTCTGTAGCAGCTTTTGAGTGATCAAAAGTCACATTATATGGCACAGATATAATAAGATAACCTTCATTTGCCAATAGCCCTAAAAGATAGCTGCATATAAACATCATATTTTTTTACATAAACCAATTCTTTTTCGGTGTATAAAATTGACCCATAATTAAAAATTAAAGAAGATTAATGAAAAATTTTAACAACTCACCTATAGGTAACTTCAGGAACTGCTCCAATAAAAGCACCACCAAGAAATTTAATGATTGCTTTAGGCTTCTTTCCTTTTGGTGGAGGAATAACTAAACAAGAATCAAGCCTCCTATATATCTTATCATCATCTTTATCCTTTTTCACCCTGTAAACACCTCTCCCAGAATACCCATTTGAAATCATCCTTAATGAGCGGCTTGAAGCATTTAAATTACGTATTTTGTTCCATGAAAATCCAAACCAATGAGGCTCTTTATGCTGCAACTTAGAACTCAAATACTTGGGAGTAAATGAAGATGCAGCCAATTCCATTGAGCCACAAGTACTTGTCCCCATAGATGCTATTGTAGTTGTCGCCATTATTACTGTGGTTCAACTTCAAGATACATTTTGTCATCAAATTATTACTGTGGTTCAACTTCTAGATACATTCGTGAATATCAAATCAAACAGACTGCTTCCATTTTCAACAATCAAATGTACGGAATTACTTTAAAGAAAAACGATCGAAAATTGGTGTAAAAAATACTAAAAGTCCTAGGGTTAACATATAAATCTAAACCAAGGCACCGAAACTAACGACATACATAACATCCATCAAAATTCAAATTGCTCGTACGTTTCACTAGCTAGATCGCATAATTTTCCCTAATCTGATGAAAAACTAAACACCGATGGTAATATTAGAGTGGAAATAAACCGTAGACCATGATTTATGTATCTGTAAATGTAATTACAGTTGAATAAAGTAGAAAGGGGTATACATAATACATACCGATGTGAAGTTAACGAACTAGAAATGGCCAACAAATCGAGTAGGATGCAATTGGCGATTTGTTTCAGAAATGAAGAGAAAGGAGAAGGTTGTTATGACATGAAGCTGTTGATTTGGATTTTGGAAGGGGTTATAAGTGTGTGTGGAAGTATGAGAGTAGCGAGTGAGAATAGGTGAAGGAGAAACGGAGGCGGGGAATAAGCGTTGGATATGATTATTACGGCGTGTGTAATTCAGCGCGGGAGGTTAACAGACGACGGGCATAACTACAAGCCGCAAAATGTTTTTAACAAATAAAGGAATAATTTACTCTTTTTTTAAGATATTGTTAATATAGTTTTAATATTTTGGCCTAATTAATGAAAAAAATTATTTTATTATTTATTTTGGAACCGGTAAATATTATAAAGAAATAAAACAAACCAATTCCTAGCAAATAGCTGACATACAAGATGAAGGAGAAAAGAAACAACAAAAATCATCAACTACAAGCATCTCAGTTTAATGGATGTACACACCAATCAACCCGATTAAGTATATAACTAGGGATCATGTGTTTAATCCAAACGTATGTCATCGATTGAATGTTATCTACAACCTTTGTTGGAGGAATACCTATATTTTTAATCAGTTTGTCATTCCTAGCCTTCCAAATCCGTTATATGGTGCCATAGCATATATTTATCAAAACCTTACTTTTTTTGGATAGTCCCCCTAGTTTGTTACATAGTTGATGATGTGCCTCTAAGCTACATTGTATATTTGATAAATTGCACCATCTCCAAATCCATTCTCATACAACATTCACGAAGCACCTAATTAATATATGATTTGGGCTTTCATCACTTACCTTGTTGTATCCGCATAAACTCGAAATCATGGTCATTCCACTTTTCCTTAATTCTGTTGTAGGAAATCGGCCCAAATTTGGCCACCATACAAAGCACAAGACTTTTATGAGAACTTCATGGATCCAATCGATTTTGGCTCCGAATGGCGAGATATAAGGCCACCCAATTATGTGACACAAAGGTGTTGTTTGTTTTGGAAGTGGTTAAATGTTTTTTTTATCTTTTTCCAAGTTTGCGGAAGAAGACGTGTACTTGCGAAACGTCTACCCGCCATAAGAGAAAAGTGCTCAAAAGGTACTTTTGTAGGAAAAACAAACGAGGCCAAAGAGTCCACATGATACATACCATTCCATAACATGTTGCAGCTCCATTCATATGGTCTACTTACTGGCTGCAATGACCCCACTAAGGATGATAGTTCCAACAATTCTCTTTTTTGATCAATCGACGTGGGATGCGATGCCTAATCCCAAATTGGTCCGCTAATTTTTATGTTATCCTCTACCTTGTATCTTTTTTTCTTTTCCAAACAGTCGAGATTTAAGGATCGTATTTTGAGAGATCCATACGCAAGTCAGTCATCCATTCAGAAAAGAATGTAATTTCCCAAATTCCATAATATATTTTTTCATTTTTTTAAATAGAATAAACACTCATTTTATTAAAGTTACATTCAAGTCAAACCAATTATTCGTAATCCATAATTAAAAATTAGTGTTATAAGGAAGACGATATGGAATCTAGAATCATAAAACTGTTGATGCATGTATACAGTCCCTCCTTTGTAATATGATAAGTACTTGAAAAAACATTTAATCTATAATTGTAAGCATACAGCTTAATGAGTTTTCCAAAATATCACATACAATACAACATAAGTAAACAGTTATGAGTTATCAGCAACTCTATGGATTATCGGTAATCTTATTGGACTAACAGCACACCCAGTGGACTAACAGCACGTCCAATGGGCTAATAGCACACCTTATGGGTTATCAGCAACCCTTTAGACTTTCAACAATCCCAATTAGCTAACAATACGCCTTGGGGTTTATCAGTAACCCTGGGGACTATCAGCATTCCCAATGGGGTAATAGCACGTCCTAGAGTTATCAACAACTTTGTAACATATATAACAACAAACAACATATAAGTCCCAGTTGGTCAGCATGTATATACTACCACACATGCAACATATAGCGTGGAGACTCTGTCACACCCCGAAACCCAGGGCAGAAACATTCTGGGGCGGAGGTGACTTCATGTTAAGTATCACAACCAATGTACATAGTAAGCGAAGTAAACAAACATTACATTACATATTAAAATTTACATTTGTTTGTAAGTAAAAAGTTACAAGTGTATATGTTCAAAAGTAAAGACGTGTCTTCTACGTACTCCGTCTTCGCCAAAAGGATTGCTGGGTACCTGTCTAATGCTGACCTGAGAATACAAGCAGTTTGAAAATCAGCATAAAGCTGGTAGCGGTTTTGTTTTCTGGAAAAATGAACAAGTTTCCTTTCGGTTTCTGAAAAAGTTACGAATCCAAGAAAATCTCATATTTTCTTATATGTAAAGTTTGGTTATCTGTTTTGTTACACAAATCTGGTTATGAACAACTATTATCCCAGGAAAAATCCCATATTTTCCTAAAAGTTGGTTACCGAACTGAAATGTAATGTAAAAGATGTATTCTGAAAACTTGGTTATCCATGTGAAGTGTATTAGTTTTATCATGTATATAAAACTAATAAGTATAAAGTAAACTAGTCACTAACCCATTATTACTAACAAGTAAATCTCTGTTATCCAAATTGCGAGTTCCATAATCATACGATAGACTAGATATGGCAATAAGTAGTCCACATCACTTTATGACTTTCGTCACCCTTGAACCTTTCAGTTCGGCTGTAGCTAGCAGCCAGGTGTGGGGTAGTCAGCCCCGTATAAATCTATACACTCAAGTCACGCTCCCTATCTAAGAGATTCTGGTTACGGGGGCGGTCCTCCACTCGCGCATCTCTGTGGAGTGTTTCCGAGGACGTGTCTCTAATTTATAGGAATAACAAATTTACTAGTAATAATACATAAAATCTGTTAAAAACAACGAATCCTCCACTCGCGTATCTCTGTGGAGTGTTACCGAGGACAAATCAAACGTACCAATATGATGCTTTTAACAATAATGATATGGAACTATTAATTTGTGAAATATAAAACATAACAGTTTATAAAGAGTTTCACAAATAGTTTGAAAACTGACTGTATAGGTTTAACGTTTGGTTAATACTGTTTTCCAATGTTAAAAGCATGTGAATTTCAAACATTTTAAATGTAATAAATAGTTTAAATACAAGATATTCTTGTACTTTTACTTGTATTCTCCCCCTGAAAATATTGAAAAACACTAAAAAAGGGTAGGGGTATGAACTCACCAGTCGGGAAACGAGTCGATTTGGATGCTAAGTGTCAGTTTGGTGCTTGATAACGCGCGAGGTTCCTATGTAATATGGAATGATACACAAATGTATCTAATTAGACTTCAAACCACTAGTTAGATAAGAGTAAACACTTCTAAACGCGAAAACACTTCAATTCAAGTGTTTGGAGTGACTCGGGTAGCATCTATGGACGAGTATGGCTTGGATATGGAGTTTACTCTTCAAGAGTAAACTCCTTTAGGAGTTTACGGTCCAAATGACCCACTCCCCATGAGTTTACGGCCGTAAACTCATGGTGGGGGTGTTCTTGGTTGCTAAATAGCCTTATAACTCATGAGGGGTGATGCTAGGCTTGGTTTCAATGCATTTGAATGAGATTTGAATATCCTAACGGCCATTTGAGGAGTTTACGGCAGTAAACTATGAGTTTACGGCCGTAAACTCTTATGTGCCATGTCTTAAGGTGTTTTGGTGGTCCTAGGTAAATTACAATGCACATAGGAAGGTTCTAGGGTTGATTTCATGGCTTAGGAAGTGATTGGGACTTGAATTGACCTTGGAAAAGTAGTTTACGGTCTATGAAGATGTTCTTGGGAGTTTACTACCTTAAACACATGAGTTTACAACCGTAAACTCATGTTTTTCCATGATTCATGGGTTTTAGTGGTTGTAGGTTAAGTATACAAAGTTCTAGGTCCAATTCCAAGCTATACAAGGTGTTAAAGGCACTTTAACACCCATTGGAGGAGTTTTATGGTCTAAGGAGGTGTGTTTATGGTCCAAGAATGCTCTTGGGCCGTAAACTCAATTTTGTCCCATTTGTGTATGTTTTGGTGCATTTCTTGAAGGATTATAAGGTTCTTTGCACTCATGGAAGTTCATGGAGGCTTTTGGAGGTGTTTAAGGGCAGTTTAACACCTTAAAAAGGTATTTATGGTCCATAAATGAGGGTTTACGGTCCAAGCATGCTCTTGGTCCGTAAACTCATGTTTACCCCCTAAATGTTAAGATTTTGGTGCTCTAAGTCCATTCCTGCAAGTCCAAAGGTCTTAACTAAGCACTAGAAGTGGTTTGGAGGGGTTTTGGGGCTTCAAAACCCTCTTTAGAGGAGTTCACGGTTTTGAGAGGGTCCCCAAACCGTAAACACATGTTCATGGGTTTTTTCGGGTGATTCAAACATGAATTTGCATGCCAATCAAGTTAAACAACAAGTTAGGATGGAGTGCTTACCAAATTGAGGCTTGAAATGGGGTTTTTGGATCAATTTCGAGTTCTAGAGAGAGAGTAGTGAGAGAAAGTGATTTTAGAGAGAGAAAAAGCTTCAAAATGATGTCACTCAATCCCTTATATAGGGGTTGAGTTTATGGTCCGGTGGAATTCTACCCGATACTGACGTTAGACGAGGCTTTTGGTCGCACCCGATTAAGTTGTCGTAACCCGATATGGTTGAAACTAAAAATTTTCCAATTATTATATTGGGGTGTTATCATTAGTTTCTAATGTGTTTGGACACCCATTAAGTCATAATAAATGACCCAAATTTAATGACTTAATTTAATAACGAAACGGAAACAACTTGAAAACGACGAATTTATTAACGGAACGGGTTACAATAACAAAATTAACTTCAGGTTGTCACATTATACCCCCGTTAGAGGGAATTTCGTCCCGAAATTCAAGATTAAGATACAAATCATGGATTTGGAAATAGATGCGGATACTTCTGTTTCATCGAGTCTTCATGCTCCCAAGTGAATTTCGGTCCCTGAAGCGTAACATTTCATTTCCTGTTGCATTTCTTTGGTTTGGAAGTTCCAGAATGTTGTCTGTGGATTTCTAGCCCCCTATATTATATGCCAAAAGATTGATTCAGCTTGGCATTCCAGCGAACCTTCGCTATCGGGATGCGGCTTTGTTTCGAACGTTTGATCTCTCGATCCATGATTTCGATCGGTTCCTCCACAAAGTTTAGGTTTTCGTTGATCTCGATTTCATCCAAAGGGATCACGAGGGTTTCATCAGATAAGCACTTCTTAAGGTTCGAGACGTGAAAGACGGGATGGATGTTACTAAGCTCTTGGGGTAGTTGAAGTTTATAGGCTACAGGACCTATCCTGGCGAGGATCTCGAAAGGTCCAATGTACCTTGGGTTAAGTTTCCCACGCTTTCCAAAGCGTACCATGTCTTTCCAGGACGAGACCTTCAACAGGACACGGTCTCCAACCTGGAACTCCAGAGGTTTCCGTCGTATATCGGCGTAACTCTTCTGTCTATCTCGTGAAGCTTTCAATCGTTCCCGGATTTGGATGATCTTTTCGGTAGTTTCACGAAAGATTTCAGGACCAGTGAGAGCACTGTCGGGGAATCGACTCTTGGCTAGTTGCGTGTCTCCTACCTCGGCCCAACATAGAGGGGATCTGCACTTGCGACCGTAGAGGGCCTCGAACGGAGCGGCCTTGATACTGGTGTGGTAACTATTGTTATACGAGAACTCTATCAAAGGTAGATGTGTGTCCCACGTCTTTCCGAAATCAATGACACATGCCCTCAGCATGTCTTCTAGGGTTTGGATAGCTCTCTCACTCTGTCCATCGGTATGAGGATGATAAGTCGTGCTCATGTCTAGATTAGTTCCAAGAGCTTTCTGAAGGGACTGCCAAAACCTTGAGGTAAACCTGCTATCTCGGTCAGAGATAATGGACGCAGGTACACCGTGCATTCGGACTACTTCTTGGATGTAGTTTCGCGTGAGTCTTTCCATCTTGAACGATTCTTTAATCGGGATGAAGTGAGAGGATTTTGTCAAACGATCGACAATTACCCAAATGGTATCGTACCCACTCGGAGATTTGGGTAACTTGGTGATGAAATCCATGGTAATCATCTCCCATTTCCACTCGGGTATTTCGGGCTGTTGGAGCAGACCCGAGGGTTTCTGGTATTCAACTTTTACCTTGGCTCAAGTCAAACACTTGCCCACAAAAGTAGCGATCTTGGCTTTCATGTCTAGCCACCAATATTGTCTCTTGAGATCCAGGTACATCTTATCCGAACCCGGGTGAACAGAGTATCTGGTCTTGTGTGCTTCCTCCATGACAACCTCCCTGAATCCTCAGAACTTTGGAATCCAAATTCGGTCCATGAAACAGTAGACTCCGTCACCTCTGATCTCAAGTTTCTTATTCATTCCCCTCAAGGCTTCGCTTGACACGTTATCTGGTTTGAGGGCTTCTAACTGGGCATCTCGGATTTACATGGATAAATGGGAATGGATAGTCATCGTCAGTGTCCTTACTTTACGGCTCGAGCTTTCCTTTCGGTTAAGGGCATCTACTACCACATTGGCCTTGCCAGGATGGTAGCGAATCTCACACTCATAGTCACTGAGTAACTCTACCCATCGTCATTGCCTCATGTTTAAGTCTTTCTGATTGAAGATGTGTTGCAGGCTCTTATGGTCAGTAAAGATCGCGCACTTGGTTCCGTAGAGATAATGTCTCCAAATTTTCAGTGCAAAGACTACGGGTCCTAATTCCAAGTCATGAGTGGTATAGTTGACCTCGTGTGCCTTTAGTTGTCTCGAGGCATATGCAATCACCTTTCCCCTTTGCATAAGCACACAGCCTAAGCCCTGGTTAGACGCATCACAATCAACAACGAAGTCCTCCGTTCCTTCGGGCAGGGACAGGACCGGTGCGCTGCACAAGGCTCGCTTTAACGTTTGGAATGCGTTTTCTTGCTTTTCACTCCAACAAAAGGGTACACCTTTCTGTGTTAGAGTGGTTAGAGGTTTGGCGATTCTATAAAAATTCTGGATGAATCTCCAATAATAGCCGGCGAGACCCAAGAATTGACGGATTTCTGTGGGTGTCTTCGGTGGCGACCAATTCTCTATCGCTTTGATCTTGGATGGATACACGTGAATACCCTCTTCGCTAACCACGTGACCAAGGAAAGTTACCTTCCGAATCCATAATTCACACTTGGAGAATTTCGCGTACAGCTTTTCGGATCTAAGGGTTTCCAACACTGACCTCAAGTGTTGTTTGTGATCTTCTTCACTTCTGGAGTAGACAAGTATGTCATCAATGAACACGATAACGGACTTGTCTAAGAAGGGACGACACACCCGGTTCATCAGGTCCATGAACACAGCCGGTGCATTGGTTAGATCGATGGGCATCACTACGAACTTGTAGTGTCCATACCGAGTCCTGAAAGTTGTTTTGGAAACATCACTCTCATGAACTCGTAGCTGATGGTACCCTGACCTAAGGTCTATCTTCGAGAAGTAGCTGGCTCCCTGAAGTTGGTCGAAGAGGTCATCGATTCAAGGAAGAGGATATCAGTTCTTGACAGTCAACTTGTTCAACTCACGGTAGTTGATACACATCCAGAAGGATCCATCTTTCTTCTTCACAAACAATACCGGAGCTCCCCAGGGTGAGGAACTCGGTCTTATGAACCCTTTGTTGAGTAGTTCGTTGAGTTGGCTAGATAACTCCTACATTTCTGTTGGAGCTAAGCGATACGAAGATTTGGCTATGGGGGTAGCTCCAGGAATTAAGTCAATACGAAACTCAACTTGACGTTTAGGAGGAATTCCCGGGAGCTCTTCGGGAAAGACATCAGGAAAGTTGCAGACTTCGGGGATGCTCGCGAGATCTTTAACTTCCTGTTTCTCATTAATGACATGGGCTAGGAATGCTTGGCACTCCTTCCACAGAAGCTTTTGAGCTTTGATGCAGGAAATTATACGAAAGATTGGAGCTAAGCTTATCTCCATAGATCATGAGAGTCTGACCAGGGGGAGGTTGAGACAGATGGCTTTTTCGTAACAAAGGATATCAGCATGATTGGGACTCAACCAATCCATGCCAATAATAACATCAAAACTCTTTATGGAGACTGGCATAAGATCAATGGGAAAAGAATGGTCGTTTAGGGTAAGGGTACAACCTATGAAGATATCGCTAGCATTTTCTTTCTCACCGTTAGCCATTTCTACGGTAAACATTTCGGTTAATGGTTGAGGATTATGTTTAAGGTTATGCTTGAACGAATGACTAACAAAGCTTCTTTCGGCACCCGAATCGAAAAGAATACTAGCATAAGAGTTGTCGAGAAGGAACGTACCCGCAACAACGGTGGGATCGGCGACTGCCTCTTCTCGTCCCATGGCTAGGACTCTCCCGGTGTTATCAGCTGTCGCCTTCTTGGGGCAGTTTCTCTTGAAATGCTCGACTTCTCCACAATTGTAGCAGGCCTGACCAACACCTGCTCCGGAAGATTGATTGGCTGATTGGGCTGGTGTTTTACAGAATCGAATCGTATGCCCCTTTTTACCACAGTTGGTGCATGAAAGTTCACGGCAGGGGTCGGGGTTATGGTGGTATTTACACTTTTCACATTGGGGAAAGTTACCAGCATACCTACTAGTAGGTGTTTGAGCTGTGACTCCCACGGCAGAAGCAGCAGCAGCAGGGATAGTAGCAACATGAACTGCTACAGTCTGTTGTTTCTTTGAGGATCCTTGAGAAGGCTGACTTTTCTTTTTCTTCCAAAACTTTCTTTTCTCACCACTCCTCTTAGTCGGTTCAGGAGTAGTGGTTGCTTCCTCGTGGTCGTCATTGTGGTCAATCAGAGTCTGGGCTAAGCTTTTGGCACTGTCATATGTATCCGGTCTCGCAGATAAGACATTTCCTTTGGTCGGTTGGGTCAGCCCCCAGATGAATCTCTCGATCTTTTTACTCTCCGGCGTGACCAATCCCGGACAGAGTAGCGCTAGGTCATCGAATCTGGAAGTGTAGGCGGCGATATCGGAACCTTTCATCTTCAGGTTCCAGAGCTCATATTCCAGCTTCTGTATTTCGCCCCGAGGGAAGTACTCAGCTAGAAGAAGTTCCTTCATGGCCTCCCAACCCATAACATTAGCTACAAGTAGAGTTAAGGATTTGACTCGGCCGTCCCACCAAGTCAAAGCTTTATCGGTGAAGGTACAAGCAGCGAACTTCACCCTATCATACTCCGAACAAGCACAGATTTCAAAGATAGATTCGATTTTCTCAAACCATCGGGTGAAAGAAATGACACCTCCAGTGCCATCGAAGGACGTGGGTTTCGCGTTCATGAAATCTTTATAGGAACACTCCTTTCGGTGTTCCTGGCTACCTTCCTGGTTTTGGGGCTGGGGACCACCTCCTGAACCACCGGGGTTCATTTGAGACATGGCGGCTACCACTGCGGCAGTAACAGCTGCCTGGAACATCACATGGTCAAATTGAGGAGGAGGTGGCGGCGAGGGAGGATTGTTGTTCTTTGAGTTGGGTCTCTTTCTTGGAGGCATCTTGTGTTGGATTAGTGTCTAAGTCAATAACTATTTTGGTATGTACTTGACCCGATGGTGCATGGTCCTTTTGGGTTGCCTTCACCAAAGCAACTTGATAGGATGAATTATGGAGAGAAAGGATTAAATATGATTTATTAATATATTATGAGAATAATATATTAAAGGAGAAATCATATTTTTTAATTAATATTATTCAATAATTAATTGGTAATTAGTTTTGTGACTAAAAGAGATTAATTAAACTAAAGGGACTAGAATTGTAATTATAAGATAATTGCAATTTGGGCCATGGATTGCCTTGTATTAAGGAGTGGACGAATTCTATGGGGAAACCCATGGGGAAATCGTCCAAGGCCTTAATTAAAGGAGTCTGTGGGTTGCTTAGGGCTTAAGCATCCAAATTAGGGTTTCCTTGTTAGATAACCCTAATAGCCTTACTATATATAAGACCCTTATGACCCAAAAACGTGGCTAAGACTTGTTCTAGGGTTTCACACATTTTTGGTCAGCCTCTAACCTCTCTCATCTTCATCCTCTTGCTTATGGTGTTTGTGAACCATTAGAGGAGTGACATTTGTGACTCTAAGCTTTCTAAAGTCATTACAAGGGGATTTGGGATTGTTATTACTACATACAATCAAGGTAACATCTTAAACCTATTCTTATGTTAATATGATTACTTGTATGCTAGAATTAGGGTTTATAGTCTTGGATAACTTGCATGTACAATAAAGAAACCTAGATCCAAGCATTAGGGTTTGTATGAGCATATAGGATGTTCTTATAGCCAAAACCCATCAATGGTATCAGAGCCTAGACTGGTTTCTATTGTATTGATGCACTGTATAATTGAAAAATCGTTTTTTGTGTTTCTGGAGGCTGGACTCGCCAAGTCCATGCTGACTCGACGAGTCCATGCCTGACTCGGAGAGTCGGCTCGTCAGAAGGAGGGAAAACCGGGATTTTTTGCTGTTTTTGCTTAAGGATAGTTGCCTTATCATATTAGATCAATATAAATCCGATTTTATAATATATTTGACTATATTCTTGATCTAATTGAAGAAATTTATCAATTAATAAAATATTTGTTTCCTTATGTGAATTGATTAATTATTTTGATTAAATTGGTAAATTGTTTTGCAAGAAATCATTAAATAAATCAAATATGGATAATTATGTGATTAAATGTTAATTTAGATTATTTGTTATTTGATTCTTTTGCTTTGAAAAGTTTCATATTTTTCCCTTTAGGTTTTATAGTTTAAATTTGAACCCAAAAGTTTTGTTGTTTTGAAATTTAAATAGTTAAAACCCTAATGTTTTGAAAAAGGTTTCAAAACTTGCCCTCAAGTTTTGGAATTTAAATTTTGATTAATTGTTTAATATTGATGTATATTTAAATTCTAAATCCTAATGTTTTGAAATGTTTCAAAACTTGCCCTTAAGTTTTGGAATTTAAAAGTTGATCAAAAGTTTAATTAGGAATGTTAAATTCTAAAACCCTAGTATTGTTTTGAAAAAGTTCAAATCACACCCTTATGGTTTTATTAATTAATTAAGGTGTATAATTAAAAGAGGTTTAATAGATCCATAAAAAGTTTAGGTTTACAGTTTAATTGAATTAAAAGTATAATTGTTAAATTAAACCACCTAGTATTTTAAAAGTGTAAAATACACCCTATACTATATATATATATATATATATATATATATATATATATATATATATATAACATTAAAAGTCTAACATTATATATATGTATGATTAAAATTCAGTCTTACCGTTAGTAGGCCTCATTCACGAAGCTGGTCTATAAGGGGTGTTTAAGGAAATTGCCTATAAAATGGCGATTGAATGGGTATCCACTCTTACCCACCGCACTCTTGACTAGTGGAGGGTCGTTAGCCGAACGGGTAGGATGGGACAAAACCTTCCATTATAAGTATAATGATATACTAAAGTAACTAAATGCTTTTACAAATTCCCAATCTTAGTTACTTAGGCTAGAGTGAATTGATGCAATTCCATGAAATTACACTTTGTGCCCTTGCGAAGACGTTAGTGGAGCGTGTGTGGTTAACCGGCACACTAAATGGTTCTAAACAAAGGTAGCAAAGGGTGACTCAATGTTTGTCATAGTTCGGTGGAGTGTGTGTGGTTTACCGGCACATCGAATAGGTGACTGTAACATGTGAGGGCACCATGTAAGTTTGCATGGTTATTCACACCCGCTTTGTGATCCTCGGCATCCCAGTCACAAACTAGAGGGGCATATCGAGATTTAAACATGCCATTGAAATGTTCAATGAATCTCATAGGATCTAGGAGTTTTCATAGATTTAAAACTTAAATTTCTTTTTTGTTTTTCATGGTGGAAATTAGTGAATCGTCATTCACTTACCTTCAAGTATTCTGCAATTAGGGTTACGGCATCCCTCTCCCGAGTTGTAGAATATTGTGTTGGGTCCTAGCCTTAGTATCTCATTTGGGTGATTTACTAAGGGCTCAATCAATCAACTAACTTGAATTCGTTTTCTACCGTTTTGTAGATGTCAAAGTTTGACAACTATGGTCTTCCCAAATCCCGTGGAACAAGCTTTCCACATGAAAATGATATTCCACGATTCGATCGAGGAACAAGAAATCATGCTTCACTTCCTCCACCTCCTCCAATTATTCTCCTTAACCCACAAGTTCAAAGGCTTGAAAAGTTCAAGATCACTCAAGCCCTTTTGGCAAGTAAACATAAAGAAGGAAAGCCGGTGTATGCACACGTCCTAGGGATGAAGTCACACATTTATAGGTTAAGAATGTTGGGATCTGTTGTCTGTGAGGAAATGGCTGTTGATTGGGTTCTTCACTCACTTCCTAACTCATATAGTGAGTTCGTAAGAGAGTACTATATGATGAACCGCGACGTGACCCTTATAGATCTCACCTATATGCTTATTGCTGCTGAATCAGAAATGTTTTGGCGCAATGGAAAAGCAAAGTTGATTGGTGAATCTGCCTTTAAGACCTCTATGGATATAGACAATGGCAACGAAAGACATGCTATGATCGAAAAGTTTGATCATAAGAGAAAGGCAATGTCTGAAGTAGTTCCATGTCATGTTCCAAAAGAGTCAATTTGCTTTTATTGCCAAGAGAAACGACATTAGAGACGAAGCTGCCCCATTTACCTAAGAGATCTAAGAGATGGGAGAGTCGAAATGTATGGCTCTAATATAGGTAAAATCTATTAACTAACTCTTTTAAGCTTCTATTCTAGATTCGTAATACATAATGTGATAAGTTGCAATTGATGTTTTGTAGGATCGAAGAAAAGAAAGGAAGCTTAAGGGAAGAAGTGAGCAGAATCTAACCGTGAAAGAATGGATTTCGATCGCATTTCTAGAAGATTAGATTCTTGAGCTACTACTTAGAGTTAGAATTAGATTGCTAAGAAAGATGTATTAGCATAGTTTTTCAATGAATTGCATTGTAAGGACAAATTTTTCCGCAATAAAATAAATTTTGATTTTAAATTTTATTTATTTATCCTTGCAATGGCGTGTATGAAAAATTGATGTTAAAATTATTAACAATAATGGATTTGGTTCTTATTATGTTATTTATGGAAAGTCGAGAATTTACCAAATAGGGAGAGTTTCTCATCGCCCAAGTTTCAATTGGACAGAAACTTGGAATCATGCGACTTGGTTGCACAATGAATGAAAATTTTCATATTTGGAAATTAGACTAATTCATTGACAAAGTGTCAAATGAAGGACTAGGAGATCGAGCACACAAAGTTGTGTGTTGATCAAGTCCACCATAAGAGTAACAATGGTATTCGTCATGATTCACTAAAGGTTTAGTAAATATGATTATACTTACAAGATTAAGTATAATTATGAATTGATTGAAAAAGTTTAAATCAATAGCAAAACGAATAAGAAGAATCAAGTAGGCAGAAAGATAAAAGTTTCTCCATTCTAAGAAGAAGGGAGAGTAGCTTTTATGCTTTATGATAGGTCTTAATGATTAAGAACCATATCTCAATTGATCCTCTAAGTGAGTCTTAGTACAATTGTATGTCTAAGAAGAGGAATCAAGGATTGAAGAAATGGTTAAATCAGGAAGTCAATCAAACTTCGTTCCAAAACAAGTCTTAAAGTTAAGATTGTGACATTGAGTGGATAAGTATTAAGAAGGTTTATAACATTCATCAAATGTGGAAAGTTGTGATGTCTTGGATAAGACAAAGACCAACTGGGACCAATTTATGAAATGTTTTGATAAAAGCTACACTAACTCTTGAATATTTGTTTGTCAAGAAATGTTTGTTGACAAGAGAATCTTATATGTAAAGGAGTCAGTGGGAGTCTTAATGTCTTGAAAGGTTTCAAGAACAAATCAAATAAACCTTATCGATCATCACTAGCACACGAGTTGAGGTTTACAACCTATCGTGTTGACATTATTTTGTTTCTGTGCCATTCCAATTGAGTTAATTATGCATGTGAGTTCTATGAGTTCTCATTTTGAACGCATAAAAGGCAAGGCACCTTAATCAATGAAAGGTACATTGATAGGAAAGGGTGAGTTGCTTAACTACTTGGAAGACGTGGTGGGCAGCTGTGCTACCATAAGGCAAGAAATCGAGATTAAGAAAGTTCGATCCATATGAGTTTGAATTTGTCGTAAACTTTGGTTTTGACAAATTCACATGGATAGGAACAAATACACCGTTTAAATCTAAGTGTCATAAGATTTCCTACTTCATGAAAATGATTGTGAGGAAATGCTTTCACTAAGAAATATTTTAAGAAGATAATGGTTGTAAAATTGCATTCTCGAATTCGATTATGGTTACGGTATCCCTTTCCATAATTTGAATTGCGAGGTTTGGTAATTGTTTACACACACATATGAACTATCTAAGGCAAAGGTGTATAAGTTCAAGAAGCCTTGATAAAAGATTATCAAAGCACTAAGTATTAGAAACATGAACTTAAGAAATTCAATAAGCATTGTTTTTCTGAAAGTTAAGCTGTTTCTGAATACATGTCAAAGCTAGTGGGAGCATAAGTGTTATGTTTATAATAATCATCATGATAGTGGGAGCATAAATGTTATGATTGTATGATTATTATGGAAAGTATTGCAAGTTAGCAATATTAATTATAGAAAAACAAGAGTTATACCTTGCAAAGTCGTAAGTGTTGTAAAGTTGTTTTGCTATAATTAAGGGAGAGAATATTATGCTTCATTTCAAATCTAAAGGCTTAGGTTGTGGAATGTTAATAAACTTAGTCAAAGAAACATAGTGTGTTCTTAAAATATCGATTATGATTACGGAATTCCTCTTCATAATTCGAATTTTGAGAACATAGCAAGTGAAACATTATGGCGGAAGATTGATAAAGTATCAAATCTTTATGTAAGACATTATGCATTGTGTCCCATACGCTTCGGGTATAGGATCGATTGCAAATGCTATAATATTTGACCATTCTAAAATTTTCCAAATGTCTAGCGCATTTAGAGGGAAAAAGGACAAGAATCGGTTTTGACTAATATAATTAAACAACTATCAAAGGACAATCCAAAGTTCGCCGAGGATTGGTCGCTTGTGAGTAGTTGGAAGTATAGTATTGGAAAATATGGAAATGTTTCCATATTGGATGGACCATATCGACATTATTATGAATAGATAAGATTTTATTAAGAATAAGTTGTCATATGGAAAATATGGAAACGTGTCCATATTGGGAATTGAATATTGAAAATCTATGACTAGATTATAAACTTTTATGCAAAAGGATGTTCAAAGGAATGTACTTTGGGTGAGAGACATCATATCTAAGGAATTGTATTGTAACAATTTCCGATAGAGGACTTTGTAATTTCATTGGCAATAGTCTTTGTGACCTTGGTGCAGTGACATTACGAAAGGATCATTGCATAAAATGTTAGAATCTAGCATATTCTATAAGTAGCAAGAATTTGATATTCTTTCACTTATGGAAAAAGGATTTGGAGTTGTGAAATGAGTATGATTGGAAATGTCTTCAATGTGATCTATTTCACAAAGTAAGAACCATAGGTAAACATTGTGTGCATGCTAGGAGCATAGGACAAGTGTTGTAATTCAAGTAAGAAGTTGATTAACCGAAACAACAAATAATGAGTAATCGATATGATGATAAATAAAAGGTGTTTTATTTATACTCAAAGGTTTGAGGCCATATGGGATTAGTATTATTCTTGTGTTTCACATTTACATGTTTTGACTTCCTGAATAATTTAATTGGTCAAGAACAGTCAAATTATTCGAATGGGCCACAGTCGTTCATATGTTGGAAGTAGGTATGAATGAAGACTGTCGTGAATTGGTGTGTGGATTGTCTGAAAGAGTATTAGACATAAGCAAATGTTTGCTGCAACGTTCATGAGTGCTTATGAATATGAATTTGAGCATTGGATTAAACCCACGCTCACTTGGATCACTCCATGAAATTGTATCACGAGTGATTGGTGAGACAATAACATCTTATATTCTTGAAACCGAGATGTGTGAGTTGTATCTTGCAAATCGGTTGCACATTGATAATATGTAAACGCACTAGTAACTTGGTGTCATAAAACATATTGTTGTGTGTGATTCGGTGAGTAAGTGCAAGCGAGCATTGAGTCAAAGTTTATCCGTTCCTTTTATCCAAAGAAGGATAAAAGCGATATCTTTGGGCCCCTCGATGATTTTGTGATGACAAACGTAAATGTTCGGCCGGGCTAGGGCTAATTTGATTTGTTCAACTAGTCAGTCATCATAAATCGAGAATCGAGATATAGTACAAAGAGAATGATTTGAAATCATATCTCATATGATATCTAGAATGGAGGAATATATGATCACTTATCTAAGGACACGCGTATCTGATAGGATCAGAGTTAACAGCGGCTTTGGAAAGCTACGATTGCAGATCAGGATCTGAAGTCATACGCATAATAGTTATTAGACTTATCCAAGTGGGAGACTGTTGGATTAGTGTCTAAGTCCATAACTATTTTGGTATGTACTTGACCCGATGGTGCATGGTCCTTTTGGGTTGCCTTCACCAAAGCAACTTGATAGGATGAATTATGGAGAGAAAGGATTAAATATGATTTATTAATATATTATGAGAATAATATATTAAAGGAGAAATCATATTGTTTAATTAATATTAGTCAATAATTAATTTGTAATTAGTTTTGTGACTAAAAGAGATTAATTAAACTAAAGGGACTAGAATTGTAATTATAAGATAATTGCAATTTGGGCCATGGATTGCCTTGTATTAAGGAGTGGACGAATTCTATGGGGAAACCCATGGGGAAATCGTCCAAGGCCTTAATTAAAGGAGTCCATGGGTTGCTTAGGGCTTAAGCATCCAAATTAGGGTTTCCTTGTTAGATAACCCTAATAGCCTTACTATATATAAGACCCTTATGACCCAAAAACGTGGCTAAGACTTGTTCTAGGGTTTCACACGTTTTTGGGCAGCCTCTAACCTCTCTCATCTTCATCCTCTTGCTTATGGTGTTTGTAAACCATTAGAGGAGTGACATTTGTGACTCTAAGCTTTCTAAAGTCATTACAAGGAGATTTGGGATTGTTATTACTACATAACAATCAAGGTAACATCTTAAACCTATTCTTATGTTAATATGATTACTTGTATGCTAGAATTAGGGTTTATAGTCTTGGATAACTTGCATGTACAATAGAGAAACCTAGATCCAAATGTATCTAATTAGACTTCAAACCACTAGTTAGATAAGAGTAAACACTTCTAAACGCGAAAACACTTCAATTCAAGTGTTTGGAGTGACCCGGGTAGCATCTATGGACGAGTATGGCTTGGATATGGAGTTTACTCTTCAAGAGTAAACTCCTTTAGGAGTTTACGGTCCAAATGACCCACTCCCCATGAGTTTACGGCCGTAAACTCATGGTGGGGGTGTTCTTGGTTGCTAAATAGCCTTATAACTCATGAGGGGTGATGTTAGGCTTGGTTTCAATGCATTTGAATGAGATTTGAATATCCTAAGGGCCATTTGAGGAGTTTACGGCAGTAAACTATGAGTTTACGGTCGTAAACTTTTATGTTCCATGTCTTAAGGTGTTTTGGTGGTCCTAGGTAAATTACAATGCACATAGGAAGGTTCTAGGGTTGATTCCATGGCTTAGGAAGTGATTGGGACTTGAATTGACCTTGGAAAAGTAGTTTACGGTCTATGAAGATGTTCTTGGGAGTTTACTACCTTAAACACATGATTTTACAACCGTAAACTCATGTTTTTTCATGATTCATGGGTTTTAGTGGTTGTAGGTTAAGCATACAAAGTTCTAGGTCCAATTCCAAGCTATACAAGGTGTTAAAGACACTTTAACACCCATTGGAGGAGTTTTATGGTCTAAGGAGGTGTGTTTACGGTCCAAGAATGTTCTTGGGCCGTAAACTCAATTTTTTCCCATTTGTGTATGTTTTGGTGCATTTCTTGAAGGATTATAAGGTTCTATGCACTCATGGAAGTTCATGGAGGCTTTTGGAGGTGTTTAAGGGCAGTTTAACACCTTTAAAAGGTTTTTATGGTCCATGAATGAGGGTTTACAGTCCAAGCATGCTCTTGGGCCGTAAACTCATGTTTACCCCCTAAATGGTAAGATTTTGGTGCTCTAAGTCCATTCCTGCAAGTCCAAAGGTCTTAACTAAGCACTAAAAGTGGTTTGGAGGGGTTTTGGGGCTTCAAAACCCTCTTTAGAGGAGTTCACGGTTTTGGGAGGGTCCCCAAACCGTAAACACATGTTCATGGGTTTTTTGGGTGATTCAAACATGAATTTGCATGCCAATCAAGTTAAACAACAAGTTAGGATGGAGTGTTTACCAAATTGAGGCTTGAAATGGGGTTTTTGGATCAATTTCGAGCTCTAGAGAGAGAGTAGTGAGAGAAAGTGATTTTAGAGAGAGAAAAAGCTTCAAAATGATGTCACTCAATCCCTTATATAGGGGTTGAGTTTATGGCCGGGTGGAATTCTACCCGATACTGACATTAGACGAGGCTTTTGGTTGCACCCGATTAAGTTGTCGTAACCCGATATGGTTGAAACTAAAAATTTTCCAATTATTAAATTGGGGTGTTATCATGAGTTTCTAATGTGTTTGGACACCCATTAAGTCATAATAAACGACCCAAATTTAATGACTTAATTTAATAACGAAACGAAAACAACTTGAAGACGACGAATTCATTAACGGAACGGGTTACAATAACGGACTAAACTTCGGGTTGTCACAGACTCACATGAATAAAGAGTTGAAATCCACTACTCAAAGTCCCAAAGAATCAGATACACAAACCTCCTAAACCATACATAAGCTAAACCTCACGCTATAGCTTAACACCCCTCGAAGTTTGACCAAAAGTCAAACTGGTCAAAGGCCAAAGTCAACCACTAGATGACTCCCACGTCGTGACCACTCATTGGTCACGTCATGGCATCTTCACGACAAAACATTCGTGGTGGCACCAGTCGTCACGTCGTGGATAGCAGATTGCCACGTCGTGAAAGCTGAACTCTCACGGCTTAATGGTGTAACACCCCAAAATTCAAGACCAAAAATTTCAATTTTTAATTTAAAGATTCATAAAACAGATTACTGAAAATGCCACCAATGTTATCTCATATCATGAAAAACATATGTCAATAAAAACATATCATAGGAAAATAATGTCAGAGTACAAATCCCAAGACTCTCATGTGCGGAAAATTGAGTGTGTGATGCGTTGCAGTCATGTCGGCTCCTTTCCCTTGGAAGAAGAGGTAACTGAAACCAAAACTGTAAACCGTAAGCACGAAGCTTAGTGAGTTCCCCCATTATACCACATAAACACATATTGTCAGGCATATCTAGGTGTCCGACCTATCCTATCAGGCATATTTAGGTGCCCGACCTACCCTGTCAAGCATATATGGGTGCTCGACCTACCTTGCCAGACATATCTAGGTGCTCAACCTATCCTGCTAGGCATATTTGGGTGCCAGACCTACCCTCCGGTTTATTTCTACCGGTTACGGTGACTATTTCACCCCTACCACTACCACATAATAGCATATCAATAAACACATAAATCATACACAGACAATGACTTACCAGACAATTATCACAAAGACAATCGTCCCTACCATAAACAACCACTAGTAGGCCAACATTGGTGCCTCCGACCCACTCCTACAGGAAGGTAACTCACCTCGCAAAGCTGAGTGTCGAATATCATGATAAGGAATCTCTAACAGTTGCTCTAATGACTCCCCGACTATCATCTAACCAACCCAACTCGAAAAATGAGCCAAAAATGCCATAAATTCTAGATCTACGGGGAGAGAACCAAAAAGGTATATGTTTTATACCTTCTCAAGCTCCACAATATGCAGGAGATGCAAGACCTCGAGTGATAAACTCTTCCAACCGGCAAGCACACCATCACCTTCTTCTTCAAGGGCTAAAATCATCACAAATAGCTCACATGGTCAAAATGAAGGCTAGGGTTTCATGGAAGGTAAAGGGAGGTGATGGAGGCTAAGGGTGTGCAAACCCTAGCCCACACTTCCCTTAAATAAGGGTATAAATCCCGAAGTTAGGGTTAAACACCTAGACAGACGTCACCACAAGCTCGTCACGTCATGACGCAAAAAATCGATGCTCGCTAATATAGTTATTGCCACGTCGTGGTAACCTATGTCTCACATCGTGGCACAGGGTTTTTCCCAAAAACTCCATCTGTGACCCCATTAAGTCTTTAGTTGATCCATTAAGGAAAACGGGTGTTACAAGAGTTGTGTTTCCGACGTTCACCTATTTTTTCATGATACTTTCAATCGGCACCCTGAGTGATACCAAATCATCTTTTATGGAGGCAATGTTTTTCCATACTTCTATAATTGATCTTTTGCAATTCATGTATCTGGCTTATCTTGAAGGCTGTGTAATCCTTTTATAATACAACTCCATAGTGCTTAGGAATCCCTCAGGTAACATCACTACCATTTTACAATAAGGGATATATTAAACCATGCTATTTAGTTTTAAAATAAAAAGTTTTTTCGTCTCACCACATAAGAATCGCCTCCTAATTCCTTCAAGTTTTGTTTATAACTCTAAATGGAGCAATAAAGAATGAAAAGAAATAGATAGGTAGATTACCTAAACCAATTTAATGAGGGTTAAACTCCCACCAAAAGACAATTTTTGGCCTTCCAGTGTGACAATTTGGATAGGAACCTATCAATGATTGGCTGCCAGTTTCTTTTAAGGTTCATGTTGGCACTTATCGAGACGCCAAGTTAGGTAAACGAAAGAGATGTCGGTTCACACCCGAGAAGAGATGCCCACCGGGCGGTTTCTTGTATGGAAGATCCAAGATTATATTTTCTTTCTTTGTAATAAAAAAAATATGTGTTACGTTTTTAAATGATTTGTTGTATTGGAGGAGAGTCAGCTTACCAAAGAGCTGCAGACTAGTTTGTATTAAGTCATCTCAATACTTACACTATTGAACTATTTATAAGCCAATTTTATTTTTATAAAAATGATATACAAAGTTTTAAGTAAATATATAATTAGGGAGTGTTTGGATTAGCTTATTAGCTTATTGCTTATTGTTTATTTGTGGTAGGAATAAGCAATAAGCATGAGGAGAGATACTTATTAAAATTAGTTTATTTAGCTTAATAAGATGGATTTTATCCAAACACTCAAATTAGCTTATCGTGAAAATAAGTAATAAGCAACTTTTTTTTTCCTATCCAAACACCCCTGAGTTGTCCTTTAAATCGTATTTTTATAAATTTTTACAAATGGTATACAAATTTTATAGCATTAAATAATGATGATGGTGTGCATATACTTTGATGAATCAAGACCACGTGGCACTGTCGGTTTCCATTTCTTCTAACTACCTTTACCTTTACAGATCCAGTAGCAATAGCATCCCAAAATCTAGGGTTTCAATTTGGTAATCGTTTCCCATTTTTCTGTTACCAATAAATCTCTTTAACAATGTCCAAGATCTCAAACACCGGTTACAGCGGAATCCCCAGCAGCACCGCCGTCAGCAGCCCCAGCACCTCCACCCTTCCACCAGGGTCTCCTTCCACAATTTTCGCTCGGGCGAGGTTCCACACGGAGAACTTCGTCGCCAAGCGCCGCCCATGGCGAGACTTTTTCGACTTCTCCGCCATCTCTCGGCCGATAAGCTACGAAGACGCCATGTCTCGGATCAGGCAAAATCTCAACTACTTCCGCGTCAACTACGCCATGGTGATGCTTCTAATAATCTTCCTCAGCCTCATTTACCATCCGATTTCGATGATTATTTTTCTGATCGTACTCGTTGCTTGGTTTTTTCTTTACTTCTTCCGGGATCCTCGCAGCCCTATTATGATCTTCAACCGAGTTGTTGACGACCGAGTCGTGCTAACCTGTCTGAGTTTAGTAACAATCTTCGCCTTGGCTTTCACGAATGTCGGAATGAATGTGTTCGTCTCCTTGCTCATAGTGGCTGTGATTGTGGGGTTACACGCGGCGTTTAGAAGCCCTGATGACTTGTTTCTTGATGAACAAGAGGCGGTGGATGGAGGTTTGCTTTCCGTTGTTGGTAGCGATTCTTCATCTAGAGCAGCTTACAGCTTCAATTGATGATCCTGGTACGTTTGAATTTGAACATAGCTGTTGTTCTTCAATGGTGTGATTGATTTGTTCCTTTTGGATAATATTAGATGAATCGATGGGTCTGTCTGTGTGTTGTACAATTTTGTAGGGACAATGTCTTTTCTTGTTCCCTCTCGCAGAGAACGATTGTAGTTTGATATGTGCTTTCAATACATTTAGGTTGAATCTGATTACATCGTTCTTGTATGTTGTATGTTGATGGAATTCTTCAAAGCTTTAGTGCCATTCTTTGTTCATCCAAATCATTTCTTTGAATAATTATTTGTATACAAACTTGCAAATACTTCTTATTGCTTTTATGCTTATTAGATACCGCATTGAATTTAGTTGGAATTCAGGATTCCATAGGGTTTGGAATTGGATTGCATTCCATTCCAATCCTTGGTTTGGTTGCAATTGCAAATGAGCTCGGTTTCATCCTAAAACCCATGGAATTCAATTCCTAGCATTTCATCCTTGTAAAATTACTCAAATACCCTTTTATACCTAGATTTTCACAAGCAACACAATTCATCAATTCATCCTTGTAAAAATAATTCTCCAATTGAGCAACAATAAGATGACCTAGATCTCGATTACAAAAAATAACCCACAAATTTTTTGATACATTCGGGCCTCATAAATTGAATGCAGTTTTATTTATTTTATTTGTTTGTTTTTTTTGTAGAAGAACATCTTTACCTTGCTTGACTAATGACAAATTTAAGGATGCCAGATCTCTTTAATTCAACCAAAGCCATGTGAGTCATGTTTGGCACATTATAAATAAGTCATTTAAATTTATTAAATAAAAGCCAAAAACAGTTGGAGGTGTCAAACCTTTCAGTTGAAGACACGTCTAAAGAAGTGTATTACATCCTATACTTCTTCTCTTCTCTTTAATTCATTAAAACTAATAAAAAAAAAACTTTTCTTGATGTATAAGTTTGGTTTAATAACTATTATTATATATATTTGAATCAAGAAACTTTAACAGCAATATTTCATTAGATTAGTCATATCTCAAACATATAATATATCCAAGTAAGACTATGGATGTATTTGTTTTAGTTTTATCATCAAATTTAGATTACTATATACTTAACATAACATATAAAATAATGTAATTATGCACAGCTGTGTATATAGAGAAGCATAGTGGGTATTTCTTTTTTAATTTTAATCAGGTATTCGGATATATCCGATAATATATTTATGTTTATCCAATATCCGACCCATTGTTAAAATGGGTAAACCGATTACCCGATTTTCCTTACCTAAAACCTGTATATATATATGTTCAGGTGTCGGTTGTTTTCGATGGGCTTACTACACCATTTCTTTGTCCTGTCGCCTCATAACCATAAAGCAAATATTAGGCTTAGCGGAGTGGAAGTGCCAAACTCCTCGCCATGGCTCGCAAACTATTTGAAACACCGCCCCCTAGCTCTCACTAGGGGGCTCGCCATTGATGACTTGCTGCATGCATAGTGTGATGAAAGAGAACGTTTCTTTTGCTTGTGATTGGATGCAATATTTCACATTTAAATTGATATAATTAAATTACACTTTTGAATTGATATACCAGCTTTTGAATATATATATAAAATTTAATATTAAATAAAAAATATTTGTTTATTAAAATAAAGTAATTAAATTAAATTACAAAAAGTAAATACAAAAAATATATTTATTAAAATATAGTAATTAAATTAAATTAGAAAAAAGAAAATACAAAAAATTGAGTGGTAAGAGTGTTACCACTTCTTACCATATGTTAAATGTGGGTGTTAAAAGGAAAAAAAAATGATGTGATGTTTAAAATGCTTATGTGGCAAGGTACTAAGAGTGTCGCCACTCCTCTTAGCCTTATTCTCTTCCCAGTATAAACATAACACACTCAGTCATTCCAGACATCTTAACATCATTTTTTACTCTTTACCGTTTCATTCTGGACACCACTCTCCATTTTAAATTTATTAATTTTTTAATATAAATAATATCTAATAAATAAATACAAATATAAATATAGATTAATTAAATTAAAAATATTCATTAATTCATAAAAATTATAAACATTACAAATACTTAGGCTGTGTTTGGCGCGTCACAGCTAACTTATTTTTTGAGCTTTTTTAAATTGTTATTTTTGTCAAGCCAAAAAGTAGCTTATAAGTTTGCTTATAAGCTAGCTTTTTAAAAAGCTACTTAGGCTGAAAAACTAGCTGATAAAAAATAACGTATGGTAAAACTAGTTGAAATATATAAAATTAATTAAAATGACATGTAAGCGTATGCGTTTCTATAATTAATTAAGAGGTGTATTTGGAAAAAAATTTTTAAAAAAAAAACTCATAAAAAGCTAGTCTAAGTAGCTTTTCAAAAAGCTAGCTTATAAGCTAAAAAAAAAAAAAAAAAAAAAACTGAAAAAATAAGCTAGTTGTGGCGCGCCAAACACAACCTTATACTAGCTTTTTAAGAGATTTTTTTAAATTTTCCAGATATACTCATTAATTAATTATAAGAACACATTCTTTTAAATGTCCTTTTATGTCATTTCATATTTTTCAAGTAGCTTTACCAAACGTCATTTTTTATCAGCTAGCTTTTCAACTATCAACTAGTTTTTTATTTAACAGCTAGTTTTTCAGCTATCAGTTAGCTTTTCAGCTAGTACGCCAAACGTAGTATTATTCCTAACTGCTTTTTGCATAGCTAATGTTGAGTGGAGGGCGTCGCCTTCCAAATCATCCGTCTTCGATTTAAAGGTTTCTAATTCCGCCTTTTGTTCCTTCATCTCTACTGTTACACCCCCAAACCAGAACGACGGAATCGTTCGAGGGCGGATGACTTCATGTAGTATCATAACAGTTGAATTTTTGTAAAGAAAGTAAACACAACCATCATAAATATAATTTAAAAGTTACATTGTTGAATACAATACATTTCTCAAAATAAATTACAAAATGATGATTTAATAAGTTTTGAAACTGACGTCTTAGCGTCCATTTTGCAAAACCTGATGTTTACCTGTATTACTGAATCCCTGAGAAATACAAGTAGTTTTGAAAAAAAGTATCAACAATTAAGTTGGTGAGTTCATAAGTGTTTTTGTATAAGAATTGTATGACTTTTTGTATAAAAGTAACTGAATGTGTTCCTAGAAAATCCAATATTTTCCATAAATGAATAGTAGTTTTAAAAGTTCCAAAAACCCGAAATGCATAAGTATTTTCCATACCTAAAATAGTGTAAGTAGATTTATATATGTATATATAATCACTAAGACGTTTGATAGCACCGTAAATCAAATGTTTCAATACTTTATGTGAGTTTTATAACCGTACTATTCACCTAGACTGTCTGTAACAACATTCTTTAGGCGTTGGAATGATATGACATTTGTCACCCCAGACCTGCCAGTCCAACTATAGCTAATAGTTTAGGTGTGGGATTGTCAATCCCGTATAGATCTACACACAAGTATCATACTTTCCCTACAAAAGATTATGGTATATAATACATGACTTAAAATGAGTACGTGAAAGTACAAGTCAAATGTCTCACAAAAGTTTGTATCAAATAGATATACGTATGAAAAGTCCATTTTTCTTGTAAAAGTAAGTATATCTTTGCTATATTGTTCATAGTGTGTAAAATATCATGAATATCCCGTAAACTATATCTATTATAATTTTTTAAAAGTGTGTTTCACTTGAATAACAAACCTTAGTGTATTACCAACTTTGTATGTAAAGTATAACATTTGTAATAACGTTATTTTACTTATTTATCATTTATACACAAAATGTAGATAAAACATTTGAAACTGTATGTAACGATTGCATTTTAACATAAGTTTTTCTTGCATTTCACTTGTATTTCTCCCCTAAAACATAGTAAAAACGTGAAAATATAGAGGTATGAACTCATCTGGAAGGTGTGATGATTTGACGAAAACAAGACTTTTCTCAGGCAGCACTTCGACCGGAAAGTGGAAAAGTTCTCGGGAATCTCGGGGCTTCGAACCTTCATCAGAGCTTGGATATGGAACCGGGATGTCGGGATAGTCTCAAGAGGCTTGAAAGTGAGAAAATGGGAGAGAAATGGTGTAAATTAGCAAACGAAGTCAGAACCCTCGCATCCTATTTATAGGAGGGGAACCTGGCCCTCGTATGTTGGGCGTACGTCAGCGATGACGCCACCCTCGGACGCCGGACTTCGGATGGGACGGGCTAGAGTGCATAAGGGAGATGTGGTTGATCTGAGGCCTTTCATCGGGTACGCTGGGCGTACCTTTGTATGCTATAGCGTTCCCCCTCGATTTGTGTGCCCCGATCTTCTAAAATGCGCCTGGAAGGTGTGATGATTTGACGAAAACAAGACTTTTCTCGGGCAGCACTTTGACCGGAAAGTGGAAAAGTTCTCAGGAATCTCCGGACTTCGAACCTTCGTCAGAGCTTGGATATGGAACCGGGATGTCGGGATAGTCTCGAGAGGCTTGAAAGTGAGAAAATGGGAGAGAAATGGTGTAAATTAGCAAATGAAGTCAGAACCCTCGCATCCTATTTATAGGAGGGGAACCTGGCCCTCGTATGTTGGGCGTACGTTAGCGATGACGCCACCCTCGGACGCCGGACTTCGGATGGGACGGGCTAGAGTGCATAGGGGAGATGTGGTTGATCTGAGGCCTTTCATCGGGTACGTTGGGCGTACCTTCGTATGCTATAGCGTACCCCCTCGGTTTGTGTGCCCCAATCTTCTAAAATGCATAACTTTCGCATACGAGCTCCGTTTTTGACGTTCTTTATATCCACGCGTAGGTGAGAATATAATCTACAACTTTCATTTAGACTTCGTTGGCAAATTTTGACTTTACTATTAATTATATATTTTAACAGGCCGGGACAAGAAAAATCCGTTAAAAATCCATAACTTCTCCATCCGATGTCTGTTTTCGTCTGTCTTTTTACCGTTGTACTACTATTGTCGAGATCTTCAATTCTCGTTTAGGTCGTGTCGGCTAAATATCGCTCGATCTCTATTTTGAGTTTTTAGCTGTCTACCGCTACTCCGAAACTTAAAAAAATCATAACTTCCTCATACGAAGTGAAATTTGGACGTTCCTCTTATGTACGTTCACGGTTTAATGATATCTACAACATTCTTTCAGATACCTAAGGCTAAAAAATATTTTATTGAAATTTCGCGTTTTACGCTTAATAGTGTTTTATCGGTTTTGCTGTGGATTTTCGATTGGTCATAGCTTCTTCGTTATAACTTTGATTTTTGTGTTTTTTATATTTCTGAAAACCTTGTTACAATATCTATTACTTTATGTATCCCAATTGAGACTTTTGAACATTTCATTTCTGCTGCTATTTTTATTTATTTATTAATTCAAAATAGATTACAATACTTGACTTAGGTCATTACATTGACTTGAAATATCGGGTTGTCACATCTACCATTTCTTGATGTATCACCATCTTTTGTTTTTGTTTAATTAGATGTTCAATCTATTTTATCAACTAATTGTTGAATATTATTCCACCAAAAGTTTTTCATTGAAGGCAACATCTTTGTTGTTAGGTCATCTGACATTTATGTGTAATTGTTGGACTAAGATGTTTTTGACCTTTTAAACCCCATATGTTCCATTCCTCGTCAATTGAACCACTTTTTCTTTGTGCCAATAAGTTATAAATTTCATTGAACTTAGCAATCTTCTGTTTCAAGTCTCACAATTCTAAAGATAGTTATTGGCCAATAGTACAAGTGAGCAAATGTCTAAAATAACCTTCACCATAGCTAGTAATGTATAAAAAGACTTCATTTTATACTTTATGCAAAGATAACAGATGTTGCAATTAACACAATAACATCACAAAACAGAAATGGTATTCTGTATATATAGAGCCATGCAATCTTCATTGTCCACCCCAAAAAAGTAAGACATGACAAAGAGTTGCTCTCATCTATGCAAATGACATAAATGCCCCTCCTCATAGAAAATTGTACCTACATCACTCTGCTTTTGCATCTCCAGAGCAGCAACCACCACCATGGTGGTGGTGGTGGTGGTGGTGATGTTGATGTAGAGTTTTTCCTTTGAGTTCTTTCCTCATATCATATGCATCTTCTCCATCTGCATAATATTTAGCCTCCATGTCATGAATCTTGTATCCCAATGTCTCTGTGTACAAATTGAATGCTGCCCTGTTACTCTTCCTCACATGGAGTGACACATACTCAGCACCAAAAACCTAATTAAAAAAAATCAGTTTATGCAAAGAACAAAGAACAAAGATACGATTTATAAGTCAAAAAGAATGAGTTATAATGATTTATGAACACATTTGAATAAGGGTAGCAGCTTACGTTCATTGATTTGTTTATTACAGTATTGAACAAAGACCTAACAAAAAATGGACTTTAGCAAGCGATCACAGAAGAAGTGATCACGAATCACGATATATCAAATACTATCGAATGATTCGAATCCAAATTTATTCACAACTCAATACTATCCAATCAAATTACTCAAAAACCGATATCAAAATTCGCAAATTGACGAAATAGAGAGATAGACCTACCTGTTCCATGGCGTTCTGAGCAGCAGCCATGAGCTTGGTTGCGAGCCCTAACTTACGATGCGTTCGAAGAACAGCGAGGGAAGTGATGTGTCCGTGACACTCGGTGGTTTCTTCTTCCATCTTAGCAAGCACATAACCGACGATCTTTCCTCCATAATCTTCGGCGACGTAGAGGAGCTGGGGCCATGAGAGAATGTGGTAGAAGTAGTATTTCATTTGGTAGTTTTCAGGAAGACAGAAGAGGTTGCAGGCTTGCATCGCAAGCAGGTCGTCTATGGTAGCTTTGCGTATGCACACCATTTTCGAAATTGGATTGAGAAGATGTGGCGTTTCTTCGGAAAAGAGGGGTTAGGGTTTTGTTTTGGAGACAGAGAAAACAACACTGTAATAGTGTAATCTATCGCTCCCAAATCTGTAATTTCAATGGCGTTTAATTAATTATAATATTTTTATTCTTGTTTAAAAAGTAAAAACCATTTTTATAAGTTTTTAGGAAAGAAAATGTATATTATTATTAGCCATTAGGAGAGGTAAATAATATAAAATCAACCTTGTGAATTGTTTTGTATCTGATGGTAGAATTTTTGGTCAATATTAGCAACTAATTATATTCTATTAAATATATTCTTTTAAGTTTAGTATTTTATATAATTAACTACTAATATTTTTATTATACTTCCGGTTATACTTAATCTTCCAACCTTATTATTTTTAAGTACTTAATTTGTTTCATTTTATGACTTTATTTTAATTTGTGTATTGTAATATACTTATACTATTTAACATCATTTGTTGTTAAATATAATTTTCTATAAAATATATTATATGTTTAAGAATAAAGATGAGAGAAAATATTTCATAAAAACAAAGATACACTAGTTGGTTAATTTAAAATATATGTTTTTAAAAGCCGTTGTTGGGTAGAATGGCCTCCTTTTATGTTTTGTTTGTTAATTTGTATTATTGAGACATAATTCTTGTTCATATGCTTATATTTTACTGCCCACAATGACTTCTTTCTTTGTTTGCCTCATTTTGCAAGTTCTTAGATCCATACGCTCCTAATTTAGTTTACATATGTTTATGTTTTGATGTTAACTTTTGATTTACTTTTTTTTATTTGTTTTTTTACAAGTATCGATTACACATGCCAGATGTCATCTATATGACGCAGTTGCTCTATCTTTTATGGAGACACAATTGTCTAACGTTTGCTCTTTATCCATCCTATTTTAATAATGATTATTAGGATCTGTTGTATTGTTGCAGAAATAACATCTTATATTATAGTTCTTTTCCATTTTAAATTTTCATGTAGTGTAACTTTACCTATCAATAGTGATGTCATAATAATATTTTCCTTTTGAAACATTATAGTAGTGGTTAGATGAATGTTTTTGGGTTCATGAAAATTTTTATAACATTTTAGTTAGGACAGGGACCAAAACTGCAAGCAAACTAGCTTAAAAGGACCACCAATCCAAAAAAATCGAGATTAGACTAAAACCCCAAAAAAATACATACCACAAGGACCATTTTTGCAATTTTGTCTAAAAATAACTACATCTTCTTATTCACCTATCTTCTCTAATCAGTCAAACTACTTCTAATAAAGCTTCAAAATTAAACTCTTGTCATATTGACCCAAAACTCAAACAATTACTAGCTTAATTCACAATCAACTATTAAGGTCATTTTCCATATGGTTGTAATAAAACGTTCTTGATAAATGATATTAAAACATATTTAGTCTTAACAAACTTTAGGATTTAATACAAAATTTCTCTTTTACCAAACTTTTTCTATTCTTTTAGTATTAAGTAAAAATAAGAACAAATTACTGAAATTGTCCCTATGGTTTGCCAAAATTTCATGTTTGGTCTCTAACTTTTGTTTTTCACTCAGACCGTCCTTAGGTTTTGATTTTGTTACGATGTAAGTCCCTGCCTAATAGAAAATGTCTATAATACCCTTAATATTTTATTTTTCAGTTTAATATTTTATTAATTAAAACAATCAGTTAATATACATAAACGATAGGTCCCACCTCACTCCCAACCCTACCCCAACTCATCTCGCATTCTCTCACATCTGATAAAGAAAGTAAATCAACCCCTACCACCACTAGAGACACCAAATCGTGGCCACCAAATCCACCAGATCACCGGCGATGGACGCACTCAAACCGTCGTCTACTTTGTATTTATCGACTCTTTCTTCTTGTCGCTTTTATCTCTCTCGCCGAAAACCTCTTCAGCCGTCATCATCAGTTTTGCAAAGGTTTTACCGACGCCGATTTCTCTCTACCCATCTTCCTCCCATTTTTGTCCTGATCTGCTTGTTGATCGCTTTCTTGAAGTAGATATATTTGGCGATGGTCAATGGCAGAGGTGGTGCCAACAGATCTGGTAGTAGAGACTTCAAGGCACGATGGATGTGGCTTTAGAGCAGCTATGATGGTGGCTTTAGAGCGGAGATGGTAGTGACGTGTGGTTTATGTCGATGCTTTGGTCGTCTGAGTTTTGGTCTCGTCAGATTTGAGTTACAAGTTAGGGTTAGAGGAGTAGGTGATGGTTTTTTGACAGTGGGTGGTTGGTGTTTGCTTTAGATTTGTTCAGATCCGCATCAGCTTTGGTTGTCATATCTCATCAATTGTTTAGGTTATATAATAGATTTTTTTTGGATGTATTTTCATTTTTCCGATGGCGGCCGGTGGTGGTTTCCGGTGGCTGACAGGTTTTTGACAAGGGTGGTGACATATGGTGGTGATGATGCGATTGTTTGATTTCTGGTATGATTTTCAGGTTTTCGGGTAGATTATGGTTTGATAATTGTTTGAGGTTCGATTGTAGTGGTTTTCGGTGGCTGGCAGCGGTCGGAGGTGGCTGATGTTAGCTGTGGGAGTGGGAATGGTAGAAGTAGAGCAGGAGTGAGAGTGCAATTAGGTCAATAAAAATAATAAGAAATTTGAAAAGGAAAATATTAAGGGCATTATAGTCATTTTCTATTAGGCAGGGACTTACACCGTAACAAAATCAAAACCTAGGGATGGTCCAAGTGCAAAACAAAAGTTCGGGACCAAACACGAAATTTTAGCAAACCACAAGGACGATTTCAGTAATTTGTTCTAAAAATAAAACACATATAATTTATCATATTAAATCTTATCTTCAAACAACTAGCAAAACCACCACCAAAGTACAAAGAATGTAACAAGAAAATACAAGACAACCAAAGTAGTTGTTTGACATTAAAATTAAAAAAAAAATTAAAAAAAGTAAAAATCAACAAAATACATCCGGATCTTTGGTTTCTAGGAAAGAAGCCAACTCAAATCTTGTTTTCTCACTTATTTTTCAAGAATTCATGCACCAAAATGATTTTGCACAAAAACTTCCATCCTTTTTTTACAAGGCTTTAACAAGTCAAGTCAAGAAACCCAAACACAAACCAAAACCAACACCCCATAGATTTTTAGTTTCCCGTTTTACCCTCAAGTTCCAAGCTTGGTTCTATAGGTCCACAGGGGCAAAAGGGTCTTTTATAGTTGCAAACCTTGAGTAGGCAATGAGCCCGTTTTGCAAATGTCCCCACGACATAATGGGCAAATCCTGTTTCATCAAATGAATTTAAAGTTTTAAACTTAAGTGAAATGTAATTTAATAATTTACACATTTAACCCTAGAATAAATAAAATATTAGCAAAAAAGCACCTGTGGATTTCCTTGAGCCATTTGTCAATGCATAGTCTATGAAACTCATGATGACATGGAAGCACACGAACTTCATCTCCATCTTCATATTCAACAAGGCAAATGTAACATCTGTTCACAAATAAATCAAAACCAAAATTACAACATTTCTTCTTTAAAAAAACTTCAAGCTAAATTTACCTATTTGCCCATAAAAAAGAAATACTCAGATCCTAGCATAAAAGAATGTCCATTTTCCTTCCCTTTCTTTTCAAATGCACGTATAAAATAATATCTTTCTGTTTTATTGTTGTTAAAAAAGATGGAAGAAATAAGGAGAAAAATATAAATATATATTATATACATACTGTGCATCATCTTCATTTAAATGATTTGGCAACTTGTGATGGTGTTTAAGAGGAAGAGCTTCCACAACTTCAATTGGAGCAGGAATTGATCCGATTGATGACAGTGTAGGCCTTGATGAAGAAACTACAGATTGCTGATGAATTTCATCCAAAACCTAATTAAAATAAGTCCACGAGTTTCAACTCATATAAATATATAAAATTTTTTAAATGAAATATCAAAACTTCAAAACATATCATCCTTAAAGCCCCATTCTCTACGCATGACCTCAAAGACTGAGCCTCAAACTGATGTCAATGGGACAAAAACAAAAAGTTGTACTTTTTGTCAGATCCAAAAAGGTGGAACAAGATGGGACAGGACCACTTATCTATGAAAAAGACGAAAATGACCTTCTCATTATCAAAAAGAAAAAGTAAAGAAAAAACGATATCACCTCAAAGAGAGCTTCGGCCAACAAAACAATTCTTGAAATGCTACCCCTTGTACTATTAGTATTCCCATCATTTGAGTCTTGATTGTTGATTCGACATGAGCAATGTCCTGATTGATATTGACCAGATAATATACAAGACCTTTCATGACCTGAAAGATTCTCAAATCGATTTCCCATTCTTTGTAATGCGTGTACCTAATAATGCCCAAAATCCCACAAAAGGTTTGTTATGAAGTGCTCGTTTTGTTAAGAAACAGGCGACATGACAAAACAGGTTGTACTGCATTTGACTCAGACTGATGTCAATAAGACAAAGATTGCAACTTTTTGTCTCACCTACAAAAGGGTTGTACTACATTTGACACAGACTGATATCAATAAGACAAAGATTGTAACTTTTTTGTCTGACCTACAAAAGGGTTGTACTGCATTTGACTTGCATTTGACTCAGACTGATATCATTAAGACAAAGATTGTAACTTTTTGTCTGACCTACAAAAGGATTGTACTGCATTTGACTGAGACTGATGTCAATAAGACAAAGATTGCAACTTTTTGTCTCTCACCTAAAAAGGGGTAGTTGGGCGTTATAGGGACGGATGTTAATGAGACAAAAATTACAACTTTTTGTCAATAAGACAAAGATAGCAACTTTTTGTCTCACCTAAAAAGGTGTAACATGGTATTATAGGGACTGGTGTCAATAGGACAAAAGTTGTAACTTTTTGTCACACCCAAAAGAGATGGGACATGGACTTGCTCTCGATCTTTGGTTGAAAAAAGACGTGAATGCCCTCCTCATCCTCATCGTCGAAAATAGCCCAAGAAAGATTGTACATTCGGGTCCATTCCTATGTAACAAACGCAACCAAAGTATAATGGATACCTGAGATCTTATTCTTCGTCTTCTTTCAAGAAAGTTTGACCTATGTTCAAGAAGGTTGCTATATCTAGTTTCTCTAGCACCCATGTTATCAACTTCAAAATCTTGATTCCTAAACAAGGAGTTAGAAATGGTGGAAGGAGTGTAACTAGAAGTTGTAGATATCATCTCATTCTCATTAGACAAACGTGATCCACTTTCACTAACTTCATTCACCACTTCCCTTTCTTGTTGAAATGGGAAAGATGCTAATTCAGGAAATGTTGGTCTATGAAGAACTCGATCACGAAGTCTTCCAACACTTAAAGTTCTACTAAACCTAACATTTTGTTCAACGGGTTCTCGGGATTCCATTCTCCTATTTCCACCATAGCGAGAAGCATTTCTTGGAGAAAATAAGCTTCCATTGTTATTGGCAACGGCATCTCCACTTAATTCATGGATAGAACTTATATCACTATTATCAGAGTCAGAATCATCATGTTGTGGTGCATGAGATGATGATCTTGGCATGAAACATGAAGGAAAAGGCTCACAACCCACACGGGTTTTTGTTTTGGTAGAACGATTGGAGTGAAGATCTTCATCATTTGATATGATGGAACTTGAGGAAGATTCCGGATATGCCCTTGAGGAACGTGAGCTTGTGTTACCAGGAAAGAAAGTGAAGCGAGAAAGGAAGCGACTTGAAGGGTTTTGGGAAGAAGAAGAGCCACTGGTGTTTCTTGATACAGTGCCACTTAGGCTTGATTCACCCCATTCATTCACCTGTGTTTCAGAAGGTATGCATGCCCTTTTATCTGTTCCTTTCTTTTTGATGCTTTTGTTTCGATCTGTTTTACCTTTTGATTTTGATGTAATCATGTTTGAACGATTCCCCTCGATAACGTTTTCTTTAGCTACCTGAAAAGCCAAAACACATCATTGATAAGTTCGCTCATTATTCATCAGTACTAAAAAAGCATCACGATTGTTAATCAACATTGATACAACTAATTTAACAATGTAGGGATTCCTAATTTCCTAGAACTAGTCTCTCTAGTAAGTATATATCATTCACGAATCATATATAAAAAAGTTTCAATTGAAATCGGCCAAAATCTCTCCTACTAAACTTTACGAATGCACATCCTAGGTTTTGGTTAGGGAAAAATACATAAAAGAGCAAAGAGAAAAGTAACCTGTTCGTCGTCGATGCACTCATCGTCATCAATGTCGCTGTTATCGGAAGATCCAGATGCCGGTCGAATACACGAAGTTTGAAACACATTTCTCGAATAGCTCCGCCGGCCGATAGGCGTCGCCGTCGCTTCAGGGTCAATAGATTTACTGGTGCTCGATCCCATCTATTTCTGTCAGAACACTCGCACACTAACCCGCAATCGATTAACTCCACAAAGATTTCATTTTTCAGATACCTAAATGATGAAGTTTATGCAAAGGTTTCAGATCCAGATTTTATAAATGACTGATGGGAATGGCACTTCCATTTTTCCTAAAATGAATAACATGTAGGTGGATGGATAAAGTGTACGTCCCCAATCCCATTGTGATATGTGGAAATCGGATTCGGAGGTGTTGGGGTTTGGAGGATAGAGAGGGCGGAGATAGAGCGATAGACCGCCGTGCAAACGGAGAACCCGGGATTCAAATCCGAACGACTGATTGTACCATGACTTGTATTGACGTGGGGCTTTGCGTCATTATTATTGCTGTCATGTTTTTTTCCCCACACACAAATATAGTAATATATACATGATAATGCATAAAGTGACATTAAGAATAAAAATTCAATATTACAAGATAATATATATTGTTTTGTTTGGGAAGTCATATTGTTATAAATAATTCATCTATTATTGATGGATAGACAAAGAAGAACAATTTTTATTTATCAATATTTTTTTTAACTATGTACTTCAATTTTTATGATTCATGAATATAATAATATGTACTTAAATACTCATCAAATATAAAAGATAATGATATACAAATTTGAATACCTTTTCAAATTCTTTCAAGTATTTTTTATTTTATCCATAAAATTTTAGTTACATTTTGGTAATTATATCATTTATAACATATTATCATCACGAGAGCTCCAATCAAAATGATTAAATAAATAGAAATCACATCTATTTTTAATAAAGATATATAGTACTTAATAATAAAATATTATTATAAACCATCATAAAAAATAATGTTCTACATGTAGTTAGACCCAACAAGTTGTATGAGCTATTAAAAAGTTAATAATATGATGCTTTTTTAAAGATCCTATTTCGTCAGCCAAAAAAATTCCTTAGGTTGATGCAAAAGATAACTTTTGGATTGCAATGTTACTTGACAAAAGCTCGAATGCGGAGAGATCCATTTAAAAAGTGGCATGTTTAAAGTTTCTAAGAGACACTATCACTCTACGTTTTAAAGCAACAATTGAATAGAAAATTTCCGATTCCATCTACTTAGACACAAGTTCCAAATCGAGATGGATATGTCATATTTCCCTTACATGCCCCATTTTAGACAAAAGATGCTTCTTGTGACATCCATAATTTCACGACAAAAAAAACTGATTTGTTTATGTTTTATTTAAAATCAGAGTATCCTTTTGAAGAATAATGTTACAGAATTTGGTGTTGCAACTTGTGCTCTTGTGTCACTACCTGTAATACAAGAAACTGAATGGTTCAGGCTTGGGAGGTTGGTGAGCACATAAGGTTTTCAACCTACAATAATTAAATTTGTAACACCCCGACTTTTACGTATTAATTTTGTGGTTTTAGTTTTCATAATTTGCAAGGTCTACTCGGCGAGTTGGATGCCCTGACTCGTCAAGTTGAAGCAGATTGGGCCATGTGTTTAAGTGACCTACTTGCCGAGTCCAAGAAAGGACTCAACGAGTAGGAGCTGGAGGATCAAACCCTAATTTCTGGGGTTTTGCACCTTATTTAAAGGACCATTGGCCCCCTTTAGCCTCCCTTACAGCCTCTTGAGAGTCCAGAAAACCCTAATATGTGTGTGTGATCCAATTTTGTGTGACTTAAGCTTTGGGAGGTGGATCTTAGTGAGAGGAGCTTGAAGATCAAGTAGCTAGAAGCAAGGAACGTGTGTGGATCTGAAATCTACCTTAGTGTAGCATCATTTGAAGGTATCAAGTCGTTACCTTGACCTTCTTGTTGGATATGTGTCTAAGTCCATAACTATAATTGGTATGTACTTGACCCGATTGGGCATGGTCCATTTGGGTTGCACTTCACCGAAACAATTTATATGGATAGTTTTTTTTAGAATAGTATGTTTATGATTTATATTAATATATTATAAGTTCTAATATATTAATATGGAATCATATTATTTAATTAGTATTGATCAAGAATTAATTTATAACTAATTTAGTGATCAAAAGGAACTAATTAAATATGGACTCTTATATATATAGCATGGGCCAAGTTCATTTAGGTTGGGCTAAGCTTGCATGGATAGTCCATGGAGTTTTTAACCCATGGATCTTATGGAAATGAAAGGTCATTGGTATTAGGGTTTACATGGATGAAACCCTAATCCTCCATACTATATAAAGAGGTCCTTGGTACATGAAATGGCACTAGTATGTGAGGATACAAGGGTGGGCCGATTTCTAGTGTGCTTACTATTCTCTCAAGATTTCCAAGGTGTTTTGGTGATTTGTGATTCCACTTGAGGCTTCCACACTATTGGGGCTAAGCTCTTAAAGTTCAAGACTTCAAGCCACATCAAAAGGTATATTATCTAACTGGGCTTTTGTAGTATAATTGCTTCATATTATGCTAGTTAGGATAAAACCTTGGAATATTGAATATTTGCATGTATAATAGAGAAAACATAGATCCAAGGTTTATAGGGTTGCATGTACACCATAGGAGTGTTAGAATGCTCAAATCTCATCACGTCTTTCCTTCTAGATCTCATTTTGTTGAGGATTAGGGCTTTTTCTAGCATATTATGTAGCCTTTCTTGAGTATGAGTTAGGATTTGAAGTTGCAACTCCAGATCTGAGCTCACCTTGGTCTTTAAGTCCATAAAGTCTCCAGCTTTAGCAAGTATGAGCCCTTCTTTATGAGTTAAACCCCATTTCAAGCTTGGATTTGATATTCTAAGCCTTTAGAGCCTTCCATTGTCACACCCCTGAACCAGACGGCGGAAACGTCCGGGGGCCCGTGTGACTAACAATTGAATTATCATCACAATGAATATACATGAATCATAACACATTAATCACCAACATTACATATAACAACCAACATTGTTCACATCAAGTACATTGTTATAAGTTACATAAGTTCAAAGTATTAAAAGTATGATGAGTGGTGTTACATAAAATGAAACCATACACACTTGAAAATCTTCCAGCTTAACCATTACCTGAGAATACAAGTTATTTTGAAAACGGTCAACATATATAATTGTAACATCCCGGAATATCAAGAGTAAAGTTGAAGGGCTAAAAGAGTAAATTGGGAAGGGGAACTCGGCGAGTCCATGGGGGACTCGGCGAGTAGGGTCGCGACTTTGGTCGCGTGTTAAGTGGCCGACTCGGCGAGTCAGCGAATGGACTCGGCGAGTAGGCGCTGAGCGGAGAAAACCCTAAATCCGGAGGATGAGCCCTATTTAAAGAACATTATACCCTCTCCCCAGCCTCTTTACCCTCTGTTGAAGTCCAAAAAGCCCTGAGGCGCGATTTTGAGGGATTAGAATGCATTTGGAGCTTGAAGAAGTGATTGTTGAAGGAATCTTGAAGGAGAAGAGACTTGGGTCAAAGGGCTTTGCAAGGATTCATATTAATCTTCTCTTGGAGCTTCATTTTGAGGTATTATTTCATTGTTTGAGCTGATATTATCTAGATTCATCATTTTGGAGGTGTTAGAGATTATATCTTTTGATGTATTGGAGTTTAGAGGTTAGATCTGAGGTTGCTACCTCAGATCTGGAATGGAAAAGGGTTAGAATGCATAAAAGTCCCTGCTTTTGATTGATTGGTGGAGCTATCTTGTCCCAAGCCCAAACCCTAGAGTGTAAATGCCTAGATCTCCTTGGATTCATGTAAAGTTTGCCACTTTACGTGATGGATGGCCTTAGGAAGGGTAGATCTATGGTTTGGATCATCTGCATGGCTTGGAAAGCCTCAGTATGGATTCTGACCCGGTGGTACTCGGCGAGTCACATGGGTAGACTCGGCGAGTTGCTTGAAGATAGGATGGAACTCGGCGAGTTGGAAAAACAACTCGGCGAGTTGGATGAAGATGGCCTGGAACTCGACGAGTTGGAAGAACAACTCGGCGAGTAGGTTGAAGATAGCCTTAGACTCGACGAGTCTGCTCTTGGACTCGACGAGTCTTGTCGAAGAGTCCCAATCTTTTATGGTTGAGTCGAGAATCGGTGAGTCAAGGGATGACTCGGTGGGTTGTGTGCGAGTGGACTCAGAGTTGTTGGACTCGGTGAGTCTCGGGGTGACTCGGCGAGTTGGGTCGTGGATTGAAGGAAATTATGAGCATGGGGACTCGGCGAGTCATCGGGTTGACTCGGCGAGTAGAGTCAGTCAGGGGTTGACTTTGACTTTGACCAAGGGTTGACTAGTTGTCTTCCAGGGGTATTTTGGTAATTATTGAGTTCAGTGCCTTGGTGTTGTTCAGTGGAGGAGTTCGTGTCGGAGTTGGAGTAGCGGGATCTTATCTTTTTAGCCGGCAGTTTCGAAGTGAGTTATCCTCACTATATCAATAGGGTCTAAGGCACCAAGGCCGACCCTTTATTGGATTGAGATCCGAGTATTTGTTGTTATGTTATTGCTTTGATATGTTTACATCCTGGTAGCTAGGATGGTATATGTTAGAGACCTGGTTAAGGTTGGTTCCCTGATATGTAGGGTGATGCTATGCTAGTGACCGGTTAGGTCGGTATCCTGGTTAGGATGATGGTATGTTATGTGATCTGTTTGATCGGCTTGTTGACTGTGAATTGTTTTATGATTGTATGTTTATGTGCACATGGTTGTTTGGACTGGAGTTGGGTTGAGGCGGGTCCTGCTTTGTGCTGTAGGCCAAGATACCCAGGGCGGACCGGTTGTCCTGAAGGCCCAGCGAGCGGTCCGGATAGGCTGTAAGCCCCAAGAGGGCGGACCAGACGTGTCGAGGCTCGGAGAGTGGACCAGACCGACTGAAGGCCCGACGCGGGCGGACCAGTCATACTGTAGACTCAGAGAGTGGACCGGGTGGATTGAAGGCCCGGTGCGGGCGGACCAATCACACTGTAGACTCAATGTATATGGCTAGAATCGGAGGGTGGACCAGGTGGACTGTTGGCCGGTGCGGTGGACCAGTCACACAGTAGACCCGAAGTGCATGGCTGTTCTGTGATCGGATATGTTATGGCATGTTATGCGTGTATTGTATATGTGGTTGGTATTTTGGGGATATCTGACTAAGCTTTCGTGCTTACAGTTGTGGTTTAATGTTTTTCAGGTTCTTCAGGAGACCGTGGCAAGGCAAAGGCGTGATCGTACCGCTCCTCGTGTTTTTGTCGTGATGTGATTCTGGGAATACTTTAAATAAATTGTGTTGAAAACCTTTTTGTAATAACTTTAATGGAATCGGGTTGTTTTTGAAAAATTTAAATTGGTTGGAATTTTTCGGTCGTTACAATAATGTTGGTGAGTTCATAAGTATGTTTGAGTAAAAGTCTTTGTATCTTTCGTAAAAATCCAAAAAATCCGATATTTTCTATAAAATGGTTGAAAATGATGTGGAAATCAAGTATAGATGCATGTGTGAATTTCATAGTAGTAACATATATGACTGTAGTTTAGGTTTCTTTGTATTGTAATTAAGTGATTATTGAGTATTGATCTTCCCCCAGAAAATCCGATATATTCTTATTTATAATAATGTCGAGGTTCTTGTATCGTTAAATAAGTTGTTTTGTATTGACACCATCGAAGAGTTAATCTCCGAAGTATTAATTTTGGTATTGAATCCCAATATGACCCGTTATAACCATACATGATAATGACTAGGTTGCTTGTCTTGGCATTTTTCCAAATGCCAGTATTTGCTCATGGTTTTCTCGCCCTAAACTGGCCTAGTCTAGCTGTAGCGAACAACTAAGGCGTGGGGGCCACCCTGTATAGATCTATACACAAACTCTCGCTCTCCCTCCAGGAGACTCTGATTATAACTACAAGCTACGATTGTACACTCAAAGGTGCCAACCGACACGTCTCACTAGATTCTCAACCTTTCGTACTATGTTTAATGTTTACGTGTATGTTGTATGTTATCAAATCCAAAGGTACATATATAAGTATTCGAAGTTCAATAGTTATTGTAACGCTCGCGTTTCTAGGCTAGGAATTAATGATAATGTAATAGTCTAGGTTAACCTTTGTAACCCGTTTTGAAATAATAGAAATGTATTATCTGAGTATGATGTGTTTTATGCTTAATTTCTTAATTGTGTGGCTTAAATGAATTAAGAATAAAAATAAGCGTGAAAATGAAATGTTAGATAAACCCAATATTGATACACGAAAACGTAGTGGTCGTTACGAGGTTTCCGAATATATAAAGAATGTCGAAATCCGAGTTATAATGAAGAAGTTATGATCTGTCGAAGTTTCGCGACAGAACCGGCACGACAATGTATGACGTAAAATACGAATTTAAGATAGAGCGATATTTAGCCTAAGTGGTCTAAACGAAAGTCATAGAATACGTTAAACTGAGAGCGTGCATAAAAAGAACGTCTAAATCTGACTTCGTATGAGGAAGTGATGATTTTTCTAAGTTTCGACTTAGCAGTGTACAGCCTGAAGTTCGAATATGGGATCGAGCAATATTTAGCCAAAACATTCTAAAATGAGAATCGAAGATCTCATCGATAGTAGTGCAACGACAGAAAGACAAACGAAAATGGACGTTCAAAGATTGGGCACGAACTTCGAGGCTGGGCTGGGGGGGGGGGACACCATGCTTTCCTTATGGGAACACACTGCGCTCGAGAATGCCATGCGTTCGTTCAGGGAACGCACCACGTTTGAGGCACAGTATCAGTGGTCAAATCCAAAGTTCGTAAGCAGTGATGTATGTGGGAACGCCCTGCGTTCGAGGCTGACTTCAACCACTATAAAAGGGAAGCTAGGCTTCCGAATTTTGTTTCTCCTTTCTTCTCTTTCACTCCGTATTACATTGTTTTGCGTGCAAATTATACCCCGAAGCCCCAGTATCATCCCGAGACCCGAAGCTCCGAGGATCCTGAGAAGTAAAGTTTCCCGAGCCGAAGCTCTACCCGCGAGAAGCCAATTTTTGTGAAGATCTTCCAGATCTACCGAGGAATACTACTTCTACAAGCCGTAGTGTTGTCCGATCATCTTCTGATCAAGTGAGTGTGTAGATACTTTCTTCTAACGCATAATTATGAAGTATTTTATACGAGATACGTGTTATGTGTATATTTTGTTGTTATATGTGTGAATGTATATTCACTTTATTCTATCTCATAGATTTGATTTATTCTCTATGAAATACGTGTTATGTGTATGTGTCTCATCTGTTGTTTGGAATATGTATTGAATGAGAATGCTATACAGGTTTTAAACTATGTATAAAAATATATATTTTTATCTACTAATATGTTGGGTAGAACATATGTAGATAGTTGGTGTGTGATAAACAAATGAGAGGCCTCGATGTTGTTGTTGTTGATCTGGTTATTCAATGGAGTATGGATAACGACCACAGACTCTTTCTAGACAGTCATGTGGAACCCTAGCAGGCTCATAACCTGTAGGTGTTGTGAGCGATGTGTTCACCGGTGTTCTCCATCCCCCGTATGGTTGCCTTTAGGACATATACTGTTGAGGAAACCTCTTTGCAGTAATGTCCGTCCCGATGAAAATCCTAGATTAGGTCCCTGGAGATAGATGTTGTTTTAGGGATGTAAAGTGAGGATAACAGTAATGGGTAATCGGGTTATTGTTGGTTGGTGAAATTAAATATAATTATTTATTGTGGGTTGAAAGCCCTATATGCTCACCAAGCTCCCAAGCCTAGCCCACTCAGTTTTGTTGTATTACAGGTAGTGGCGCGAGAGCATAAATTGGATGACTTATCAAGATCTTTTGATATTAGACCAGTTGTTATATGGTCTATCTTTTGTTGTTTATGCTTTTGGTCTGTTTATCGGAACATGACATCCCGAATATTGTTATATAATGAAAATGCATCTCTTGATGAAATGCTTTGATAAACTTTATTTTATCATATTTTGTTTTGGGAACAAATTCCGCAACTATTTTAAATCAATGGATTTACTCTGAAACTATTTTAAAAGCATAAATGAAACCGGTCTTTTTATGGCTGTGATTTTGGGGATGTCACAGTTATGTGATGTGACATCTCCATTTTCACGACCAGAAAAGACCGATTTTGTTTATGCTTTGTTTAAAAATCAGAGTACTTCTTTTCATAAAAATGTTGCGGAATTTGTTCCCAGAAAAATACGATAAATACGTTATCAAAACATTTTTGAAGAAACGTTTATTCATTTTAAAACGTTTGGGATGTCATTGTCAATACGGGAACATAAGCATAAACGGAACTTACATTTATTTACACTAGTGATCTACATCTCTTTAATCTCTCAGTGTAATGTCACTTCATATCGACACTTGTGATATAAATAAACTGATTGGGTCAGGTTGGGAAACCTGGTGAGTACATAGGGTTTTCAACCCACAATAATATAATTATTATGTTTAATCATCAAACAGTTAACCCAATTACCCATCCCCATTATCTTCTTTATTCTTAAGGATCTACCCTAAGAATCAACTATTTCTTGTTCATTCATTCCTAAGGAGTATCCTAAGGAATAGGTACGAATTCCATCGTTGTAAATGACACATCTGTCAAGCACAACTGCTAGTTCTGTCACTTAGGCGCGACTGCCAAAATTGTGACATTCTCTGTGGGGCGCATCTGCCGGAATAGTCCTTTTAGGCGCATCTGTCGGGGTTATGAGGTTCTCTATTAGGCGCTTTTGCCGGTAGAGCCCTTTAGGCGCATCTGCCAGGGTTTTATTGACAGTATCGTTTTCGAGAGTCCACTCGCAATACATATCAATGGGTTTTTAGAGTACACCGGTGAACACATCGTTCACAACACCTACAGGTTGCGAGCCTGCTGGTGTTCCACTAGACTGTCTAGAATAGTCCGTGGTTGTCATCCATACTCTGCTGAATGACGGGGCCATCATTTGGGAAAAAGGCTTCTCACATTGTCCACCTCTCACCCTCACCTCACGGTCTATTTCACCTCTCAACTCATCATCCAACTCATATTTCATCTATTACATCTACCCATGTCTTACCCCAACATTTTCGTAGATATAAAATACATATACGGTTTAAATCATTTAAAACGTGTATAAAATCGTTCATCCAGCATAGACAGCAAGTACTCAGGTAATATGCACACATAGCACGTAATTTATATAAAATACTTCATATATATGTGTAAGATGAAAGTAACTATGCACTCACCTGGGAAGGTGGTGACTCGACACTCGGACAACACTTCGTTACTCTTAAAACAATTTTCCTTCGATAAAACCTAGTATCAATACCACTAGGGTTTAGTCTAATATTCACCGCGACTAATTAATAGTCTAGCTATTATTACTATTATATAAGCGTTAAACGATACTTATATAACCCATAATAATAGCCCAAGTACTTATTATAAGGTCCTAATAACATTACTATATTAAAACATAAGCTAAACTAAAGATATGTTAGGCGTAGCTCACTTACAGCGGGTTTTTCTCAAAACCGGGCTTCGCTGGAGCAGCGTTTCCGAGCCGAAAGGCTCTTTTCTCGGGGCTTCCTTCGGGTGCTAGGGGGTTTACCTAGGCTTTGGGGGGTTAGGATAGCCTAGAGAGAGAGTGTGTAGAGAGAGAAAGAATGTTGGAGAGGTGTGAAGAGAAGTGAATGCCCGACACCTCTATTTATAGGAGGCCTGACTGGTGGACTCTCCGAGTAGGAGGACCTACTCGCCGAGTTGGGGCATGTGGTAGCCTTCTGGTGGTGCCACGTGTCCAATTCTGGTGGTGCTACATCACCCCCTATCGCGTATCAGACTTCAAACTTAGAAAAATCATAACTCTCGCATACGAGCTCCGTTTTGACGTTATTTTTTTCAACGCGTAGGTAAAATCAAGATCTACAACTTTCATTTAGACTCCGTCGGCTAATTCTCGACCGATCTCAAATTTAACAGTAGGAGGCGTTTAGACTGTTAAATGACCGCGAAGAATTCGTAACTCCTTCATACGGACTTCGTTTTCGTATGTATTTTTATCGTTGAGCTCCTATTAATGAGATCTCCAACTCTTATTTAGGTCGTGTAAGCCAAAAACCGCTCGAACTAAAATTCGAGTTTCGGGTCGTGCACTGCTAAGCCGAATCTTAGAAAAATCATAACTTCCTCATACGAAGTCAGATTTGGGCGTTCTTTTTATGGATGTTCTCGGTTTAACATATACTACAACTCTGGTTTAGATCACTAAGGCTAAAAGTCGCTCCATCATAAATTCACTATTTATGTCTCCTGGTGTCGTGTCGGTTTTGCCGTAAAACTTCGACGGGCCATAACTTCTTCGTTATAACTCGGATATCGGCATTCTTTATATGTACGGAAACCTTGTGACATATTCTACAACTTGGTTAAGATTATTTATTCTAAATAATATTTTGTCGAAAAGTCGTTTTCGACCCCTATTGCCTCTAAATTGACTAGCCCGGATCTGCGGGCGTTATATGTGAAAGTATAGTTACAATCTACTAAGCATGTGAATTTCAGTCCAAGCCCAATTAGCATGCAAATGGATCACAAAGGCCTAATAACATGTAAGTGGGTAATTTGGGCCCAATAGGCACGTAAATGGACCACAAAGGCCCAACAAACATGTGACCCATAACTCAGGCCCAAATTAACATGTAAATGGGTCGCAAGGCCTAATAAACATGTCATGGAAAATATTGGGCTCAGTATACATTTGAATGGGCTCTTAAGGCCCATTGGCCACGTAATATGAAGTATCCTTTTGAAGAATAATGTTGCAGAATTTGTTCCCAAAATATGATAACAATAATATCAAAGCATTTCTGAATAAATGTATTTTATTTATATTAAAAATGTTGGGATGTCATCGTCAATACGATACATAAGCATAAACGGAAACAATGTAGGCCTTACAAACATCTATTATTCTACTGACCTGTAATCTATAAATCTCTCATCTAATCATCACACTTGTGCTCTTGTGTCACTACCTGTAATACAAGAAACTGAATGGGTCAGGCTTGGGAGATTGGTGAGCACATAAGGTTTTCAACCTACAATAATTAAATTTGTAACACCCCGACTTTTACGTATTAATTTTGTGGTTTTAGTTTTCATAATTTGCAAGGTCTACTTGGCGAGTTGGATGCCCTGACTCGTCGAGTTGAAGCGGATTGGCCCATTTCGCATTTGACTTACTTGGACCTTACTAGCAATGCTATTGGGCCACTAAGGCCCAATAGCACTTAAAATCCATTGAGGGCCCCTTAAGTATGAAATTGGGTCATAAAAGGCCCAATAACATTTATTATTATCCCTTGGGCCCAAAAATCATGTTAATGGGTCACAAAGGACCAACAAGCATGATTGGAACTTTCAAGCCTAAAGATCCAATGAATTTAAAACTTATTTTTCGGTAAATCAATTACGAAATTTTTTTCTAGAATGCCTAAAGATTTGAATGTTTACTTGTTTTAGGTGTAGTTTAATTGTTGGAAAGTTTGATTGGGTGATTGTTAATTTCGCATTGGAACAAAGTCGGTCGGTTATTTCTAACGATGTTTGGAATTATACGTATTTTCATCTTTCCATTTTCATGAATGGTAGTATAGTATTTTTATTTTAACTCAAATATCTTAAAATATAAAATAATTGACTCAAAAATCTTGGTTTGAACCCCTTTCAGCCCTTCTTTGGTAAAATTGACGATTTTAGTCCTTTATATAAAAAAAAGACATTTTAAGCCCTTGAACCGTTTTCTTAACATTTTTTACTCAAAGACTTGTTCAAGTGATGTTTTTAGATCAAAACCTTATTCTTTGGCAGTTTCAGCCCTTCCAGAAAAGTATTTTTCGGTCAAATCCCAAACTTTTGCAATTTTTACAATTTTGGCCCAAAATCCAAAAAGTTTACATTTTTTATCCTTGTTTGGAAAAATACATCATTTTAACCCCTGAAATAGTTTTTTTTTACCATTTTTACCCTCTGTTTTGAGAAGTTTGTCATTTCACTCCCTTGAAAGTTGAAATTTTCGCAAGTTATGTCTTAATGGGTCGAAAAGCCCAAAATTTGGCCCATTAAACTACAATTTACACTTCTAGCCCTTAAAAGAGTATGACGTCCATAAAAACATTTATTTTTACTTATTTTACTCTTTTAGTCCTTAAGAAACTGTGAATGACAATCTTTCCCCAAACTTTTGCTTATTTGACAAAAATAACCCAATAATGAGTCTTAATGTTGTAACTTGTTTATTTTAACCCTTATATGGTAGATTTTATTAACTAGTTATGTGTAATACACCCTAGATCACATATTTTTCCCTTATGAACTATAGATCTCGAAATATATTTCATTTTGGCACATATTTACCATTTATACACATAAAATCACACATAGCACACACATACATATAAATCTACACATTTTACTTGTATTCTCCCCCATAAAACATATGAAAACCAAAAATAGAGGGGTATGAACTCACCTTGAGATTTGGATTTGGTTTTGATGAAGATTTGAGAGAAGATTTCGGCCCTAGCAACTTCTTGAGGAAGTTTTCAAACTTAGATGGCTCTAGGGAGTTAGATCATGAATTTGCATGAGTTAAGATGAGATGTTTGATGAAATATAGAATTTAAGCCATGGATTCAAGTAAAGACTTACCTAGAATGATGATTTTTGTGGAATAACCTCCTTGAAAAGCTCTTAATCTCGAAAACTTTGAAGGAGAAGTGAAGAGTGTTCTTATAGAGTGTTTGGAGAGAATTTGTGAGGTATGTGTGTTTTTCCTTTGTGTTCTCGGCCGAAGAAGAAAAGAGAGGGCAAAAGAGAGAGATAAGGATGTGATGGATGCATGGGAACATGAGATGGTTGCATGGAAGACCAAAATAAAATAAGGAGGTGGCTAACCCTCCTTATTTCATTAATTTCCATTTTTTTTTGTTCCACTTGGCCCGAGAATTAGAGAAAAGAAAAGAGAGTTTTGGGCCTTTTTGCTTAAATCCATATCGTGGGCCCAATTTGATGATTTTTCGGCCCATTTGGCTCCCATGATGGTTTACGGCCAAATTTGTCAAAAATAATGGGCTTCATAGTCCATTAAAGTTAATTAGGATAGTTATGGCCCAATATGGCCCATTAGGGTATTTTATTTCATTCTAGGCCCGATATGGCCCAAAATGTTAAAATAAATGGAGGAGGGTCCAATTAGAGCCCATTTAAGAATTCTAAGCCCAAAATGGTCAAACTGGAAGATTATTGGCCCATTAGGCCCAATAAGGAAATCCTAGTCCATAATGGACTTATACCGGGATTTTTAGGGTTTCCAATTCTTTGTTGACTATTTTAAGTGCTTGCATAAAGTGTTTGATGGAAATTTTGTTGTTATTGAATAAGCATCATACGTGCTTCCACATTTTTGGTTCACAAATGTTATCATCGTTGTTGTTACATGGTACATAATTCCTAGTTGTGACATCATCCCCCGTTAAAGGGAATTTCGTCCCGAAATTCTTTCTAAGGCTAGATTCAAGAATGCGAGAATAGGTGAGGGTACTTCTGCTTCATCTGGTCTTCGCGTTCCCATGTGAATTCTGTCCCACGCTTCGGGTTCCACCGTACCTTCACAATCGGAATGCGACTTTGCTTAGTACGCTTCACCTCCCTTTCCATGATTTCGACTGGTTCTTCGACGAACAGGAGATTCTCGTTGATTTCGATTTCTTCAAGTGGAATGCTGATGGTTTTGTCGGATAAACACTTTTTCAAATTGGAAAAGTGGAACACGGGGTGTACACTGCTGAGCTCAGTGGGTAGCTGCAGTCTATAAGCCACTGGACCGATTCGGGCGAGGATCTCGAAGGGTCCAATGTATCGTGGGTTCAGTTTTCCCCGTTTTCCAAAACGAATAACCCCTTTCCAGGGAGAGACCTTTAACAACACTCGATCCCCGGCTTGAAACTCCAAGGGCTTTCGCCGTTTATCAGCATAGCTCTTCTGTCGGTCTCGAGATGCTTGTAGTCGAGCTCTGATTTGAACTATTTTCTCCGTTGTTTCGCATATAATCTCCGGTCCCGTTAATGCATTGCTTGATGTCTGTCTTCCTGCTAGCTGAGTATCACCTACTTCAGCCCAACACAACGGTGATCTACATTTACGTCCATACAACGCCTCGAAGGGAGCAACTTTGATGCTCGAGTGATAACTGTTGTTGTACGAGAATTCGATTAAAGGCAAGTGGGTATCCCACGACTTTCCAAAGTCTATCACACACGCGTGAAGCATGTATTCAATCGTCTAAATGGTCTGTTCGCTTTGACCATCAGTTTGAGGATGATAAGCGGTGCTCATGTCGAGATGTGTTCCTAGAGCTTTCTGAAGTGATTGCCAAAAACATGAAGTGAATCTACTATCTTTATCTGAGATGATAGATACTGGCACTCCGTGGAGTCTCACAATTTCCTTGATGTATATCCTCGTCAACCTTTCCATCTTTTAGGATTCTTTTATTGGCAGGAAATGAGCGGATTTCGTCAATCTGTCGACTATTACCCATATGGTATCCAATCCATCTACTGCGTTGGGTAGTTTGGTCACAAAGTCCATAGCAATCCTTTCCCATTTCCACTCGGGAATTACTAGTTGCTATAGTAATCCCGAGGGCTTCTGATATTCCACCTTTACCTTAGCACAAGTAAGGCATTTGCTAACATAGGTGGCAATCTCTACCTTCATGTTAGGCCACCAATAATGTAGCTTGATATCCAAGTACATTTTATCTGAACCTGGATGGATGGAGTATCGTGTCTTGTGGGCTTCATCCATGACCATTTCTCTGAATCCCCCAAGTTTAAGGATCCAAATGCGGTTCATAAAATAATATGCTTCGTCCTCCTTCACTTCGAAATTCTTTTCCATTCCACGTAACGCTTCGCTTGCTTTGTTTTCCGTCTTCATGGCATCGGACTAGGCCGCTCTGATTTGTGAGGTCAGGTGGGATTGAATGGTTATGGAGAGAGCTTTTACACGACGATGCGAGTATTCTTTCCGACTCAAGGCATCAGCTACCGTGTTAGCCTTGCCTGGGTGGTACTTGATTTCACACTCATAATCGTTTAGCAGCTCAACCCATCTTCATTGCTTCATGTTCAACTCTTTTTGATTTAGGATGTGTTGGAGGCTCTTGTGGTCCGTGAAAATGGTGCACTTTGTACCATAAAGGTAGTGCCTCCAAATTTTTAAGGCGAAGACCACAACTCCTAATTCTAGATCATGGGTCGTATAGTTCACCTCATGTGTCTTTAGTTTTCGTGATGCATAAGCTATCACCTTCCCATGTTGCATGAGTACGCAACCTAAACCCTGATTCGACGCATCGCAGTAAACTACAAAGTCATCCGTCCCTTCTGGTAGCGATAGTATTGGTGCACTGCAGAGTGCTTGCTTCAAAGTTCGAATGCAGTTTCTTGTAGGGGTGTTCACGGGGCGGTTCGGTTCAGATAGTAATAAAATTGTTAACCGTGACCACGGGGTGGGTACCTCATACGCACTAACTGAAACCGAACCATATTAACAAAAAAAGCGAACCGAACCGAACCGTATGAAAGCGGGTAACCACGGTTCGGTTCACGGGTACCCGGTAAAATATAAAAAATTAAAGTCAATTGAAACTACAAACTCCATTTTAGTTATCTCTTTCTTAAAACTAGTAAGTCAAAGAGTTTACAAAAAACATAATGAAGTTTAAAAAACGTAATGAAGTTCAAATATCATATATTATAATTTGTATAATAAATACAATAATAAAAATAACAAGAAAATCAAATGAACATAGAATAACAAAATTGGAGTTGTCGATATGGATTTTTGTTTAGGTTATTGGACTCGTAGATCAATCAAAACAATAGTAATGAAATAATACTTTTTTTACTTTATATATATATATATATATATATATATATATATATATATATATATATATATATATATATATATATATATATATATATATATATATATATATATATATTATCAAACGGTTCGGTTCGGGTATCCGCGGATACCTAAATATGAAAACCAAAAACCGACCCGTTTATATCCGGTTTTTTCGGTTTCGGTTTTTTTCGGTTACGGTTTTTTCGGTTTCGGTTTTTTCGGTTTCGGATTGGCCGGTTCGGCTCGGTTTTTCAGTTTTGCGGTTTTTTTTGCACACCCCTAGTTTCTTGCTTACCTGTCCATTCAAAGGGTACAACTTTTTGTGTAAGCATGGTAAGTGGCTTGGCTGTCTTAGAGAAGTTCTGGATGAACCTCCTGTAGTAGCATGCGAGACCTAAAAATTGGCGAATTTATGTGGGTGTCATTGGGATCGCCCATCCTTCGATGGCTTTAACCTTAGAAGGATCCACGTGTATCCCTTCTTGACTATCAACATGACCCAAAAAGTTCACACTATGGAGCCAGAACTCACACTTAGAGAGTTTTGCGTATAGCTTTTCGGTTCGCAGGGTTTCCAGGATTTGTCGGAGATGTTGGCCATGCTCTTCCTCGTTTCGAGAGTAAACTAGTATGTCTTCAATGAAAACGATGACAACGTTGTCGAGGAATGGTCGGCAGGTTCGATTCATTAGATCCATGAATGCAGCAGGGGCATTCGTTAGACCGAAGGGCATTACGACAAATTCATAATGTCCATAACGAGTTCGGAAAGCAGTTTTGGGGATATCCTCTTCCCAAAACCTTGAGTTGATGGTATCCAGATCGTAGATCTATCTTGGAGAAATAGCCTGCACCTTGAAGTTGATCAAATAGATCGCCGATTCGCGGAAGTGGATAACGATTTTTGACAGTGAGCTTATTTAGTTCCCTGTAGTCAATGCACATCCTAAAGGATCCGTCGTTCTTCTTAACAAAAAGAACCGGAACTCCCCAGGGTGAGAAATTGGGTCGGATGAATCCTTTGTCCAAAAGCTCACTCAGTTGGCTGGACAACTCTTGAATCTCCATAGGAGCCAATCTGTAGGGCGATTTGCCGATGGGCGTAGCTCCTGGCACAAGGTCAATTCGAAACTCGACTTGTCTTTCTGGGGGTATCCTTGGAAGATCATCAGGGAAGACATCCGGGAACTCGCAAGCTACTGGAATGTCTCGAATATTGACCTCTTCTTTGGATTTATCCACTATATGAACCAGAAACGTCAAGTCTTTCTTTCGTAGATACTTCTGTGCCTTAATGCACGAGATAAGATGAAGGTTCGTGTTGGGTTTGTCTCCGTATATAATTAGGGTTTCGCAATTTGGAAGGTGAAGGCGAACGACCTTCTCATGACACATAATTTCAGCATGGTGGGGGCTTAACCAATCCATGCCAACAATCACATCAAAACTCCTAATGGAAACAGGCATTAAGTTTATTTGAAAGGCATGTTGGTCCAAGGTTAGGGTACATCCGATATAGATTTCCCTAGTGGATTCTATTTTCCCACTGGCCATTTCCACCATAAAGGTTTCATTAAGCTTCTGGGGTTGTTGTTTTAACAAGTGTTTAAATCTATTGCTCACAAAGCTTCGTTCTGCTCTGGTATCAAATAGGATGCATGCATAAATGTGGTTTAGGAGAAACGTACCGGTGACAACAGTGGGGTCCTGAACCGCTTCTCCCTGACCCATGGTCAGCACTCTTCCTGTTCATCCATTCCCAGGGTTGTTGCTGTTAGGGCAGTTTCGACGGAAATGCCTAGTTTTTCCACATCCATAGCAGGTGTGGCTTTGTCTTGCATTGTTTCCGCTGTTGTTGGTGTTGTTGTTGTTGTTGTTTCCTTGCTGCTGATTCTGGGGAGGATAGTTCCTGCAATATTTTGCCATGTGACCCTTTCGATTGCAACTGGTACAATGCATATCTCTGCATTCTCCATTATGATGGAGACTGCACTTGTTGCACTTTGGGAGATTTCCGGAATACAGCCTAGGAACACTTGGAGCAGCTGAGACTGGAGCATGTGGTGCGGATGGAACTTGGGTGGTTGCAGCATTAACTGTCACTGATTGTTGCTTCTTTGACGACTCCGAGCCTTGTCGTCCCTTCCTCTTGTTATTCTTTCCCTTCTTGTTGTCACTCTCCTTCTTGTTTTCGGTTTCCCCTGACTTCTTGCCCTTTTTGTTGTTATGGTCGTAAAGCTTCTTGGCCAATCTCTTGGCACTGTCGAAGGTTTCAGGATTTGCAGCTATCACATTTCCTTGGATTGGGGAGGTTAATCCATAGATGAATCATTCGATTTTCTTTCCCTCCGAAGTAATCATTCCAGGGAACAACAGAGACAGTTCGCTAAACCTTGATATGTATGCGTCAATGTCGGAATTTCGGACGGTGAGATTCCACAACTCCTGTTGCATCTTCTGAATTTCGCCTCGCGGGCAGTACTCGGCCATCAGCATTTCTTTCAACTCCGCCCACGACATAGAGTTAGCTACAGGTAGATTCATGGCTTCTACGTGTCCGTTCTACCAAGTGAGAGCTTGATCAACGAACGTGCATGTGACAAACTTCACCTTCATCTCCTCAGGGCATTCGCATATGTCGAACACCGATTCCACCTTCTCAATCCATCTTTTCAGGGTTATCATTCCCCCAGTTCCATTAAAGGTTTGTGGCTTGGCATTGGTGAAATCTTTGTAGGACCATGTCTTGGTAGGTCCTTGATTTATTCCGTTGTTCGAACTTCCAGCCCATTTTCCATTGACTCCACCATTGTTCCCTTGGTGGATTTGCGCCATGGCTGCAGTAACCACAGCAGATACTACTGCTTGGAATGCAGCTGAGTTGACTTCGGGTGGGGTTGGCCCAGGGTATCCACGGGTTGGCCGTTGAGGCATCTTTCTGTCATGGAACAAAAAGATGTTGAGTGCCTATGGTTTTTGTGAGATTGTGGTCCTATAAACTAGGTGTGTGGTATGAACTTAAGTAGTTTCATTAATTTGCATACAATCATGGATATATATCACATAGAAGATTACAACATCATAATAGAACACATAAAATTTTCCATTAATATTATCCGCACTTTGATACATGAAAATTCGCTCGAAAGAGCATACATAAGTGGTGCAAGTTCGGCAGCGTAACGACTCTATGATTAGTGTAATCACTTAAACAAAGAGTCGGTGGTACATAGAATAGATCATAGTACTAGTAAGGTAAGTCTAGTCCTAACACTCTAAGGAGCGCCCTATGACGGCAGCGAGGTCATATACTGTCACACCCCAAAACCGGAACGGCGGAAATGTTCTGGGGTGGATGACGTCATGTCAAGTATCACAACACATGCAGTATAGTAATCAAAGTACCACAACCATTGTATTAATAGTAATTATTTTACATAGGTTACATTTCATAGCAACGTTAAAGTAATACAGAAAATAATATAGATGCAGCTTGGTACTAGGCTGACTTCACAAAAGCTCCCGGGATGTACCTGTCTATCGATGGCCTGAGAATACTAGTTATTTTGAAAGCGAGTATCAACATTTTTATAATGATGGTGAGTTCATAAGTATTTAATGACATTAGTATAAATACACATTGATATTCAAAATAACTTCATGAAAATGGTAGTTTGGAATCTACAAAGTATTAGAATTCTTTCCAGAAAATCCTATATTTTCTAAATAAAAGCAGTCTTCTACCGAGACCTGACAGATTTATGTTTTAAGGAGTAATTTTCCCCAAAATACTATCATTACCAAAATACGGTATTGACTTTAAAGAAAATATAAGAATATCACAAGTAAAAATACTAGGGAAAAATAACATATACCTCAGCGGTAATACTATTGACTAAAGCAAAATAAATCATAGACTCCAGGAGAGTATTGAATGAATGATACGCCTGGCTCAGTCTAACAAAAGGAAGCACAGACTCTAGACAATATCGAATGAACGACACAGCTAGCAAAGTCTAAAACATCCGGTAATCCTAAGTGGGTTGTTTCAAAAATACCATGTTAATTCTCGTTACCTTAAGGCCATGAACTATAAGGTAAAAATAGAGATACTCGTAACCATACTGATTGACATTCGAATACTTGACGCCCTGCAGGCGTCGGAATGAATGTGACATTTGTCACCCCTTGGCTTGGTTGGCCGAGGACTTGTAACAGCCCGGAATTCCAAATATTGATATAATTATGATTTTGGGGTGTTTTAAGAAGGGACTCGGCGAGTTGGAGCCTAGACTCGTCGAGTAGGATCGCAGACCGGGTCGCGGGTTCGCGACTGGACTCGACGAGTCCAGTTATGGACTCGGCGAGTCTGCGCTGTTTAGCGAAAACCCTAACCGTTCAGTTTTGGGATGTATAAGAGGCACTTATTGGCCGTCATTGTTCATTTTTAGCCTTCTGAGAAGAACCCTAAATCGATTGGGTGCATCTGGAGCAAAGTTCAAGGGCCATTGTTGATCTTGGAAGTGTTGTTGTGCAAGGAAGAGAAGGGCTTGGCTAAAGGAACAGCAAGGGAGTCACGTTCTGAGGATTTGGGGACACAGAGGGCACATTATTCAGGTAAGAATTCGAGTTCTGCTCTGCTATGTTGATGTGTTCATGGAATTAGGGTTTGTGGAACCCTTTTGTGATTAGATTGAATGCTACCCTAGTCCCCCAAACGATTGTAACCCTGTATTGGGACCTTTGGAGGTCCAGAATGTCCCATGCCTGTACATTTCGGGAATTGATGAAGGTTTTGGATTGGAATCCTTATGCCTTAGGTCAATATGTATGTTATGAATCATGGGGTGTATCATGAGCACTGAAAGGAGGACCTTACGTGATGGATTAGTCTAGGAAGGCCAGACCTATGAATGGTCGGAGCAGTTCTGACCTTAGGAAGCAGTTTGAGCGGTTGCATGGCATGGACTCGCCGAGTCCGATGAACAGACTCGGCGAGTAGCTTGAAGATTTACTGGGACTCGTCGAGTTGTTCTTCAGACTCGGCGAGTTGAGTCGGGGTGGCCCTGCGATTCTTCCAGGAGGAACTCGTCGAGTTAAGGGGGATACTCGACGAGTTAGATCGCGGATTGAGTGAAGTTCTGAGTATGGGGACTCGGCGAGTCATAGGGTTGACTCGGCGAGTAGGGTCAGTCAGGGGTTGACTTTGACCTTGTCTTTGACCAAGGATTTACCCGTGGTTCCAAGGGTATTTTGGTAATTGTTGATTACTGTTTGAATTCAGTGCATTGGTGGCTGTCCAGAGGTGGAGATCGTATCAGTGATCGGAGCAGCTTGAGCTATCTGTTCAGTCGGCAGTTTCGAGGTGAGTTATCCTCACTATATCGCTAGGGTTTATGGCACCAAGGCCGACCCTCTTTATCGGATGGAAATCCGAGTAGTTGTCATTGTTATGATATAGGCCGGAAGGCATTACATGTTATGGGCCGGAAGGCATTGCTATGTGGACCGGAAGGTCATGGCCTGGAAAGGCGTATGTATGCATTCAGTATGTTGATTGATTCGTAGGGTAATGTTATGCTAGTGACCGGCTAGACCGGTATCTTGATTAGAGTAATGCCACGTTATGTGATCTGTTGATCAATTGCTAACTGTGAACTGTTATATGATTATGTGTTATGCGTATGATTGCTAGATCTGGGGTGTGACCCGGTATGCAGGGTCGTTCTATGATTTGTTATGTTATGTATGCGTTTTATGCTATGGGCCGGAAGGCAATATGTTATGGGCCGGAAGGCAATATGTATGGACCGGAAGGTCGTGGCCTGGAAGGGCGTATATGTGGTTGGTATATTGGGGGTATCTCACTAAGCTTTCGGGCTTACAGTTGTGGTTTTATGTTTCAGGTTCTCAGGAGTCTGTGGCAAGGCAAAGGCGTGATCGTACCGTTCCTCGCGTTGGTGTTTTATGATATGAACCTGGGAAAATACTCTGTCAAATAATGTATTGAAAACCTTTTTGTAACAACGTTATTAAAATGAGTGGTTTTTGAAAAGTTTTAATTGTTTTGAAATTTTGGATGTTACAAGTTGGTATCAGAGCCTTGGTTTGAGTGAATTGGGGAAACATTCGTGTGACCCCAATCTCAAATCGAGGAGGATTTTAAAAAGAGAAATTAAAATGGTTTTCAAATTAAGTAAAAGGAGGACGCGGAGGTACGATCAGCCAGAGCCAGTAAGTAACCCCAAGATACCATACATGATATTTGTTTATTTGAGCTTGATAGAACAGCATGCTAGAGTTAGGCTAGGGATCTTCAGGAATTCATGATAATGTTGCCTGATTTGTGATGCCTGTAGCCTAGGGTCCCTTATGGGATATTCTCAGTGTTCCTCTAGTGGTGAGGGTTGATCGTTGTTATGCATGTTCCCTAGGGTATTGTGGTAGTACTTCATACAAATATGGGTAGGTGTGGAAGGTAGTATGGGCCCGTACTACTGAAAGCACAGGACCCATACGCGTATCAGGGAAACCATGGTCTCTAGGGTAGGGTTGCGAGAGTTGGATCCCAGGATTTTGGGAAGTGTCTGAGATTGGTATGGTGTCTTCGGTATGGAGATTTCGAGGCATGATGATAGTGGATCCGGATCAGGATCGGGAGCTGGAGAGCAAGTTCCGGGTGGATCGGTGCTGTCGGAGGTTATCGATCAGACGAGCACGAGCGAGCGGGATGCGAGGATTCGCGAGATCCTGCGTGATGGGGTTGCTGCATTGTTCCGGACTGAGTTGCCGGGATTGTTTGGGTCGATCAAGACCGCCATGATTGAGTATTTTGATGAGCGATATGCGGCTCTCGCAGAGACGGCTACCGCGGTGGCTACAGCGGCTGTAACAGCGGCAAGGGGAGGAGCTAGTCGGGGTTTCAGTATCGGGACTTCTATTATACGAAGCCTCCCACATTCGATGGAGTTCAGGACCCGATTGTTGCTATGAGATGGTTATCAGACATGGAGGGGTGTTTCTCCACGAGTTTATGCCCTGCTGATCAGAGGGTGAGGTGTGCTCTGAACCTATTGAGGCTCGGGGCGAAGGATTGGTGGAGATTGACCACGGGGTCATATTTCGACGCGTAGAGGGCTGCGGTTTCAGGGGATCAGTTCAGAGAGATGTTCAGTACTCGCTACGTTCCGCGAGATGAGAGGGAGAGATTGGCTCGGGAGTTCCTTGAGCTGAAGCAGGATTTGGAGTCGGTGACTGAGAGCACCAGGATGTTTATTGAGAGGGCGATGTTTTGCCCTGAGTTCGCTTCGGAGCAGGCTCAGATGTCCCGATATCTGAGTATGCTCAAGGGGGATATCAGACAGTTCGTGTCTGCGCAGAGGTGTGAGACCTTGTTGGAGTTGCAGGAGGCCGCCATGTGGCGTGAGTTAGAGGTTGAGTTGCAGTTGCGTGAGCTGAGTCAGGCCCCGATGCAGTCGCAGCCGGCGCCGAAACGGTCCAGGACTGTAGATGTTAGAATGGGGGATCGGAGCAGCCACACTTGTGGGAAGTGTGGGAGGGGTTACACCGGAGCTTGCTGGTCCGGTGGTGCATGCCGCAAGTGCGGAAAGGAGGGGCACTGTGCACGGGATTGTCGGCAGTCAGTGCCAATTCGGGATTTGAGGATTTGTTATCAGTGTCGGCAGGATGGACATTTGAGGGTCAACTGTCCACAGCTTTCTGCAGGACCGGTGCAGGCTCTAGCACCGGCCACCTTGAGGAGTTCAGGATGGAGCGGAGCCCTAAGGGCTCAGGGTCATGCTTATCGGCTTGCGGCAGAGGAAGACGGAGCAGTGCCGGAGGCAGCTGCGGGTATGATGCTTTCTTGATGTCTTGATTTCCTTGCGTTGGTTGTGGCGTATTGTTTGTGCTGGTATCTTGTGTGGATTTCGATGCGGTATTCGTTGTTTCGCGGGTTTGGCATGGTTATGGATTGGTGCTTCAGGTTTTCGCTTTGGCATTCGTTGTTCCCCGATGGTTTGGTATGGTTATAGTTTGGTGTTTTGGTGCCGGTAGCCTTGTGCGGTTTTTGATGCGGTATTCATCCTTTGGCAGGTTGTGGGTTTGGTTACGGGTTATTGTTGGGCATTCCGTTGGTTATCGTTCGTGAGGGTTGTTAGTGGAGATGCGGCACTGGTTTGAATGTCGGGTAGCATCTGCGGTCGTAGAGTGGATAATTGAAAGACCGGATTCTTTTGAGTGGATTGATCAGGGAGAAGATGTGTTTTGCTGAGGGTTGCTTATGCTTGTGGGAAGCAGTCAGTGTGTGGATGTTCTCTTTGTGCAGGATTGTTCTGAAAGGTCGTTAATGACGATCGGTGGCAGTTAGTCAGTGCTTTAGTGGGGGAGAATTGGAGAATTCTCCGGGAGATCGATGAGTATGTGAGGGTGCTTAGCTGTTGGGATTCAGCAGTGTTTGTCAGCTCAGAGTATAGGCCGACGAGAGCGAGTGTCGGGTATGCGGGGCGGGATACAGACCTAGGGCATTTGATTGTGGAGGCCTGAGAGAAGGCCGGGATCAAGCTTGAGTAAGTAACCGGGGTTATGCGATCAGAGTATTTGTATGTTTGAGATACGTGATGGGTTGTACTGCATTAATCCCACGGGATTATGTTGTGCATGTTTCTAGAGCTGGAACCGGAAGGTTCCCAGAGTTAGAACCTGAGGGTTCGCAGAGTTTGGGTGTACAGACCCACAGAGATATAGCCTTGAGTGGCTAGTATGTGTTATGAGAGTCGGTCCAGTCATGCTGGAGACTCTGTTGGTATTGCTGGATCAGTTTGAGATTGCGGATTGTGTATGTTGCAGTGTGAGTGCATTGGAAGGTCTGGCCCCGGGTTAGTGATCTTGTTTAGTTGAGGCAGTGATTTTGATGAGTGGAGAGAGTGCATGGGATTGAGAGCCCCTGCAATGAGAACCAGAGTATGTGAATAGCGGTTACGCAAAAAGGGTGGTGTCGCTTGGGGCAAGCACCGTGGCACCGGTTGGAGTGGCATTATGGCCAAGAGGGTCCCTTGGAAGGAAAAGAGAAAGGTGTGTACTCCGAAGGGGAGTGCAAGTTCACGAGAATGAAAGCTGCAGAGCAGAGTTATGGTTAGAGTATTCGAGTATGGCTTCGAGCATCGTGTTTGCGACAGCGAAGTAGGAACCCATCCGGTTTGGGGATGTCTGTTGAGGCTCAGAAGGGATGCAGGGGGAGAGAGAATCTTAAATTCTCAGTGTGATTCTGATCAGAATGTAGGGTGGATGTAGTGGTTCATCTTGGGAGATGTTCGAGGATATCATCAGTGTATCGAGTCTTCCAACCTGCGGGTGTTGGGGCTAGTTCAGCATGTGTATGTGATGGCAAGAGGCGAACTTGTGAGGGTTGCTCTGAGAGTGAGAATGGATCTCTCAGTCGGTCCGGAATGGACAAAGTGGGCTTTGGATCGGGGATCCGGTGGTTCATGGTTTCCTAACCCTTATGGGACAAGTGATCATTGAGATTTAGAGCAGAGTTGCATCTTGGGAAATTCTCGGTTCCAGAGAGTGATGGGCAGTACAGAGATCGTGCTTCAGTCGGCAGAGCAGATTCAGCAGGTTAGACAGAGGTTATTGACCGCCCAGAGCCGACAGGAAAAGTTATGCAGACAGACGCCGGTCCGAGCTTGAGTTTCAGGTCGGCGACCTCGTACTCCTGAAGGCCTCTCCTTGGAGAGGAGTGATTCGATTCAGGAAGAGGGGCAAGTTGGGGCCCCGGTATAATGGGCCTTTTCATGTGATTGCGGGGGTAGGCCGGGTGGCCTAACGTTTGGAGTTGCCCACGGATTTGAGACAAATCCACGACATTTTTCATGTGTCGCAATTGAGAAAGTGTAAAGCCGATGAGTCGGCAGTGGTCCCATTAGAAGACATTCAGGTGGATGCGGGCCTGAATTATGCTGAGAGACCAGTGGTCATCAGAGATCGGAAGATCGAGGTTCTGAGGAATAAGGAGATACCTCTGGTGTTAGTTCAGTGGCAGCGCCGGAGGGGATCGGAAATGACCTGTGAGCCGGAGCGTGAGATGTGGGAGCAGCATCCGGAGCTATTTTCAGAGTGAGACTTCGAGGGCGAAGTCTAGTTCTAGTGGGGGAGAGTTGTAACAGCCCGGAATTCCAAATATTGATATAATTATGATTTTGGGGTGTTTTAAGAAGGGACTCGGCGAGTTGGAGCCTAGACTCGCCGAGTAGGATCGCAGACCGGGTCGCGGGTTCGCGACTGGACTCGGCGAGTCTGCGCTGTTTAGCGAAAACCCTAACCATTCAGGTTTGGGACGTATAAGAGGCACTTATTGGCCATCATTGTTCATTTTTAGCCTTCTGAGAAGAACCCTAAATCGATTGGGTGCATCTGGAGCAAAGTTCAAGGGCCATTGTTGATCTTGGAAGTGTTGTTGTGCAAGGAAGAGAAGGGCTTGGCTAAAGGAACAGCAAGGGAGTCACGTTCTGAGGATTTGGGGACACAGAGGGCACATTATTCAGGTAAGAATTCGAGTTATGCTCTGTTATGTTGATGTGTTCATGGAATTAGGGTTTGTGGAACCCTTTTGTGATTAGATTGAATGCTACCCTAGTCCCCCAAACGATTGTAACCCTGTATTGGGACCTTTGGAGGTCCAGAATGTCCCATGCCTGTACATTTCGGGAATTGATGAAGGTTTTGGATTGGAATCCTTATGCCTTAGGTCAATATGTATGTTATGAATCATGGGGTGTATCATGAGCACTGAAAGGAGGACCTTACGTGATGGATTAGTCTAGGAAGGCCAGACCTATGAATGGTCGGAGCAGTTCTGACCTTAGGAAGCAGTTTGAGCGGTTGCATGGCATGGACTCGCCGAGTCCGATGAACAGACTCGGCGAGTAGCTTGAAGATTTACTGGGACTCGTCGAGTTGTTCTTCAGACTCGGCGAGTTGAGTCGGGGTGGCCCTGCGATTCTTCCAGGAGGAACTCGTCGAGTTAAGGGGGATACTCGACGAGTTAGATCGCGGATTGAGTGAAGTTCTGAGTATGGGGACTCGGCGAGTCATAGGGTTGACTCGGCGAGTAGGGTCAGTCAGGGGTTGACTTTGACCTTGTCTTTGACCAAGGATTTACCCGTGGTTCCAAGGGTATTTTGGTAATTGTTGATTACTGTTTGAATTCAGTGCATTGGTGGCTGTCCAGAGGTGGAGATCGTATCAGTGATCGGAGCAGCTTGAGCTATCTGTTCAGTCGGCAGTTTCGAGGTGAGTTATCCTCACTATATCGCTAGGGTTTATGGCACCAAGGCCGACCCTCTTTATCGGATGGAAATCCGAGTAGTTGTCATTGTTATGATATAGGCCGGAAGGCATTACATGTTATGGGCCGGAAGGCATTGCTATGTGGACCGGAAGGTCATGGCCTGGAAAGGCGTATGTATGCATTCAGTATGTTGATTGATTCGTAGGGTAATGTTATGCTAGTGACCGGCTAGACCGGTATCTTGATTAGAGTAATGCCACGTTATGTGATCTGTTGATCAATTGCTAACTGTGAACTGTTATATGATTATGTGTTATGCGTATGATTGCTAGATCTGGGGTGTGACCCGGTATGCAGGGTCGTTCTATGATTTGTTATGTTATGTATGCGTTTTATGCTATGGGCCGGAAGGCAATATGTTATGGGCCGGAAGGCAATATGTATGGACCGGAAGGTCGTGGCCTGGAAGGGCGTATATGTGGTTGGTATATTGGGGGTATCTCACTAAGCTTTCGGGCTTACAGTTGTGGTTTTATGTTTCAGGTTCTCAGGAGTCTGTGGCAAGGCAAAGGCGTGATCGTACCGTTCCTCGCGTTGGTGTTTTATGATATGAACCTGGGAAAATACTCTGTCAAATAATGTATTGAAAACCTTTTTGTAACAACGTTATTAAAATGAGTGGTTTTTGAAAAGTTTTAATTGTTTTGAAATTTTGGATGTTACAGGACTGTAGCTAGCAGTCAGGGTGTCGAGTGTCTGTTCAGTATAGATCTATACACACAATGCCCGCTCTCCCTCCAGGAGACTCTGGTTACCAACTTGACAACGGTGAAATCCGTGTCCTGAAGATGCATCTCGTATTTCGAATTCTATTATAAGTATTGGAATAATGATATAGACTCACGAATGAACTGGCTCCTTTGGTATTCTCCGTGCTGGAAAGAGTAAATAGAATCTCCTAACTATTCCTATAATAGTTACTAATGTTTCAGGTCTATGAATGATGAATGGAAGGATGCCCTTGCTACCCAAGGGAAATGAACTGGTCGATGGAAACCTTTATGTCTCTACATGTATACATCATATATAATTAATGTTTAAACGACCTTCGGACAGATAACCGATACCCACCATACCACATCCCAACGAGGAAAAGGAAATAGGGCGACTAACCTTCCTAAGTCCTTTAAACATTATTTATATAACTATACAAATATAGGCATGCATTTAACGAAATAAAAGCATAGAAGAAATCTTTGATGAAACCTTTGGAAAACCTTTACACATAAGAAATTTACGACTTAATGTCATTTTGTAAAACAAGTTTTGAAAATCTTTGGAATCCTTTGAAAAACCTTTCATAAACGGCTTTGAAAATGATTTTTATAAAACAGTTTAAGTGAAGAAAACCTTTGATAAGAAATTATGACTGGATGTCTCTTTAGTAAACAAACTTTGAAAAACTTTGGATAACCTTTAATGATATAAAAAGGGATATTCATACTTTAACAAGATTCGAAAACATGATTTGGAAATCTTAAGCTGGATAAACAGTTTAACATGCAAAATCTATTTTGCTATACAGTTATTAATCACATGTGATTTATCTAATAACTGTACAGTTCAACTTGTATTCCCCCTATAAAAGCAGTTAAAATCATTTAAAAGGTTAATTTAGGGGTATGAACTCACCTGACGTTGGTGATTCGGATGAATGGACAGTATAGGACGCTAGGTGTCAAGTGAGGACTTGAACACACACTTGGATCCTATTTAACATGTAATGATACATTTAAGTATCTAATTAGTCATTTAATAACTAATTAAACACGTAAGGATGTCATACTGCATGAAAACACTTTGCTACAAGTGCTAGGAGGCTATTGGGTTGCAATAAGGGGGTGTATGGCCTAGTTAGGGAGTTTACTCTTCAAGAGTAAACTCTTTGGGGAGATTTCAGCCCAAAGACCATATCCCCATGAGTTTATGGCCATAAACTCATGGGTGGTGTGTTCTTGGTTGCTCAAAGGTCTTATAACACTTGAGGAATTAGGCTAGGTTCAATTCTAGGGCATAGGAAGTGGTTAAGTCCTCATATGGACCATTTATGGGAGTTTACGGCTGTAAACAGGGAGTTTACGGCCGTAAACTCTTACTTTCCCCCTTACTTCATGATTTAATGGTTATAGGTTAAGCACACATGATTCTAGTCCAATATACAAGCCATGGAAGGAATTTAGGGCACCCTTTAACCTCCTTAGAGGAGTTTACGGCCTAGGGACCAATCCTTGGGGGGGGGGGGGGGGGTTTACGGCCTTAATCTCCTAGGGTCATGGTTTCCTTGGTGTTTAAGGGTCCTACTTCGATGGTGGATGGTTCTAGACATTCTTCCCAACCATAGGAGGTGTTTAAGGGGCAATTTAACACCTTAAATGGTGTTCACGGCCTATGAAGAGGGTTTTACGGTCCAAGAATGTTCTTGGGCTGTAAACTCATGTTTACCCCTCAAATGACAATATTTTGGTGTTCCAAACTCGTACATGCAACCCCTTAAGTCATAGCTAAGCACTAGAAGTGATTTGGAAGGGTTTTGGGGCTTCAAAACCCCATTTATGGGTGTTTGCGGTCCAAGAGTGTTCTTGGGCCGTAAACACATGATTTTGAGGCTTTTGGATGATTTAAACACGAATTTGCATGTATATCAAGCTAAACAACAAGCTAGGATAGATTACTTACGATTATGGAGCTTGAAAGAGGTGTTTTTGGATCGAAATCGGCTTTGAAGAGAGAGTAGAGAGAGGGTGGAAAGAGTGTAAATGAGGTTCCCTCACCCTTATATAGGGGTTTGAGTTTGTGGCCCGGAGGAAATCTACCCGATACCGACGTTAAACGGGGCTTATGGTCGTACCTGATAAAGTGGTCATAACTCGACGTGGTCGTAAACTAAAAACTTTTCAATTTAAATAACCTAATCCAAATGTTAACGAAAAAGTTTATAAGAACGAGTTTTATTAACGGAAGAAGAGGTTACAATGACGGGATAAATTTCAGGTTGTCACATCATCCCCTCGTTAGAGGGAATTTCGTCCCGAAATTAGGGTTTAGGCAAGGAAGTGGCATGAACAATCGGGTAGAGAGATGAGGGTACTTCCTATTCGGTTGGTCCTCGCGCTCCCAAGTGAACTCCGGCCTTTGCTTGGCGTTCCAGCAAACCTTCACTTAACGGGATGCGGATTTCGTTTCGTTCGGTTCGCGATTCCTACAGGTTCCTCTACGAAGTTAGGGTTCCCAATGATTTCTATCAAGAAGGGTGGGATTTAGAGAGTTACGTCGGGCAAGCACTCTTTCAAGTCTAGGACGTGGATTGATTTGGGGTGAAACTTATGGAATTCCGAAAGTAGTCATGGTCTGACGAGGGTTGGACCAATTCTTATAAAGGATCTCGGATGGTCCTAAGCTCTCGGAAAGATAGAGCTTTTCAGTACTTAGAACATAATGTACTTCTATGGCGAGATCATCACTGGCGTGATTGCCATTTTGAAGTTCTAAAAGTTCTCTCTTACTGAGCGTGTAGTTCTCATGGTTGGTTCTTAGAAGGCTCGAGTCATCCTTGGATTCGTGTTTCCTGCTGCCTGGCCTTCAGAGGTTTTCTGGATCATCGGATGAATTGGATGTCTACTGGTATCTATTTGCTGCAGGGTGTCTATCTCAACCTTGTGCAAAATGAACCTGCACTTCTGATTCTTGAGATGTTTCTAACGGAAACTCTCAGGGTCGGTGAGATAGGGTTTTACCATACAATTGTTTATAAAGTTTTCAAACTCCTCATCATCGTCTAGTTGACGCTTTCACAATATGATTTCTAACAGGAAAGAATCATGCTCTTACTTCCTTTGTTGTTTCATGAATAGCAATCTCTGCTCAGGGCTAAATCAGTCCTTAGAGAATTTCTGAAGTGTTGGACTATCTTGGGAGGTGGTTCTACTATCTCTGTGTGAGATAGTATTCTTGGAACACCTAGTAGTCCAATGAATCTCTAAGACATGCCCTATTCTCTAAGGTGTCGGTTCATTCCAGTTGTAGAAAGCGCGTGATCATGCATAACCCATCGACTAACACCTAAGCTGGTCTCGAGTCTATATTCTCTTCAGGATTTGGGTTATAAGGCTTAACGCAACCTACTTTCGTATTTTATTCAAGTATTCTTGGATGCGGAGATTATCCTGTGGTTCTTGGCATTCTAGTATCACTTCAGAGAATGCAGTCTATCGTCTACAGGGCGACGGTGTGACATCCCCAATTTCATGGCCAGAAAAGCCCGATTTGTTTATGCTTTGTTTTAAAAATCAGAGTTATCTTTTAAAGAAAACAGTTGCGGAATTTGTTCCCAAAATATGATAAAGATTTATCAAAGCATTTCTTTAAAGAAATGTATTTTCATTTTATAACAAAATCTCGGGATGTCATGTTCAATACAGACCAAAAGCATAAACAGAACAAAACAGACCTTACAACAGTTATTCATAACTACTGGCCTATAATCCAAAATCTCTCGTTATGTCATCCAACTTATGCTCTCGTACCATAACCTGTAATATAAAGAAAACTGAGAGGGTTAGGCTTGGGAGCCTGGTGAGCATATAGGGTTTTCGACCCACAATAATATAATTATTATATTCAACCATCAAACAATCAACCCAATTATCCATCCCCATTATCTTCTTTATTTCTCAAGGTTTTAGCCTAAGAATTCAACTATCCTTCATTCATTCATTCCTGAGGATTGACCTATAAGGAATTGGCACAAAATCCATTGCTACATAAGGCGCATCTACCAACATCATCCTTTAAGCGCCTCTGCCAAGATTACGTCAAACACTATGAAGCGCGACTGCCAGGTTTATGTCATTCTCTTTTAGGCGCATCTGCCGACATTATCCTATAAGCGCATCTGCCAGGATTATCCTATAAGCGCATCTGCTAGTATTATGGCATTCTCTATTTGGTGCATCTACCAATATTATTCTTAAGCGCATCTGCTAGTATTATGATATTCTCTAATTGGTGCATCTGCCAGTATCATTCTTAATCATCTTTCATACCTCATTATTTACCTCATCATTTTGTCACATACCAACTATCTCATCTATCCATGTTCTACCCAACATATTAGTAGATATAAAATACATATACATTTTTACTCATTTAAAAACCATATAAAACATCCATTCCACACTTATCTCAAACAAACAACAATATATAAACACATAGCATGTATTTCATAGCAAATACTTCATATTTATGTGTTAAAAGAGAGTGACTAAACTCTCACCCAAAACATATACTTAATACATTCAAACAATACTTGTATTAAAATTGTGTTTATGAATGGGACTATACACTCACTCCAAATAAACAACAATATATATATATATATATATATATATATATATATATATACACACACATAACACGTATTTCAAAGAAAATACTGCATATTTATGTGTTAGAAGAAAGTAACCACACACTTACTTGATCAGAAGATGATTGGACAGCACTACGGCTTGTAGAAGTAGTATTCTTTGGTAGATCTGGAAGATCTTCACAAAAACCGGACTCCTCGCGGGCAGAGCTTCGGCTCGGGAATTGCACTTCTCGGGATCTTCGGGGCCTCGGGACTTGCTTCGGGTCTCGGGAATGATACCGGGGCTTCGGGATAATTCTTGCATGAAAAACGATGCAAAAACACGAGAGAAAGGGAAGAAATGAGCAAAGAACTCGGTTGCCCTCGACATCCTTTTATAGGGGGCTGGAAACCCAAATTACGCTGGGCACAAATTACATTACGCTGGGCGTAATGTGGATCAGCTCGCTGAGTCCCCCCATTGGATAATATCGGATAATTTTTATTTAAATTAAATACCGAAAATATTTAATAAACTTCAAAAATTCATATCTTCCTCATACGAACTCTGTTTTCGATGTTCTTTATATCTCCGCGTAGGTGAGACTATGCTCTACAACTTTCGTTTAGACTCCATCGGCTAATTTTGACTTTATTTTTTTTATTATTTTATTTTAGCAGGCCGGGACAGGAAAACTCCGTTATAAATTCATAACTTCTTCATCCGACGTCCGTTTCCGCCTATCTTTTTATCGTTTCACTACAACTGACGAGATATTCGATTCTCGTTTAGATTGTTTCGGCTAAAAACCGCTCGATCTCAAATCGAGTATTCGGGTTGCATACTGCTAAGCTGAAACTTAGAAAAATCATAACTTCCTCATACGAAGTCAGATTTGGACGTTCTTTTTATGCACGCTCACGGCTTAACAAACTCTACGACTTTCGTTTAGATCGCTAAGGCTAAATATCGCTCTAACCTAAATTCACTATTTACGTCGCGTTGTGTCGTGCTGGTTCTGTCGCGAAACTTCGACAGGTCATAACTTCTTCATTATAACTCGGATTTTAGCGTTCTTTATATGCACGGAAACCTTGTAACATATACTATAACTTAGTTAAGATTATTCATTCTAAATAATCTTTCATAAAAAATCATTTTTGATGCCTATCGTCTCTAAATTGACTAGCCCAGATCTACGGACGTTACAGACGGTGACTTCTTCCACGTGAGGAGGCGGAGTGTCCTAGGCACTACTTGTCAGTAACAGGGTGGACGAAGTGCCTGAGTAGTGCGAGCATCTTCTGCGACTACTCTTCCGGTGGTTCTGAGTTTCCTTGATTTAGATTAAGTCTAGAAGTATAGGGTTCCGTCACTCGGAACTTCTAATTTCCTCATCCACTCTTCTCAGAGCTTATCTTATCGCAGCTTCCAGGTTTCCGGGATATTTGCTAAGATGCTTAATTCGTGGGATTAAGCGTGAATGGATGGTCGTAGGCAATGTCCTTGACTCTTACGACTTAGATTTCTTTACCAACTGAGGGTATTAGCTACTATATTGGCTTAACCGGGATGATAATGGTTCTCTTGACTCTAGTTCCTATTCTATGGGATAGGATGAAGGGTTTTACTATGAGGTTCGTGGTAGAGCTCATACTTGGCTTAACCACTAATACTTGGTGTATGCAAGCCGTATATAACTGAGATTGACGGGATGTTTAGTTGTGCTACTCCACCCCAGACCCACAACCCAACGAGGAACAGGGAGTAGGGAGGAAGCACACATCTTAAATCTTTTTGATCTAAATTATATACCACTCTTATGCATATACTCAGTTAATAGTAGTCAATCCCATGAGTTCTTTCCTCTTGATTTACGAACCTGATTGTGAGGTGCTAAGGGTCTTTCTGGGGGATCTATGGAGTAGGTTTCAGGTGGTCATCGTCTTCTGGAATGCCTGCAGTGTCTTTCTCTTCGGGTTCTATTTGTCTAAGCAAGGGTTGGTTAACAGCGCGCGATACCCTACTCAGGGGTATTTCGGAAGGTTTTAGATAAGAGAGACGACTGACGGATCGCATTAGGTTTTATTATTAGGTTCGGAAGGACCTTTATTTTCCGAAATGGCTACGTTGAAAGTTCTTTTTACACAACACTAGGAATTTACACATGGTTGCACTAAGTCGAACCATGATTGATAGAGGCGTCAAAGTTGGCATACATCGACATGACATAGAATGAGGGTCGATAGGGCCATGTGCTGAACGGGCACACAAGTTCTCGGCGTCTCGGGTTTCGTCCCATGTATCACTGTCATGGATACTTGGACTGATAGAGTCGACGCGGAACTATAGAGGGTCCTGAGGTTTCGGAATAATGTACTTTTCATGAATGGATTCTCACGAGGTCTTTCTATAATCGCTTAGCATACACTACTCATGTATAATTAAGGTGGGAAGGACTGTTGACTGAGCGACTCCGCCCTAAATCCACAACCAAACGAGGAACGGGAAATGAGGCAACATCACTCACTCGAGGTCTATCCATCTTAATTATACATGGCTTTAACGTATATACCGAGCCATTATAGCTTTACCTGATGAAATTTTGAATTCTTACAACAGTGCTGTGAATTTCGCCTTAACGGGAGAGTAATTACATTTAGAAGTAGCCTTTTAATGTCTTCGGTTAGCTATCTGAGATTGAGAGACGTACCAAAATTTTACCGGGTTCATTGATGCTTCTCCTTAGGCATTAGGGTTATACTCCTCCTGTGCCCTTGTCGTTTCTTTCAGTTGGGCAGTCCCGCTTGAAGTGCCCAATTTCACCACATAGGTGGCATACTGGACTGGCCCCCACATTGGTGGTTGATGTAATGAACTCAATCGGGGCTCTGCAGGTACGAGAGGTATGCCCCTTCATGTTGCACCTAACACAAAAGAGTTCCCGGCAGATACCATGATGATGGTAGCTGCATTTGCTGCAACGGGGCAGGTTTCCTAGGTATGGCCTTCCAGATGTCAGGATGGAAGGGTTGACAGGGGTATTGACTACCTCAGCTCGTTGCCCTTCGGAACGTCCTTGAGCCGAGGTACTTCCCTCCTCGTTCTTGAATTTTCTCTTCAGTGGCTTTAGTTGGGGTTCTTGGGTGGCTGGGTACGCAGGAGTTGGTTGCTGCCGTCCATTGCTAGGATCAGGAATCTCGATAGGGCTCTTGCTAACATTGGCATTTTTAGCATTCAGTTGATCCATGACAGCTGCTACGGCTATCAGGACTGTAGCTTGGAACGTAGCTTCATCGAATAAGAGAGTCGGTTTCTTGCCAGTGAATTGGTTACGCTTCTTTGGAGTGTAACGCCCGGGTTTTGGGGCTAAGCATTTTTAACAATGTAATAGTCTAGGTCAACTATTGTAACTCTTTTTGAAGTAATAAAGATGAAATATTTGAGTATTTTGTGAATTATGTGAATTTATATGCTTATTATTTATTTATAAAGATATAACTAATAAAGAATAAAAATAAGCGTCAAAATTAAATTGTGATATAAGTCTGATATATTTACATAAAGTTGTAGAGTACGTTCCCGTCTACGCGTGGATATAAAGAACGTCGAAAACGGAGTTCGTATGCAAAAGATACGACAGTTTTAAGAAAATCAGACAGTAAAACACTACTTTTCTTTAATCGCGTAAAACCGAATCGATCCTTTGAGGTACTTATACTTTGCCGACAGGATTTACGAGATCGTTTTTGGACTAAGGATATGGTCTAGTATTTGATTTCATACTCGAAATATTTTTAACGAAAATATTTACAAAAGTTGCGAAAACGGACACCGCGTGCCGTTTAGACGCAAAACTTTAAGTGCGATTTCCCGGAGTTCCGTAACTCCAAAAATTAATCTGTTTGGGTTTCTGGAATCGTTGAATTACCCTCTTTCATAAGAAATTTTTGAAAATGCAATCCAACATCGGGATCTCGATTCATCAATTTATAAGTGTTTTAGACAAGTTAAAGGATTAAACTACCTTGTGGGACCCACTAATTATGAGCACCTATTTCCAGCTCATTCTTTGCCCACGTGACAGCAACCCTCTCCATTCCTTTTTTTTTTATCTTGAGTGCAAGCTTCCCCAATCAAGTACAAGCATGGTGATTGAAGCATGGGGCTTCTCTTCCATTAGTGTATCCCCTTACACTATAAATAGAGCTTCATATCATCTCCAAAAAAAAATCACACCTCAATCTTTAGCTTCTCTCTCTCTCAATCTTGATCTCTATCTCCCTCTATATTACCTTGAAGATCATCACCATAAACCACCATTCCACCACCCCCTGTTGTCGCTGCTTTGTGAGTACCCCACCATCACAATTTATTTATTTTTGTATGTTACATTCGTTAGCAAATGGCCAAAAACTAGTTTATTTATTTATTTTGCTTTGTTGTGCTTAATCGAAGAAGAAACAGGAGGAAGTGATTACCTTTCATTCAAATATCTGTAACTCACGATGTATGAATGAAAGAGATGCACTATGCAAACTTTGATTTGTTTTATTTAAATAAAACCCATGACCTTTTTTGAATTTATGAGATTGACCCCTCTTTTTTTTAAATGGATTACAAATCATGCCTCCACTATTCAAACTTCATTACGAAATTAATTTTAAACCCCCTACCATGGAAATTATTTACAAATTTAGTCCTAAACACCTAAACTAGGATGTATATGTTCCATATTGGTCCCTCATTTGGAAATTATATTTATAATTTAGTCCAACTAAATTATTTAATTAACATAACGGACACTATACCTTGGTTAATTACCAAACTACCCTCCAAATATTAATTATATTAATATTTCCTTAGGAAACTAAATTTTCTTGGAGATTCGTATTCACGGAAAACTACTCGACCTTCTCGCATCCATTCCAGAACGTTATTCGTCTATCGAACGTTAAAGTGAGTGCATAGTTACTTTCAGCTTACACATGGATATGAAGTATCTTATATAAATTACGTGCTATGTGTGCATATTATCTGAATACTTGCTATCTATGCTGGATGAACGTTTTATACATGTTTTCAATGATTTAAACTGTATATGTATTTTATATCTACAAAATGTGTTGGGTAAAACATGGGTAGATGTAATAGTTGTTGTGTGACAAAATAAAATAATGAGAGGCCTCGTTACAGATGTTATTGATGATCTAGTCATCTAGCGGAGTATAGATGACGACCACGGACTATTCTAGACAGTCCAGTGGAACACTAGCAGGCTCGCAACTTGTAGGTGTTTATTCGAACTGTGTGTTTATTTGAACTGTGTGCTCACCAGATGTACTCCATCCCCCACATGGTTGCCTTAAGGACATTTGTTGCTGAGGAATCCCCTTAGCAGTAGTGTCCGTCCCGATGATAATCCTTAGGATAGGTCCCTTATGATAGATGCTTAGGGACATAATGTGAGGATAACGAGAACGAGTAATCGGGTTTGTTTAATTTAATGAAGTTAATAAACTTATTTATTGTGGGTTGAAAACCCTATGTGCTCACCAGGCTCCCAAGCCTGACCCACTCAGTTTCTTGTATTACAGGTAGTGGCGCATGAGCATAGATGTGATGTTTTGGACGAGGGATTATGGATATAGGCCTGTAGATATGAAATAATGTAGTAAGGCTTATATTGTAATGTTTATGCTTTTGATTTGTACGAACATGACATCCCGAGTCTTTTAATGAAATACATTTCTATGGAAATGCTTTTGATAAATCTTTATCATATTTTGTTTTGGGACAAATTCCGCAATGCTTTTATTTAAAATGTTACTCTGATTTTTAAACAAAGCATAAACAAACCGGTCTTTTCTGGCCGTGACTTTGGGGATGTCACATGGAAGCATGGGTTTCCTACATGGAAAAGGAACACAAGCTGATGAGAGACGATGATTAACTCTAGGCATATTTATCCCTACTATAATAGGCATAAATTTTTCCCGCGCCTCGGATATTGGTTATCTGAGTGTCGACCTACATCCCTATGATGTAGTCCGGGTATTCAAGGTAGGAGTAAGAGTATCGGAAAGCCATAAGATGGGAGTCGTTCCTACTAAGTTATCTTTATGCTGGAAAGGTTCACTCTCCGGCTTGGAAAGATTTGAGGGAAGTTCGGAACGAGGATCATGGAAGAAAAGGGCTCATGAAGACTTATGGCTAAACACCCTCAATTCGAGGTTTTGAAATCCGATCTAATCGTATTACTTGCCACGGGAAAAGGCGATTTACCTAACACATAGCGTGAGTAGTGTAATCACTAACTCACTAAATTGTATTATTTTATGGGTGTATTAGCGCGACAATAACGAGGAAAAGACACTTCTCGGGTTCCATGTATTGGCTCCCTCTGTCTACCTCTCATCCTTGACTAGGACCGGTGTTGGTTTTCTTCGGATAGTTACCTAGGGTTCTCTTCTCGTGAAGACATATTGAATTTCTACTCCATATTACTTCCGATCCTGACTCTGAGTGTCATCGCTGTCTTACTTCTGATCCTGACTCTGAGTGTCACCGCTGTCTTACTTCTAATCCTGCCCCTGAGTGTCATTGCTTCATGATGGATGATTGGAAATCTCGGAAGTTCAGGTGGATTTCCCACCGGTGTCCCTAAAAGGTATAGGCACTTGGTGGTTTCAATAGTCTCGTCCTCGTTCATTTATCTCCGAACTGGAAATCTTCTCAATGAACCTCTTCTGGGTCTGAATCAACTCTTATGTTGAACACTGAAGCGGATAAGGCTTTCTACAGGGTTTGTACGTGAATGGAAATGTCTAGAGAATCCTAAGAGATTATTAACATTTCACTGGGTGATCCATATCGAGTCCTGCTACAATTACATAGGGTACACAAATTATATATAACGTAGATCCGATAAGCCTTCGAATATGTGATACTACTCTATATCCACATCCCAACGAGGAAAAGGAAGTAGAGCGAAACCAAACATTCTTAGTCTATGGGATCCTTATTATATATAACCTTGGAAGTATACCCTCTGTAATCATAGGTATATCAATAAGGATCTTTTTAGTTTTTCACGCAAGGTTATCTATGGATCCTAAAATACCCCTATGGTATTTTATTACTTGTTTGATTCTTAACTTCTGAATATGATTCTGGGATTAATGTGAGTCTTTTAGTATTCCAAAATACTCCCATAGTATTTTAAACTTTATGTTTGGCTCTAGCATTCCTATTTGGTAAGTTTCAGATTTGTTGCAACACAACCATCACTCCCAAGCACACGTTGGTCGCATCTCGAATAAATGTAGTTGATCAGGTTACATTTATTCCAGCTTACGATTACATAACTGCCCAGGTTTGACGGTAATGGTCAACATCCAAAGACTTTTATTCGTTCTTCTTGTGATACTTTTGTTCGAATATTTAGATTCTGGATGTTCTTATACTTTGGTAAAATATGGTTATATTTTTAAGTATAATTCTTGGTCAGAGTGTTTTATCCCTATGTATTTATAGACTGTATATTTTTTATGAATTGATATACTAAGCTCACTATAAACAATGCTCTGATACCAATCTATCACACCCCAAAACCGGAGCGGCGGAAACGTTCTGGGGTGGATGACGTCATGTCAAGTATCACAACACATGTAGTATATTAATCAAAGTACAACAACCATTGAATTAATAGTAATTATTTTACATAGGTTACATTTCATAGCAACGTCAAAGTAATACATAAAATAATATAGATGCAGCTTGGTACTAGGCTGACTTCACAAAAGCTCCCGGGATGTACCTGTCTATCAATGGCCTGAGAATACAAGTTATTTTGAAAGCGAGTATCAACATTTTTATAATGCTGGTGAGTTCATAAGTATTTAATGACATTAGTATAAATACACATTGATATTCAAAATAACTTCATGAAAATGGTAGTTTGGAATCTACAAAGTATTAGAATTCTTTCCAGAAAATCCTATATTTTCTAAATAAAAGCAGTCTTCTACCGAGACCCGACAGATTTATGTTTTAAGGAGTAATTTCCCCCAAAATACTATCATTACCAAAATACAGTATTGACTTTAAAGAAAATATGAGAATATCACAAGTAAAAATACTAGGGGAAAATAACATATACCTCAGCAATAATACTACTGACTAAAGCAAAAGAAATCATAGACTTCAGGAGAGTATCGAATGAATGATACGCCTGGCTCAGTCTAACAAAAGGAAGCACAGACTCCAGACAGTATCGAATGAACGACACAGCTAGCAAAGTCTAAAACATCCGGTAATCCTAAGTGGATTGTTTCAAAAATACCGTGTTAATTCTCGTTACCTTAAGGCCATGAATTATAAGGTAAACATAGAGATACTCGTAACCATACTGATTGACAATCGAATACTTGACGCCCTGCAGGCGTCGGAATGAATGTGACATTTGTCACCCCTTGGCTTGGTCGGCTGGGGACTGTAGCTAGCAATCAGGGTGTGGGAGTGTCTGTCCCGTATAGATCTATACACACAATGCCCGCTCTCCCTCCAGGAGACTCTGGTTACCAACTTGACAACGGTGAAATCCGTGTCCTGAAGATGCATCTCGTATTTCGAATTCTATTATAAGTATTGGAATAATGATATAGACTCACGAATGAACTGACTCCTTTGGTATTCTCAGTGTTGGAAAGAGTAAATAGAATCTCCTAACTATTCCTATAATAGTTACTAATGTTTCAGGTCTATGAATGATGAATGGAAGGATGCCCTTGCTACCCAAGGGAAATGAACTGGTCGATGGAAACCTTTATGTCTCTACATGTATACATCATATATAATTAATGTTTAAACGACCTTCGAACAGATAACCGATACCCACCATACCACATCCCAACGAGGAAAAGGAAATAGGGCGACTAACCTTCCTAAGTCCTTTAAACATTATTTATATAACTATACAAATATAGGCATGCATTTAACGAAATAAAAGCATAGAAGAAAACTTTGATGAAACCTTTGGAAAACCTTTACACATAAGAAATTTACGACTTAATGTCATTTTGTAAAACAAGTTTTGAAAATCTTTGGAATCCTTAGAAAAACCTTTCATAAATGGCTTTGAAAATGATTTTTATAAAACAGTTTAAGTGAAGAAAACCTTTGATAAGAAATTACGACTGGATGTCTCTTTAGTAAACAAACTTTGAAAAACTTTGGATAACCTTTAATGATATAGAAAGGGATATTCATACTTTAACAAGATTCGAAAACATGATTTGGAAATCTTAAGCTGGATAAACAGTTTAACATGCAAAATCTATTTTGCTATACAGTTATTAATCACATGTGATTTATCTAATAACTTTACAGTTCAACTTGTATTCCCCCCTATAAAAGCAGTTAAAATCATTTAAAAGGTTAATTTAGGGGTATGAACTCACCTGACGTTGGCGATTCGGATGAATGGACAGTATAGGACCCTAGGTGTCAAGTAAGGACTTCAACACACACTCGGATCCTATTTAACATTTAATGATACATTTAAGTATCTAATTATTCATTTAATAACTAATTAAACAAGTAAGGATGTCCTATTGCATGAAAACACTTTGCTACAAGTCTAGGAGGCTATTGGGTTGCAATAAGGGGGTGTATGGCCTAGTTAGGGAGTTTACTCTTCAAGAGTAAACTCTTTGGGGAGATTTCGGCCCAAAGACCATATCCCCATGAGTTTACGACCGTAAACTCATGGGTGGTGTGTTCTTGGTTGCTCAAAGGTCTTATAACACTTGAGGAATTAGGCTAGGTTCAATTCTAGGGCATAGGAAGTGGTTAAGTCCTCATATGGACCATTTATGGGAGTTTACGGCTGTAAACAGGGAGTTTACGGTCTTAAACTCTAACTTTACCCCTTAATTGATGATTTAATGGTTCTAGGTTAAGCACACATGATTCTAGTCCAATATACAAGCCATGGAAGGAAGTTAGGGCACCCTTTGACCTCCTTAGAGGAGTTTACGGCCATGGGACCAATCCTTGGGGGGGTTTACGGCCGTAATCTCCTAGGGTCATGGTTTCCTTGGTGTTTAAGGGTCCTACTTCGATGGTGGTTGGTTCTAGACATTATTCCAAGCCATAGGAGGTGTTTAAGGGGCAATTTAACACCTTAAATGGTGTTCACGGCCTATGAAGAGGGGTTTATGGTCCAAGAATGTTGTTGGGCTGTAAACTCATGTTTACCCCTCAAATGACAAGATTTTGGTGTTCCAAACTCGTACATGCAAGCCCTTAAGTCATAGCTAAGCACTAGAAGTGATTTGGAAGGGTTTCGGGGCTTCAAAACCCCATTTATGGGTGTTTGCGGTCCAAGAGTGTTCTTGGGCCGTAAACACATGATTTTGAGGCTTTTGGATGATTTAAACACGAATTTGCATGTATATCAAGCTAAGCAACAAGCTAGGATAGATTACTTATGATTATGGAGCTTGAAAGAGGTGTTTTTGGATCGAAATCGGCTTTGAAGAGAGAGAGAGTAGAGAGAGGGTGGAAAGGGTGTAAATGAGGTTCCCTCACCCTTATATAGGGGTTTGAGTTTGTGGCCTGGAGGAAATCTACCCAATACCGACGTTAAACGGGGCTTATGGTAGTACCCGATAAAGTGGTCGTAACTCGACGTGGTCGTAAACTAAAAACTTTTCAATTTAAATAACCTAATCCAAATGTTAACGGAAAAATTTATATGAACAAGTTTTATTAACGGAAGAAGAGGTTACAATAACGGGATAAATTTTAGGTTGTCACATATACCGATGTGTTGTGCCAATAACTGGGCCATCTCAGTCATTTCTCCAATGACTTTATCCCTTTCCTGCTCAGCTTGCACCGCTTGTGCTTCCATGGCGAATAGATGTTGCCGCGGAGCAGCAATCTCAGCTTCTGGAGAGTGATTCTCCCTCGCGGGATTCGCTGGTGGGGCGGGGTGGTCCTGCTGCGCCTCGCTGGCAGGTGATGTGGCAAAATCCTCGCCTGAGCCTTGTTCTTCCTCCATGTCGTCATCGGTCCCATCAAACTCGTAGTCTGTGTCCGTGTACTCGTCAGGCCCCATGTCGTGTGATCCCTCCTGATCTCCCTCAGGCTCATCCTCGATCATCCCGTGGGCCACTAAGACCTGATGAAACTAAAGGCCCTGGTGCTCCCCTTCCATAGTGACTGAGAGGAGGTATATGAATAAATATTATTACTCCTAAGATGTTTTTAATTATTGTATAAAGTGAGTTGATGTTCTCTTCTTGGAAATAAAGGGGTATGTTTTTAGGTTTACCGACCATCGCGATTTCCTCGGGGCATGCGATAGTTGTACCTCGGAGGAAATGTAGTTGATCATGATACATTCACCCCTTAATACCACTATGAACAGTCCCGACTTAACCAAGATGCCAGCATCATCTTATTTGATTTGGTATTATGTTGTTTTTCCTATATCGTACAAGTAGGGGTGTTTTATTCGTTTTGTTCAGAATTGTTATTGGTCCATTTTTGGTTTATAGTTGCATATCGATGTGTGGTTAGATATGCTAGTTCACTATAAACAGTGCTCTGATACCAACCTGTCACACCCCCGAACCAGACGGCGGAAACGTCCGAGGGTTCGCGTGAGTTAAATTGAATATCATCACATTGAATATACATGAATCATAACATAAACATCACCATGCATCAATATATTACAACTGACGTTGTTCACATAAAGTACATTGTTTTAACATTACAATTCCATAACATAAATTGTTTGATAGTTTTCAAAAGTACAATACCCTAACATACTTGGTACTACTCCTCAGCTTACCTGTTACCTGAGAATACAAGTTATTTTGAAAACGGTCAACATATGGAATGTTGGTGAGTTCATAAGCAGGTTTGATATGAAAAATGTTTTGTGTAGTTTGAAAGAAAACAACCCAGAAAATCCGATATTTTCTGAAAAGACCATTGTTTATATAAAAGTGTGAAGATCCGTAAATATATGCATGATGATTTCTAGACGTGTATAGTTGAAAAACTTCGTATTAAAAGTACCAGTGAAAAATGTTGAACTTCCCCGGAAAACCCGATGTTTTCCAAAAATAAAAGTATCATATAACGGTTCAAATTGTTATCCCATCACGTGAATGATTTTAACTTACCTTGATTACTTGATTTATATTGGATTTATTTATGTGAGTCGTTATAACCATGCATGATAATGACTAGTTCGTCTGTCTTGGCACTATGGTGAACGTAGAAATTGATCTTAAGATTTTGTCACCCTAGACTGGCCGAGTCTAACTATAGCGAACAGCCGAGGTGTGGGAGAGTCACCCCCGTATAGATCTATACACAAACTCTCGCTCTCCCTCCAGGAGACTTTGATTACATCTATAGACTACGACCGACACACGTTGGTGCCACCCGTTATTACTCACAAAATCCAATTGACTTTGATTAAAATTAATTATCGACCTATATTTGTTTACTTGGATTGACGATCGGCCTAATAAACGAGGAGAAGAGGATTACGAGATCCTACTATTCCCGCGTATTATTTATGGCTATTGGTTATACGAAGGACACGCTGGCCCATTTCGCATTTGACTTACTTGGACCTTACTAGCAATGCTAATGGGCTACTAAGGCCCAATAGCACTTAAAATCCATTGAGGGTCCCTTAAATATGAAATTGGGTCATAGAAGGCCCAATAACATTTATTATTATCCCTTGGGCCCAAAAATCATGTTAATGAGTCACAAAGGCCCAACAAGCATGATTGAAACTTTCAAGCCTAAAGATTTGAATGTTTACTTGTTTTAGGTGTAGTTTAATTGTTGGAAAGTTTGATTGGGTGATTGTTAATTTCGCACCGGAACAAGGCTGGTCGGTTATTTCTAATGATGTTTGGAATTATATGTATTTTCATCTTTCCATTTTCATGACTGGTAGTTTGGTATTTTTATTTTAACTCAAATATCTTAAAAATAAAATAATTGAATCAAAAATCTTGGTTTGAACCCCTTTCAGCCCTTCTTTGGTAAAATTGACAATTTTTGTCCTTTATATAAAAAAAAAGACAATTTAAGCCCTTAAACCATTTTCTTAACATTTTTGACTCAAAGACTTGTTCAAGTGATGTATGTAGCTCAAAACCATATTCTTTGGCAGTTTTAGCCCTTCCGGAAAAGTATTTTTCGGTTAAAGCCCAAACTTTTGCAATTTTTACAATTTTGGCCCAAAATCCAAAAAGTTTATATTTTTTATCGTTGTTTGGAAAATACATCATTTTAACCCCTGAAATAGTTTTTTTTACCCTTTTTACCCTCTGTTTTGAGAAGTTTATCATTTCACTCCCTTGAAAGCTGAAATTTTCGCAAGTTATGGCTTAATGGGCCGAAAAGTCCAAAATTTGGCCCATTAAGCTACAATTTACACGTCTAGCCCTTAAAAGAGTATGATGTCCATAAAAAACATTTATTTTTACCGATTTTACTCTTTTAGTCCTTAAGAAACCGTGAATGACAATCTTTCCCCAAACATTTGCTTATTTGACAAAAATAACCCAATAATGAGTCTTACGTTGTAACTTGTTTATTTTAACCCTTATATGGTATATTTTCTTAACTAGTTATGTGTAATACACCCTAGATCACATATTTTTCCCTTATGAACTATATATTTCATTTTTGGCACATATTTACCATTTATACACATGAAATCACACATAGCACACACATACACATAGATCTACACATTTTACTTGTATTCTCCCCCACAAAACATATGAAAATAAAAAAATAGAGGGGTATGAACTCACGTTGAGATTTGGATTTGGTTTTGATGAAGATTTGAGAGAAAATTTCGGCCCTAGCAACTTCTTGAGGAAGTTTTCGAACTTAGATGGCTCTAGGGAGTTAGATCATGAATTTACATGAGTTAAGATGAGATGTTTGATGAAATATAGAAGTTAAGCCATGGATTCAAGTAAAGACTTACCTAGAATGATGATTTTTGTGGAATAACCTCCTTGAAAAGCTATTAATCTCGTAAACTTTGAAGGAGAAGTGAAGAGTGTTATTTGAGAGTGTTTGGAGAGAATTTGTGAGGTGTGTGTGTTTTTCCTTTGTGTTCTCGGCCAAAGAAGAAAAGAGAGGGGAGAAGAGAGAGATAAGGATGTGATGGATGCATGGGAACATGAGATGGTTGCATGGAAGACCAAAATATAATAAGGAGGTGGCTAACCCTCCTTATTTCATTAATTTCCATTTTTTTTGTTGTTCCACTTGGGCCGAGAATTAGAGAAAAGAAAAGAGAGTTTTGGGCCTTTTTGCTTAAATCCATATCGTGGGCCTTAGGGGTGTAAGCGAGCCGAGTCGAGCCCGAGCCTAACCAAGCTCGAGCTTGGCTCGTGAACAATTCAGTGGGCTCGCGAGCCTAATCGAGCCTAAACGAGCTTCCATGTATATATATATATATATATATATATATATATATATATATGTGTGTGTGTGTGTATGTGTGTGTATGTATGTATTTATGTATGTATATATATATATATAGGCTCGTTTAAGCTCGTTTAGGCTCGCGAGCCCACTAATTGAAGCTCGGCTCGAGCTCATTTAATAAACGAGTCTCATATTTAGGCTCGAGCTCGGCTCAGGCTCGTTTAATTCGATCTTGAGTCGAGCTTTTAACGAGTCGATCCCGAGTAGCTCACGAGTAGCTCGGTTCACTTACACCCCTAGTGGGCCCAATTTGATGATTTTTCGGCCCACTTAGCTCCCATGATGGTTTACAGCCCAATTTGTCAAAACTAATGGGCTTCATAGTCCATTAAAGTTAATTAGGTTAGTTATGGCCCAATAAGGCCCATTAGGGTATTTTATTTCATTCTAGACCCAATATGGCCCAAAATGTTAAAATAAATGGAAGTGGGTCCAATTAGAGCCCATTTAAGAGTTCTAAGCCCAAAATGGTCAAATTGGAAGATTATTGGCCCATTAGGCCGAATAAGGAAATCCTAGTCCATAATGGACTTAAACCGGGATTTTTAGGGTTTCCAAGTCTTTGTTGACTATTTGAAGTGCTTGCATAAAGCGTTTGATGGAAAATTTGTTGTTATTGAATAAGCATCATACGTTCTTTCACATTTTTGGTTCACAAATGCTATCATTGTTGTTGTTACATGGTATAGAATTCCTAGTTGTGACACACCAATGTCGGCTCTTCGGATTGTATCCGGGTTTATTTCATGATATGCTTATTGATTTACATCCTGGTAGTTAGGATGGTGATATGCTATATTAGTGACTGGTTAGGTCTGTATCATGGTAATAGGATGTTGCTATGATTAGTGATCGGTTAGATCGGTTTGACTGTTATGTATGCTAGCGTATGATATGTATGACATGTGCACATGTTTGTTGAGAGGGGGTTGGGCTGAGGTGGTCCTACTTTGTGCTGAAGGCCAACATACCCAGGGCGATCTGGATATACTGAAGGTCCTGCAAATGGGTTCAGTTAGGCCGAAGGCCCAGCGAGCGGTCCGGATGGGCTGTAGGCCATGCGAGGCGGTCCAGACGTACCGAAGGCTCGGAGAGCGGTCCCGATGGGTTGAAGGCTTGCAAGGCGGTCCAGTCAGGCTGAAGGCTCATTATGCATGTTGTTTGACTATATGTGACATCCTCATTTTCTCGGCCAGAAAAGACCGATTTTGCTTATGCTTTATAAAAATCAGAGTACCTCTTTTAATAAAAATGTTGCGAAATTTGTTCCCAGTAAAACATGATAAATACGCTATCAAAGCATTTCCGAAGAAAAGTATTTTTATTCATTTTAAAACATTTGGGATGTCATCGTCAATACAAAAATATAAGCATAAACTGATATTACATTCATTATCACTAGTGATCTACATCTCTTTTAAATCTCTCAGTGTAATGTAACTTCATATCGACACCTGTGATACAAATAAACTGAGTGGGTCAGGTTGGGAAACCTGGTTAGTACATAGGGTTTTCAACCCACAATAATATAATTATTATGTTTAAACAATCAAGCAATCAACCCAATTACCCAACTCCATTATCTTCTTTATTCTTAAGGATCTACCCTAATAATCAGCTATTTCTCGTTCACTCATTCCCAAGGATCATCCTAAGGAATCGGCACGAAGTCCATCGTTGCCACGGTTTACACAACGGGCACTAAGTCTGCATAGTCGCAAGGGTTTAGGCATCAAGTCTGCATGATCACCAAGGTTTAGGCATCAAGTCTGCATGATCACCAAGGTTTAGGCACCAAGTCTGCATGGTCACCAAGGTTTAGAGTACACCGGGTGAACACATCGTTCACAACACTTACAGGTTGCGAGCTTGCTAGTGTTCCACTGGACTGTCTAGAATAGTCCGTGGTTGTCATCCATACTCTGCTGAATGACGGGGCCCTCGTTTGGGAAAAGGCTTCTCACATCGTCCACCCCTCACCCTCACCTCGTGGTCTATAACACTTCTCAACTCATCATCCAACTCATATTACATCTACCCATTTTTACCCCAACATTATCGTAGATATAAAATGCATATACAGTTTAAATCATTTAAAACATGTATAAAATTGTTCATCCAACATAGACAACAAGTATTCAGATAATATGCACACATAGCACGTAGTTTATATAAAATACTTCATATCTATGTGTAAGATGAAAGTAATTATGCACCCACTTGATACGGTGGTGACTAGGTACTCGGACAGCGCTTCGTTACTTTAAAATAATTTCCTTCGACGAAACCTAGTATTATTACCACTAGATTTTAGTCTAATATTTACCTGACTAATTATTATTATTATTATTATTATTATTATTATTATTATTATTATTATTATAATTATATAAGCGTTTAAGCAATACTTTCGAACCACTATGTACAGACAGGGACCAGACATAAAACACCGGAGGGCAGGACCATTTTGGCATATAGCACTTCTGAAATTGAACAACCCTATGCGGCCCTTTAAACCAGATTCCCCGTACCGCGATTGGTTAAAAAGATATTATAACGACACTTATATAAGTCATAATGATAGCTCAAATATTTATTATATGTTAATAATAACAATACTAATTTTAAATATAGACTATATTTAAAATAGGGTAAGCATAACTTACTTACAAGGGGATTTTAACTAGTAGTCGGGCTCTGCAGGGGCAGAATTCGTCGCTGAATCTTTCTAAGAAAGATTCGTGCAGCGCTTCAGCGTTCACCTTACTATACTAAAACTACAGAAAGAGAAGTCAAATCACGAGGGACCGAAATGCCCGGGGGATAAGAAGAGAAAGACTCTTGAATCAAGATAATGGTGCAAGAAATATAAGAGCTAGAGGCTCTTATTTATACTAATTGAATTTTCAAAAACTACCCTCCATAATTACTTAATGACATTATAGTTATATAAACAACTAAACACCCCTTTATATTACTATTTTAAATAGATTTAACGATATTTGTACTAAAATAATGTCGAAAGAACTCAACATTAGTCTTATAATGACCGCATCGTCGATACCTTTCTAATGATATATACATATGTATATATATGTGTACGTATATATGATTTATACTTTATTTTAATACGTAAATATGCTATTATAATTTGTAACTTGTTCATACTAACTCCATTTTTGACGTTATTTATATCCACACGTAGGTGGAGACGTACTCTACAACTTTCTTTTAGACTCCGTCGGCTAATTTTGACTTTATTTTTAAAGTTATATTTTTAACACCGTTAAAATCTCATAACTTCTTCATCCGATGTCCATTTTCGTCTGTCGTTTTATCGTTACGCTATTAATAACGAGATCTTCGATTCTCGTTTAGGTTGTGTCGGCTAAAAACTGCTCGATCTAATACTCGAACTTCGGGATGTACGCCGCTAAGCCGAAACTTCGAAAAATCATAACTTCCTCATACGAAGTCAGATTTGGGCGTTCTTTTTATGGACGTTATTAGGTTAACATATTCTACGACTTTCATTTAGATTACTAATGCTAAAAGTCGCTCTATCATCAATTCACTATTTACGTCTTCCTGGTGTCGTGCCGGTTCTGTCGCGAAACTTCGACAGGTCATAACTTCTTCTTTATAACTCGGATTTCGGCGTTCTTTATATGTACGGAACCCTTGAGACATATTCTACAACTTGGTTAAGATTATTTATTCTAAATAATCTTTTGTCAAAAAGTCGTTTTTGATCCCTATTATCTCTAAATTGACTAGCTCGGATCTATGGGCGTTACACTATATGTTTACGACTGTATGGCGTTGGTATTTTGGGGGAACTTACTAAGCTCTTAGGCTTACAGTTTCAGTTTATTGCTTTAGGTACATCAAGGGACTGTGGCAAGGCAAAAACGTGATCGTACAGCTCCTCACTTTTTATGACTTTGTTTCTGGGAGACTCTGATATAGACTATTTTGAAAACAAATTTGTAATGACTATTAGTTTTTACATGTTTTAAAAAGTTTAAATTTGGCATGATTTTTGTAGGTGTTACAAAATTCTTTATTTTCATCATATCATTCAACCCGATTACCCATTCCCTTTATCCTCACTTTCTGTCCCTAAACCATCTAATTAACGGGACCTATCATAAGGATTATCTTTAGGATAGACAATAATGCTTAGGTAATTCCTCAACAATATATGTTAGTAAGGCAACCATGAGAGGGATGGAGTACACCTGGTGAACACTTAATTAGTTCAAAAATACCTACAGGTTACGAGCTTGCTAGCGTTCCACTAGACTGTCTAGAATAGTCTGTGACCGTCTTCTATACTCCGCTAGATGACTGGATCATCTTTAAAGTCAAGGTCTCTTATCATTTATCTCATCTTTCATCTTTCATCATCTATATCATCTTTCATCTACATATCTTCACCCAACATAATTATAGGTATAAAATACATATATAGTTTAAATCAAGTAAAACATGTATAAATCGTTCATCCAACATAAATATCAGGAACACAGATAATAGGCACACATAGCATGTAATTTATATTAAATACTTCATATCTATGTGTAAGATGAAAGTAACTATGCACTCACTTGTTAAAGTGACGACTCGAAATTCGGACAACACTTCATTTCTAGCAACTGTCTTTTCCTTTGACGTAACCTAATATCATTATCACTAAGTCTTAGTCTAATATTTATTGCAACTAATTATTAGTCTAGATTCATCATTAATTCAAAGTCTACTGATCTATAGCTGATAAGGGACAACCAGGTAGGATCACATCGGAGGTAGGGTTCGTTTGGTATACAAGGTACACTGTTTGGAAATCTCACTTTAACACCTTACTAAATCCAGCCTATACATCATCCCCGCAAGTAGATCAATCAATATAACGACTTGGAATCACTGATAAATCTTGTTTATAGGTTCATAATAATGATAATGAACTTAAAGATAAGTTATACTTAAAGTACAACAAGCATAACTCAACTTACATGTGGTTTAGCGAGAAACCAGACTCTATGCGGGCAGAACTTCTACACCTAAATCTCTATTTCTCAGACCTTTCTAGCACTCAGAAGCTTCGCTACTAGCCATTAGGAAGTGCTAGAACAAGGCCTAGGGACCTTGAGGGGGTTTGGGAGAGAATGTAATGTGTGAAGAAATGAGTGAATTTTGGCTCTATTAATAGGTTGTCTAGGGGCCTCTCACATCGTGAGCATGCATAGGCACCAAGGCTTCACCTCTAATGTTGACACGTGGCACCGGGCGCAGGTAAAACTGCAGATCTTCAAAAATTCATAACTTTCGCATACGAGCTCCATTTTTGACGTTCTTTATATCAACGGTTAAGTATTTACGAGTACTAAAACTTTCCTTTTGACCCCATCGACTAATTCTCAACCGATCCTAAATTTAACAGTTTGAGAAGATTACACTGTTAATGACCGTGTAAAATTCATAACTTCTATATACAGACTCCATTTTCGATTGTCTTTTTATCGTTGAACTCCTATTAATGAGATATTTAATTCTCATTTAGATTGTGTCGGCTAATAACCGATCGATCTAAAATTCGATTTCCGAGCTGTACACTACTACGTTGAATTTTAGAAAAATCATAACTTCCTCAAATGAAGTCATATTTGGACGTTCTCTATATGCACGTTCTTGGTTTAACATCTACTACAAATTTCGTTTAGATCTCTAAGGCTAAAAGTACTTTGTCAAAAATTTAGTTTTTACAATACGCGGAGTCGTGCCGGTTTAATCGCGAAACTTCGATAGGTCATAACTTCTTCGTTATAAGTCAAATTTTAGCGTCCCTTATATCTCCGGAATCCTTGTTACGACTACTTCAACTTTCTTCAAAGATATTGGTTCTAATTATTATTTTATTTTAGACGCGTATTTTATTCCTATTTTATTATATCGTTATAAGCACATATATTGCACATAATTTACACATAAATCACATAATACTCAAACATTTCTTCTTCATTAGAGCACATGTGTTATTCTAATGGATATTCATGGTTAATCATATCAATAGAGCAAAAATTATTCTTGCAGATTTTCAACCAGAAGACAAGAGTATAAAATACAATGACCCCATGAAGACTCAACTCAATGACTTAACCCACATGGTTCGAATGGTTTCATGTGTCCTTAAGTCCTCTAATCATGGAACCTCCTTCTACTTTGTCCATCCACATCCTATCTAGAAGCTTTACTTTCTTAAAAAAGTCAACAAACTCAGTGGAGAACTTACACTCAAATAATGTTCTTCTCTAAACTACAAGGCACTTCTATACATCCTCCTATGAAGCCGTGGCATGTTCAAGAAAGGTCTTAGGCCCACCTAAATATTGCTAAATGGTTCCCATATCCATGACTTCTTCATGCTCCTTAAAGAAGCTCCCACCTTCTTCTAGTATCTCTATGAGAACTACATCATCCTTGTACTGTTCAACTTTATGAAACTTATCTCCTATATCTTCTATTATGAGTTCAGTGACACACTAAGAACTAAGAATATATTCACCCTTCTCTTATGGTTCCCCATGCTCACTAATAGTCAAGACATGTGTCTATACGAACATATATATGAATTATGTTCTAACGCATTATCACTTACTGGACAACATCAAAAGTTTATAAATCATAACAACATGTTTACCATTCATCCATTGCCTTCATTCATATGGACCAAAATCAATCCATTAAAAGAGATAAACATAGTCATTCATACTTAAATATACTTAAAGACTACATAATTCATTGGAAAAACGATACAGATGTTGAGTTTAGGTTAATACCAATCCAAATAATGCATGAAATGGTTATCTAGCATGACCATCTGGTCTCCACAAATCAGATCAAAGCTCTTAAACGATGGATGATGACTCATCACCTTACATTGAAACTTCTTAAGAAAAAAAAATGACTCGCCTTACAATGACTACCTCGATGACTCCAAATTCGATCCATACTAAGATGATTCGTTCCTTCTGGACACTTCACCAAAAGGTAACAAATGCAAAAGCATGCACAGACTTCTATAATTAAACTATATATTAAAACAAAAGTTATTATGAATATTATACTTTTATATTTTTATACTTTGGCCACAATGTTTCTTATTTTATACTTAACCATAATTTTTTTTGACATATTTGGTCCCTTAGACTATAGTTTTGTGGTTTCATACTTTGATTGACAAAACTTTCTTATTTCAGGGCTTTGACCACAAATGTTTCTTTTGATAGATTTCATCCCTACACATTCTTATGTTGGCACTTTCCACCCTTACTTTGTAGAATGTTACTTTTGACCCCTCAAATTTGAACATCGATATTTTTCCACCCTTGAACTTTCGTACATTTTTGTGGACTGGGAAATTTTTAGTTATATTTAGTTATGATACAACGCCGGTGCTTATTTCATATTTATTATTAGTGTGCCAACTTATAAGAATTTTTTCGAAAATACTATGTGATTATTGAAAAAGAATCCTTTCCTTCACACGTATGAAAGGAAGTTCTCATTTCATCCGAGTATTGAATTGTTTCAAGACAAGACTTTTTTTTTTTGGAACCGGCAAATATATATTATATAAAACACCAACCCTAGCAAGGTGCTAGTGGAAGGATAAAGAAAAACAAAAGACAGAGTTCAATTACAAACAGTTTAACGGGGATCCAATCCAATAACCCCAATTAATACTACACCTGCCATATCTATGTTTTACCCACAGAAATGTCATAGACTTAATCGAATCGACAACCTTAATCGGATCAGAAATATCGCCATTGAAGATTCTATCGTTCCTGGCACGCCAAATAGCCCATAGAGCACCATAGAGGATCGAGAACAGAGCCTTCTTCTTGCGATTGGAACCCATCTTCAGTCTGACACCCTCATCAATAATTCCTCGAACCGAGTTGGCGTTTATCTTCCCAATACCGCACCACTTCTCCAGATTCCTCCATACATGATCCGCAAACGGGCAGTCCACTAGGAGATGGTCGGAAGTTTCTAACCTCGGGATACATGCACTACACCATTGGGAGTCTACCTTAACATTCCTGCGGCTAAGGGCCAACAAAGTTGGGATTCGACCCAACCTAGCTCGCCAAGCGAAACATAGAACTTTCATTGGCACCCACTTAAACCATGGAAATTCACCGTCGCATATTAGGTGTGGGGATCTGTCTATTCTCGTTCTCATCATAGCTACACAGTATTTCTCTTTACAAAAATCAAATTCCTAGGTATCACCGGTTGGTGATTTTCTAATAACATTATGAACTAGAATGTTTACTTTTCTAAGTTCATTTTTGCATCTAACAATATTATTCCAAACTCCAGGGATATTTTTTGAAGCATCAATATTTTCATTCGGCCTCCCCATGTAATGAATACCGTTTATAACGCAAGACCATAATGAATTAGGAGACGTTTTGAGTTTCCACCACCATTTAGATAATAAAGAAATGTTAGGAGCTTTTATGGAACCAATACCGAGACCCCCAACTTCACGTGGTGCTATTAATCTCTCCCATGCCACCCAATTGATCTTTTGGGAATCACCTTCTGCCCCCCAAATAAAGTTCCTCCGAATCCTTTCCAAAATTTCTAGTATACCTGTTGGGGCAGCGAAGATCGATAAATAATAATTGGGAAGATTACCCAAGACGGCTTTAGCAAGCGTTATTCTACCACCAAAGCTTAAATTTTTTGCTTTCCATATCGATAATTTTGATTTGAACTTATCCACAATTGGATTCCAATTTTTTATTAAGTTCATATTAGCCCCAACCGGAACCCCAAGATTCGAGAAAGGGAGGGAGGCTGGTTCACACCCTAGCGGGGCAACCCATCGTTCAACCTCTCGATCGGTCACACCAATGCCAACAACTTTTGATTTTTTAAAATTCACTTGAAGTCCAGATGAAACGTAAAAACATCTAAGGATACGACCAAGGTTATCTATATTATGCTTTGACCATTCACCCAAAAAAATCGCATCATCCGCATAGAATAAATGCGACAACGTAGGCCCAACATTTGGAATAGAAATGCCCTTGAAAATTCCCTTTTCCACAGCTTCTTTCATAGCAATATTTAAACCCTCCATTGCCATGATGAAGAGGAATGGAGAGAGCGGGTCTCCTTGACGAACACCTTTTTGAAGTGGGAATTCACTTGTCGGACTACCATTTACAATCACCGATGCCCTTGCTGATGCCAAACACCCTCTTATCCACAATCTCCATTTACTTCCAAAATTCATTTGCGACATCATAGAATCCAAGTAACCCCAATTTAATGAGTCAAAGGCCTTATTAAAGTCTGCTTTGAAGATGAGTATTTTTTTTCTTTTTCGCCTTCCCCCAGGAGCAAATTTCATTGACTATGAGCGGGCCCTCCAAGATGTATCTATTAGCCACAAACGCTGTTTGGACCTCATCAATGCATTCACTGATCACTGATTTTAACCTGGAGGCAAGTAACTTGGAGATGATCTTGTAGATAGACCCAATGAGACTAATGGGTCTATAGTCATTAAGACTAAGAGGGTCCTTTGTTTTGGCAACAAGTGTGATGAAGGAGGAATTGCAGCCCCTTGATAAAGACCCGAATGCCTCAAAATATCTAACACAACCAACAATATCATCCTTTAGAATCAACCAAAAGCGTTTGAAGAATTTAAATGTGAAGCCATCAGGCCCTGGGGCTTTCTCGCTACCACAACTCCAAATAGCATTTTTAATTTCTTCATAAGAGAAATTATCCTCCAAAAATACACGGCTGGCATCAGAGATCATTTTGAATTTACTGCTGTGAAATTTTGGTCTATCTGCCCATCTTTCGCTGAATTTTTCAACAAAAAATCGTGCCGCCTTTGCTTTCATGGCCACCAGATCGCTCTCCAATCACCATTAATTAGAATGCCATGCATGTGATTCCTCCTCGATCGGTTGGATACATAGCCATGGAAAAAACGAGAATTTTCATCCCCGTCAATCGTCCATTTAATCCGGGCTTTTTGCTTCAAATCAATGATTGCGAGCCTTTCAAGCTCTTCTATTCTTCCTGAAATTATGGTTCTTTCATCCAGATCGACATCGTTAAAATAACCACAGTCAAACCTTTTATCAATATCAATACGTGCCTCCTTGAGTTTTATAAGTTCTGCCGTTTCCTTAGAAAACTCCAAAGAACGCCATTCACGAATCACCTTTTTGATTGCTTTCAATTTATTCAATAGCTTCGAATCGGGGGGGCCAAAACCGCTGAATTCACGACAGGCCTTACTAACCACTTCATCGAACCCTTGTCTGGTCAGTCATGAATTGAATAGCTTGAATGGCAGGGGACCGAAGTTTGCTCTGGATTGAGAAAGTAGAATGGGACAATGATCAGATTTATCTCTTGGAAGAGCCGTGGCTGACACATGAGGGAACAAGTTGGAGAACTCCGAACAAACAAGAAAGCGATCTAGTTTGCTAAGTTTCGCTCCAGCCTTTTGAAAATAAGTAAATCGAAAACCCCCCATTTTTGGCTCATGAAATCCCGCTAATTCAATGAATTTGTTGAAATAATTAGCACTAGATTGACAAAACATGGAATTAATACGCTCCTCCTGTCTTCTCACCACATTAAAATCACCAAAGACTATCCAGCATGCTGTGCGAGAATTTTTGATGAGAAGCAACTCCTCCCATAGCTTACGCTTCTTAGAAGGGGATTGGGGACCATAGACATTTACAAATGCCACCGGGCAAGAGAAGGTTGAACAGATACCAATAACAATAAAAAAAGGAACGAGATTTAATTACCTCAGAAGAAGTGAAGTAATTCCTGTCCCAAATAGATACCAGCCCACCAGATCTCCCAGATGCATTTTCATACGCAAATTCAAAATTGTAATCACCCCAACATTCTCTAATCATCTCACGATTAAGAGACCTGTCTAGATGGGTTTCCTGTAGACCAAAAAAAGAGGCTTTATGAAGACGACAAAGCGATTGCACCCAATCCCTCTTACGAGTTTCACCAAGACCACGGATGTTTAAGGAAACTATATTCATCGAGTATGATTACTAGCACCAGTCTCATCCATAGCTTCAATGAGGATTGCGTTTTCCTCATCGATATCAAACCCAATCGAACGCCCAATCCTTGCTGTGCGCACAATCTCAGGGGTAGAAATTATTGTCGGGTCAAGATGAACATTATTTGAAGCTGGATTTGAAGGGGAATTGTTTAAATTAATTATTTGGGTATCCATCAGAGGAGCTTCTGACTCGAAATTTGGGGGTGGGGGGAAATTTCTGTCTCCTATATCAATGTTTCTAATTTTCCGACGTTTAGAGTAGGATCCAACGAAATCAAGATCTGGCCCCAAGGTATCTAAATGGCTTGCTTCATTAAGCTTTCCAAGATCCACGCCAATAGTTCCGTCAACCTCTGGCCCATCATTTGATGGACTGACCCACTTGGAGTTAAATGGCCCAAAACAACCATTGTGTATCATATTTTTTAATTCTCCGAATGAATTATTATCTGAAGAATTCAGATTATCTGTTTTGGAATTCCCACTGTTCACCACCGATGGGGAATTATCTAGAGGCAGTTGAGATTCCCCAGGCTCTGAACTATTTTTTTTGGGCGACTCATTGATAACCGGCTGCATGGGAGCCGGACCGACTCCTCCAATCTCCCCCATCTGGTCGGCAATTTCGTCACCGTCGGCTATCCCCCGGAAAGAATCCTCCACTTTTTCTGTATCATCCCCGACAATTTCTCCGTCTTCAATATCATCTACTTCGTCTTCAATCATGACAGTGTCAGAAACTCCTACGGAATCGTCATCATCATCATTGAAATCGACCTGGTCGTCATCTTCCTCAATCGTCTCGAACTCAGATGAATTTTGAGGGAGCCATTCTTCTTCGTATTCCAGGACACTCACATTCAGGAGATGCCCATCACATTTGATAATTACCTCATCCTCAATTCTTTTACGTGATTCCGTAAGAATACATACTATCCCATGTGATAAGTCTCTTGCTTTAGGAGAAGCTTCGAATGGTACTAAGACTCTACCAGGTTTTCCAGCTATGTAATCAAAATTCCTCCTATCCCATAGTTTTAAAGGCATACCATAAATTTTCACCCATGTGACCCGATCAAAATGATTATGATATTGGTTTGCTCTAGAGAACTTCAATAACTAGTCGTCTTTGACCCTTAAGAATGCATTAACATCATCAACTGATCTGAAACTGAGACATACCTTGAGGCCGCCAACGTATTTCATAGAGAAAGCTTCATCATCGCCCATTGAAATACCAGGATTTAGGCTATGTAGATGCTCCATACTGATCGCTTCCCCCATATATGTCAATTCATTATCAATCCAATCAGCCATAACATCGTTGGGATGGAGGGAAATTGGGTTCACGGACGGAGGAGGTGGGGGAGGAGGCAAATCACATCCGGCCACCACAGCAGCGAAGGATCTACCGTCACGAACGTTACATCTTATACCTGCGGTGGCCTTGGTATTTATCGGTTCTCTTCTATATTGAAAATCTTGTACTCTCTTTTTTTGCTTCCGCTCAAATTTTGCGACGTTCACCTGCAGCTTTTTGCCTGCAAATGATAAGTTCTGAAGGGTCGCTTCAAGAATCCTCCAATTTCTCACATTCTTAAATCGAATGAAAGCAAAGTTTCTCCTGTTGGCATCTTTCTTTTGGGCGATGTATACATCCGACAATTCACCAAAGTTCCCAAATAATCTCCATAGCTCGCCTTTGTTAGCATTTAACGGTAGATTAGAAACAAACATAGTAGTGACCAAAGGGGATTCCGGTGGTTTTCTCCGCCGTCTGGGAACCTGCGTCCATTCATCTCCCGCAATCGCCATTTTTAATTATGCATGCTATTATATTCATTTTTCAAGACAAGACTCTTTTATCTATCTCCACTCAAGTTCTTCAAGTCTATCATAATAAATAAGAATGGTTTTGCCACATGTCATTTTCTCATTCAATTGGCCACATGTCATTTTGTCATAATTTTGAGATATATTTATTTTCCACTTGTCATTTACTTCATTCTTTATTTCCAATGTATCATTAATATAACTTCCATAAATTAAACCTACCATAATGACTATTAATTTCAATTTCAAATAAATTTACAGTTTAAACCTTTGTGTTTAGCATTTTGTTATAATTACCCGTTTAATACACAAATTTGATAACTAAACATATAATTTTAATTTATTTATTTTTTGCATGTTTTTTTCTCATAATTTTCAGTTATCTCAAATTTGTGTTTTAAATTTTCAAAATGACACAAATTCAAATAAATTTTCCATTTAATCATTTATATTAACATTTTGTTTTAATCAACCCGTATAATATACGGGTCTCACACCTGGTTCTTAAATATATACAAGCGCTCAAGTGCTCTTAAAGCTCAAATCAACTATTATTATACACTAGTCGAAATTTATCAACTCACTTGTAATGCTTTTACAAAAAACACACTAAATTAATGAATATAATTCGTTTTCTTGAAACTAAAACTACATGAACCTCAAACTTGACAGAAGACCATAAAAAATTAAATTGGAACCACATTTTTATTGATTTGTAATCATCCAAAAGATCCATAATAACAAAGGAACACACCAAGAGGACAAATTGGCGATCTTCCCATATTTCATAAACTTATAACTTTTCAAATTTTGTATTTTGTATAACAATAGTTGAAATTAGGCACTGAACCTTTCAATATAAGCAGCACCAACACAAAACCCGCATCAAAGAATGTGTACGGAAACATATCTTATACTGAATTTATATTAAATTAATTTCCAGGGGGCATTCTTGTAAATAAACAATGTGATGATGTCAGCTTCTACTCGAACACACGATTGTGGCAAGTTTTATCACATGGGTATGCACAATCTATCTTTTGAAACGTGTTCCTCTCATAGTACCAATCTCCGACAGCTTTTGCAATCGTCTGATAAAAAAATTAATTCGTAACAAAACATTAGTTTAAGTTTGAAAATTTCTCAATATAATCCTTAAGTTTGCATTTCATTGCATATATGGCCCCTATACTTTAATCAAAACCACCATTTTAGTCCAAAACTTTGAAGTCATTAAGGACCATATCCGCACCAAAATGCAAACTTAAGGACAACACTAGCCACTAGGACAATTTCAAATTTTGGACTGAACTTGCGATTTTAGGTAAAGTACAAGGACCATATTTGTAAATTTATTAAAGAGAAAATGACATTACCGTGTTACCCAACAACGGTGAGTCATTTCTCAACCATGTTTCTTGAATTCCTGTTTGGCAATGAGAATAGCAAGAGTTGATGAACATTCCTCTAGAAGGAGAGTTGCCATTGCCAAATCCATTTAGAGCTTTTAAGAATTCCAGCCTGTATCCTGACAAATTTAACAAAAAACGTGTCAAGATTTTTTTTTTTTTTTTTTAAACAGTATTGGACTGAGATTGATGTCAATGGAACAAACACAGTCTGAATGAATGATTGAAGTGAAACCTTGAAGGACGTTAAGTTGAGCAGATGAACATTTTGTTATGTCAAGTTTGCATTCGCGCCATGTGCCTTTGCGATCAGCCACTCCGGGAGCTAATATATTCTTCACCTGTAAATTTATGATTTACAATTAAATTAAAAGTAAAAAAAAAAAAGACTAAATGCAAGAAATAACTATGTACTCTTTTAACGTTTTTATAATAACATTGTTCATTCACTTTTTATTATTACAATATTGTATTTTTAAATTATTTTTTTATTAGGTCACTCTATTTTTAAAAATAAACCTAATTATAGCAAAAAGGTTATAACTTGTTACCTTTTAAAGCGGGTAGCAACCTTAGCTACCCAAATTTTGCTTTATTTGCTATATTTTCCAAAATATAGTTTCCTAATAAAAATGTATATTTTAGCATTTACTTTTTTGCTATATTTTCCAAAGGTTGAAGGTTACTTTTTGCTATATTTTCCAAAATATAGTGTCCTAATAAAAATGTATATTTTCCAAACCTTTTTGCTATATTTTAGCATTTACCTTTTTGCTATATTTTCCAAAGGTTGAAGGTTACTTTTTACCATATTTTCCAAAATAGCATGTCCTAACAAAAATGTATATTTTCCAAAATACAATATCGAAAATATATCAAATTATAGCAAAAAGGTGTATTTTGGAAAATATACCTAATTATTTTTAATTAGGACACTCTATTTAAAAGTACAACGTTGTAGTAGAAACAAAAGTAAAATGCTATACTAAAAATTGAAATTTTCATTAGTGATGATGCTATGGTTGCCTAACCTGCCATGAATCATATGCTGCATTAATCAAGAAAATGGGTGTTTTGATGAATTGCACCATGTTTTGTGGGAAAAAACACTGCAAAAAACAAGAGAAATGTTACATTTTTGATAGAGAAAAACGCAAAATTCGAAGGAGTTATATATCAAAATATATGTTTTTTAAGTCTTACCAAACCAGGACTCATTTTCGCAAGGCAAGCTGGAGACAAAACTTTAGCAGATCCCTAAACAAACAAATCAAATTCAATAATCAGAAATTTTGATGACATTTTTGAGAGTGGAAAATAGGGGATTTGAATTTTGAAAGTACATGTGTTCTAACGACGTCAGCGTAGAAGCCTTCAATGTGACTTTGCCCTATAATCGTCTTCCTGTTGATGAATCAAAAACGTGAAATCAATACATCGAAAACAAAGGGGAAACGTGAAGTAAACATTGGAAATGGAAATCGAAGCTTACGCATTGATGAAAAATCCGGCATCGGAAAGGCATTTCACTTTAGTCGTCGCCGGTAATTGTGATCGGAAATTATCGCACTGCAAGATCGAAGTCAATCCGCCGGCTGAACACCCCGCTAGAATCGCCTACAACATGATTTTTTTTTTAATTAGGTATATGTGAACCGGATATGAACAACCAGACCGGGCTTATTATGGTTTCTCGGACCGGGTTTTGTTCTAGGCTAAATAAAGCAATGAATAGAAAATGTCAAAATGTAGTATCGTTTTTTTTTTTGTTAATTGTAACTTTATTTATAGCATCCATCTTCCATTTTTTAATAAAATTTATGGAAAAGATGTTTTGTATCTAGATGATGTTATAAATTTGATAGAATAAACAAATATACGAAGTTATTTTGTTATTTCTTTCGTTTGATCTGTTTTTAGAGGAAACTTGGACTTGACTTTTTTGGTATGATTCAAAACACCGGTTTGGATCAAACCATGTTCAATTTTAATGTGAATGGGAATAAAAGGTCAACATCAAAAGTATGAGTGTACATTTTTAGCGTTCTTCATCCCTTTTGCTAACAAATCGTCAACAACTGCACGAAAAATCCTGGCTCCTCTATAGTAAAGCTTGGTATTCTGAAAAAAAAATAGAATATATTACTAAAGAACAAAAAAAAAGCACAAAAAATCGACAAGAATTGTTATAAGTTTGTTGACTTACGGGATCGACTGCTTCCACATCACCGGTAAAGGAAGCTCCGTCACAATAACGGACCTTGATCCTATTCCAATCGTAAAAGTCTAAAAAAGAAAGTAGAATCAAGAATGTATTAGTATAATGATCTAGTTGTGAAATTAGTTATTAAAAATGATAAATAAAAGGTATACCAGGGTTATATTTTGCCTTGTTGTGAAACATGCCCGAAAACGTCTCTGTTGTCAACATTTTCTTTGAGGAACCTAATCGAGTATCTCTACGGGTAAGGCAATTTGTGGCATTGTTGCACCATCCTCCTCCCTAATATTAATGCGAAAAATGAACCTTGGTGAGAAATTTTCACTAAGAAACCCCATAATTATTAACTTCAATTATATATAAGAGGTTAATTGACTCATAATATTTTGAATAAGCGGACACCAAGTGCACATGTGGTTTATTAACATAAAAATTGTAAGTATAGTCACATACTATTTAGCATAAAAATATCCGTTCAATGACCAATATAGTGACGTATTCTACATAAAAATGTTAGTGTCAATACCTAATTAGCATTAAATTGTTATTTACTACATATTTAACATCAATATTGCATCTATGTATGCTAATTGTTAACTATAGACACACACATCACATAAAACATCTTAAGATGATTAGTTGTTATATCAATTCAATCTACCATAATAAATAAGAATGATTTTGTCACATGTTCTTCTCTCATTAAATTGGCCATATCCATATGTCATTTTGTCATAATTTTGAAATACATTTATTTTTCAATTTTCATTTACTTTAATTTTCATTTTCAATATATCATTAATTTAGTTTTCATAAATAAAACCTATCATAATGACTATTAATTTCAAATTTCAAATAAATTTAGAGTTTAAACCTTTGTGTTTAACATTTTGTTATAATTAACCCGTTTAGTACACCGGATGTGATAACTAAACACATAATTAACTTATTTATTTTTTGCATGTTTTTTTTCTCATAATTTTCACTTATTTCAAATTTCAAATCCAAATAAACTTCTCATTTAATCATTCTTATTTAACATTTTGTTTTAATCAAAACGTATATACAGGTCTCACAACTAGTTAAATAATATATCATAAACTAATATAGATTGTTATATCAAAACTTAGAGTTATTATAGATAAGTTTATTTATAGCGAATTTGACAAACAATTAACTTGAAATGACCAACCTCAAAGAAAACCAACCAATTGTCGATTCCTGCACCGAATCCTTTATCGATATGATACGCGGGTGCACTACCATCCAAACAAACTAAAAACAACGATAAATTTCGTGTTAAAACCCCCAAAAATGTAACACGTTACGTTAAAATAACCAATTTAGTTTAAATAATTCAATTTAAGTTCATAAAGGAAAAAAGAAAGCTTGTTTACCAGCTCCTTTAGCAACAGCACTATTAAGAAAAGTGAGTCCAACATCATAAGCTTCTGTGCATAACAAACTTAATGTGCAAACCAAGAATATACATAGCCATCGATCTCCTCTTTCGCTCATCATGCCTTCAATTACCTAAAGATTTCACAACCAAATATTTTATAAACTGAATCCAAATTAAATTTATATATTTTTTGCAAACAAGCAAGTCTTTTTCAAGAAATGACAAACACATATACCTATTATCATTCAATGCTAGAGTTGACTTTTGTGGTCACATACAAGTCATTTTTTAACCCCAAATCCCAACGATTAACACATGTTTTACTTGTTATTTTTCAGAATCTAAGAGTCTCGTGGTTTAAAACTAGAACAAATCACATATCTATCGAGTTCATAGTCAACTTATTATCCACATCTTTGACCACAAAAGTAAAAAAAAACAACAACCACACACTTGAACTCTTTCACACACATACGCCATAGATGATAGATGATTATCTATCTTAAATAAACTTCATTTCTTGAAATCTAGAACATGGTTCAAGTTCTCAGAAAACGATGCTTCGTATTTTGAACTGAAATCAGATATAACTTGATTGATTTCACAAAAGAGAAATTTTGAATTTACATGAAGAATCTTATTCATACCTGAATGGAGAACAGTTATATTAGATCTCTTGATCGTATATATGACACCTGATTGAAAATTTGTCGAAGAGATTTCAGTGACGAGTGATGAGGGTTCGAGTGATAGCCGCTTGCCTTTATAGTACTGCCTACTGACAAGAAGATAAAACAAGTGTTTGCGTTTTCGGTGTATTTACAAAAAAGTACAGATAATACTACGTATAAATCATAACAAATATATACGTTAAAAAAAGAATATTACAAATAAAAAATATTTCTATTATTTTTACCAAGCAAGTTACATATGCATCTTTTGATCATTTTGATTATTATATTTCAGTTTCATCAATTAAAATCATCAAAGTTTTACAATTTTTTTTAATAATATTAACCACTTTGATCTATTATGGCTAGATAGCTTAATTACTATAGTCAGAGTAGAAAATATTATTAAAGTTTACCCACTATAGTGAAAATTTTAGCATTAAATTTTTGACAGTAAATATTCGAATAAAGCTATTAAATTTTGATAACATTATATATTTATATAATGGCCATTTTAACACGATATATCAAATATTACATGTTGAAATTATCGACATAAAAGTAAATTGTCAAATCTCAATAATTTTTATTAACCAAAAATATAATATAATGATTAAACCATAAAATAATATAAAATTTTATTGTATATATCATTATTATCATTATTAAATTAAAACATAACTACATGTGTATATCGATCAATAAAAGATTATCTGACTAAATAAATGATTAAAACCATGTAGTTGTAAACTTGTAATTAACTTGTATTAGTATTACATAAAGAAATCATAAATCATATTCGTTGACGGATTAAAGATTTTGTCAAACAATTAGAAATACTAAAATAGTGAAATCTACCAAACGGTTCTCATGTTTTTGAAAAAAAAAAACAACAATATTTTAATATTCTTTTAATAATAATAAGATATTAAAAGATACTTTCTATTATTTTATTAATTTATATAGTTTATTTTTAACAAAATTAAATTTAAAATCAATTTATTCTTTTATGTTATACTTTTCTATATAATGTAACAAAATAATTACTTTAAACGTTAGTACGTTACCATACTTTTCTATTATATCAAATAATAATAATAATAATAATAATAATAATAATAATAATAATAATAATAATAATAAAAGGTGTTTAGGTGAGTGATAAATAATTAAAAAAATTATTTGCATGGGAAAGTAAAGTTAATAAAAGGAAACCATTTGGCATCGTAAAGTGGGAGGGAACGTGGAAAGATCGTTCTCACGCGTAATCAGCAGGCACCGACAGCGACAAGGATTCGCAAACCATCGTTCAATAAAGTCAAATTATTATCGAAAACAATCAATCACGTACAGCTGGATCCCATCTTCATTAATACCAACCAACCACATCTTGCAAACGCCCCATTTTGCAAATACATGCAACGGATATGAATATGTTTTTTATTATTTTATTTGCTTTTAAGATAGAAAATTATATTTTTGTAATAACTTATCAAAATAATATTTTTTTTTTGTTTATATTTTAGATTTTTTTAAATATATTTAACCATTTAGGGGTGTTTGGATAAATAGTTTTTAGCTTATTAGCTTATTGTTTATTTGTTTATTGCGGTCGGAATAAACACTTTTTAAAAATATGTTTGGATTAACTTATTGTGGTGGGAATAAACAATAAGCAATAAGTATTTTAAGTGTTTGGCAAACAAAGCAACTTATATGAGTAAAATGACCAATAAGCAATAAGCATTCCCCCCCTGTTTATTAAAATCATCTTATTTAGTTTATTCCTACCACAATAAGCTGGTTTCTAAAGACTCATATCCAAACACTTAAATTTGTTTATTGCGGTGGGATTAAACAATAAGTAATAAGTAGCCTATTTTTTCCTTTGTAATATGTGAACACAAACAAATTAAATGATCAATTGTATACAAAAAAAGATGATTGCTTAAATGTTAACAAAACGAAAAATTAATTATTCTGATAAGTAATTTTCCCTATTGTTAATAGCGATTTTATTTTTCAAATGTTATTTTTAAAGTACCCGTAATCTCCTAAATATTGATCAAGTCTAAATTTTACTTTTTAATTAATAAATATGTTTTTGTTTTGTTAAATATTTTATATAGCTTCTTATATTTTTTTTCTTTTGTTTTTAAGCATATACAATATTTTTAAGGTAAATAGTATCTAACAATAAAACTAAATATGTAACAACAAGTATGGATGATTTTTTTAAAAAAATAAAAAGAAAATATTACATAGCAAATAAAAAAACTATATAATGTAAATATCTAAAATTATTAGAACTTTTTAATTAGAAGTTTATAAACTTTTAATTTTTTTAATATAACATTTTAAACTAATATTTAACGAAAGTATTTTAAAATGTTATAAAAAATTATTAAATTGTCATACAAAATCTGTGAAACACTTTAAAAATGTTATAAAAGAAAGTTTAAAAATAATTGTATGAAAGTTATAAAAAATTTTGTATAAAAATGTAAAAAAAAAAAGTTAAAAACTTGTAAAAAATTTTAAAACATTTATAAAAATATTTAGTTTAAAAGCACTTGTATGAAAATTATATGAAAGTATAAAATAAAAGTTAAAAATTTTGTAAGCAAAGTTTAAAACTGTAACACCGTAAATTTCAAGACAAAATTTTCATTTAAAATAATCATTTTAATCTTAGAACACTTGTTTAAAATCTCATTCATAATTGAATTACAAAACATAGCTTCATTTTCACTTGCATAGAAAACCAGGATCCTCCAAAATATGACTCTTTCTCTGGTGTGTACAATCAAGTCGGTGCCGTCCCGTGATACAGAAAGAAACCTGAAAACAACATAACACAAAACACTGTAAGCATGAAGCTTAGTGAGTTCCCCAAAATACAACTTACGCACATACGCCTTTCCAGGCCCTGACCTTCCGGTCCATGTGTCTCAGGGGACTTCCGTCCCTACTGGGTAAACCTTCCGGTCCTACCCACGCCAACCTTACGGTCCAGATTACACGCCTTCCGGCCCATAACATAATGCCTTCCGGCCCACATAAACATACATAGCACGCATAACAATTATCTTATCACATATAGCACATATATCACATATCATATCCGACCTTCCGGTCACACAGTCAAACCCTTCCAGGTACGGTATAGTGAGAAGACTCATCTCGTGAATATTGAAAGCTAGCAAATCCCGAAGTCACTCGTGCTCGATCCGCCGAGCTACAATCTCCCTATAACATCATACATCTCTTATTAACACTTTTATCTTCTAAGTTTGACTATCCCTAAGAAGTCAAACATAGGTCAACTCTGGTCAACGGTCAACGGTCAACTTGACCGGACTCGGCGAGCGCTAGGGCGACTCGGCGAGTCTAGACGTCCTCGCCAATTCTCTAAGATTCCCTTTCTACACGTCGAGTATCTCCCCTGACTCGACGAGTTCCTCCTGGAAGAATCACGGGGCCACCCCGACTCAACTCGCCGAGTCTGAAGAACAACTCGGCGAGTCCCAGTTCTACTCAGACCACCTGTTAACCCTCTCTAACTCGCCCTGACTCACCGATCCAACCCATAACCCGGACAGGACCATTCTAAGGCAATCTTCAAGCTACTCGCCGAGTCTGTTCATCGGACTCGGCGAGTCCATGCCATGCACCCGCTCAAACTGCTTTCTAAGGTCAGATTTGCTCCGGCAATTCATAGGTCTGGCCTTCCTAGACTGGTTCATCACGTAAAGTCCTCATTTCGGTGCTCATAATACACCTCATGACTTATAATTTATGTTTTGACCTAAGGCATAAGGATTCCAATCCAAAACCTCCATTGATTCCCGAAAAGCTCAGGCATGGGACATTCTGGACTTCCAAGGGTCCCAATATAGGGTTCCAATCGCTTGGGGGACTAAGGAAACACTCAATCTAGCCACAAAAGGGTTCAATAAACCCTAAATCCATATACACATCAACATAGAAGGGATCAACTCGAAATTATTACCTGAATAACGTTGCTCTGTGTCCCCAACCCTCAGAATATGGCTTCTCCTGTTGTTCCCTTAACCAAACCTCCTCCTCCTTGCAAAATAACACTTCCAAGATCAATAATGGTCTTCTACCTTGCTCCAGATGCTCACAATCGAATTAGGGTTTCACTCACAGGACTAGGGTGAACAATGACGGCCATAAGGCCCCTTATATGTGTCCCAAACCTGAACGGTTAGGGTTTCGCTAAACAGCGCGGACTCGCCGAGTCCATATCCGGACTCGCCGAGTCCAGTCGCGAACCCGCGACCAGATCCGCGATCCTACTCGGCGAGTCTGAGCTCCAACTCGCCGAGTCCCCTCTTAAAACACCTAAAATCATAAATATAACAATACCTGGAATTCCGGGCTGTTACAACTCTCCCCCACTAGGACTAGACTTCGCCCTCGAAGTCTCACTCTGAAAATAGCTCCGGATGCTGCTCCTGCATCTCACGCTCCGGCTCCCAGGTCATTTCCGATCCCTTCCGGTGCTGCTACTGAACATGCAACTTTAATCTTAAACATGCAGAAATGTTTAATCTTAAACATGCAACTAGAGGTACACAAAAAAAGGTGAGGAAAGAATGCTTTGAAGTCGTGAAATCCCTAATGTTGTGTAAGCTAAAGGAATGAGAGTTTTTGTGTACTCATGTGTAGAAAATGCAGAGACACGTTGAGAGACTTGAGAAAATCAATGTGAACTTTGATAGGAACTTAGTTATTGATATGGTCCTTAACCCATTGCCTAGTTGTTATGATCAATTCATTTTGACTTATCATTTGAACAACACAACAACCACATTGATGCAACTCCATAATTTGTTGCAAACTGTCGAGACAACATGAGTATGTCTCATGGCTCACTATCTCGATTGCTCCTATCCTAGCCATTCAACAAGGTAAATGAAAAAAAAGAAATGTTTATTCCCAACCTAAATGGAAATGGAAATACCCTATTAGAGAGTTTAGTCAGGAGTCAAATGGAAAGGTCAAGTATGATATTCCACCTGTTAATGATCCGAAAGAGGCCAATTGCTTTCAATGTAACAAAAAGGGCCATTGGAAGAAAAACTTCCCAAAGTACTTGCAAGGGATAAAGTATGGTAAAGCCAAGGTGTCTGACACTTCCTATGGTATGTATATGATCGAACTCTATAACACTAAAACTTTGAATTCATGGGTCCTTAATACTTGATGTGGTTTTCGTATTTGTTCATATAAGAAGGGACTAAAGGAAAGTAAGAAGCTAAAGCATCGAAGATAAATCTGATCATGTGGAATAGACACATTGCGCTTGTTACAAGGATTAAGTTTATGAGCTCTTGCTTGATAATGGTGTTAGAAGATTTACTTAATTGCTTCTATTCATCTGAGATGACAAGAAACATAATTCCATTCCATTCATTGTTTAGATAGTGTGTTCATTATTCATTTAGTGATAGTGATGGAAATATTTTGATTTATAAAGATGGTTCTTTTATATTCAAAGCTTATCCTTGTAACGGTGTGTATGAAATTGTTGCATGTGTGAATAATATGAGTAATAATATATTAAATATTGATTCTTATAATATGTTAGACAAGGCATGCTTATGCCATTGGTGTATTGGGCACATAAGCAAAAAAATGCATTGCCCAACTCCAAAAGGATGGAGTCTTGGAATCATTTAACTTAAAATCAAGCGATGAATGTTAATCTTGTTCATTAGGAAAGGTGATGAAAGCACCATTCACAGGGACATGTGAAAGATGTGAAGGATTATTGGACATAATCCACACTGATGTTTGTTGTCACACCTCCATCCGATGGTGGAAGCGACATGCGCTGAGAGGACATCATGGATCATAGTTATTTGCACACATTGAACAATTGATACTTTTACTACTTCAAAAGAGTAGATTACATATTCCTTAGTCTAGGGTATAGGAAAACATGAAGGTATAGAAAATGCCTCAATAGTAGGCAACTATTAAAGTACCAAAATAAGATAAATAGACTACAATCCCATGATTATTCCAAGAGTATGACTTCCAGCTTGTTAGTTCCTAGAGAATACATGTGCTTTGAAAGAGTGTTAACTTAAAGTTGGTGGGCATTATGCTTACAGTGTTGTGTTATGTGTTTCAGGTACCAGTGATGATCGCGGGAAGGCGCTGGCATGATCCGTACACACTAAGAGGGTTTATGTATTTGAGATCTTTTGAGATTCTGGGATTTGTTTATTATGATGACATTGGATACAGTTGTTGGATATTGTTTTTGGTGATTGAAAAAATGTTTTAAAAATGAAAAATTGTTTTGGAAATTTTTGTCGTTACAAGTTGGTATCAGAGCCTTGTTTTGAGGGATTCGGGTGCAACTTCAGATGTATCTGAACTCAAACTGAGGATTTGAGAAAGTTTTTCATAAAATAAACAATTTTTCTAAGAGAGTAAAGGATTTTGGAAAAAGGCAGAATGGAGCAGTGTGTACGATCAGTCAGCGCCCGAAGGTGATTTCCCAAAATACCCTTACATTATGTGTTATGATATATGTTATGATATGATATGCATGCTAGAGTAGGCTAGGTATTCATATTAGGACTAGAGTAGACTGATTTGTGATGCCTTAGCCTAGGAAGATTTCTGCTGCTATTACATTCTTGAGAGTAAGTAGGTAGTAGTGAGGAGCTTATGAGAGGTTTACCGAAGGGTAGCCTATTCTAGCGAGATGTAGAGTACTTGTGAGCTGAGATCCAAGGAGGAGGAATTGGGGTAAATACTGATGCAGTGTGGATGGTAGTATAAGGGCACGTACTACCGAAGACACCATATCAGTGCGCAGTCCAAGTAAGAATCCTTAGGGTACTAGGGAACAAGTAGGGATGTGTTATTGAGAGCAGTGGTGTTAGCGAGGAGGAGATCCGCAGGTTGATTCATGAGGAGGTGGCTGCTGCCATTCGAGCCGAGATTCCGGAGATGTTTGGGTCTATCAAGACCACATTGATTGAGACTTTCGATAAGCGGTATGTATTCTTTCATTTATTCATGTTGAGTTTGAGGTGTTGTGCTTATATTATGATATGCGTAGGTACTTTTCTTGTTAATTATGTACCTACTTTGGTGTTATTTGACTCGGGTGCGAGTCGGTCATTTGTTTCCTTGGCATTTAGTCAGCACATCAGTATCCGACGAGAGGCGGTGAGTCGACCTCTGCGAGTTTCTATAGCTAACGAGCGAGCGGTGTATGCTAAGGATATGTGGTTCGAGGATGTATACTCGAGATCTTCGGTGTAGAGTTCCTGATAGATCTGGTCCCGATTGCGATGGGGGACGTGTGTGTCATAGTGGGCATGGATTGGTTGAGCCGATTTGGGGCTGTTATAGACTGCGAGCGTTAGTTGGTGACAATACGAGACCCTAGTGGGGTAGTACTTACGGTGTAAGGCGAGGGTACCCGATGTGAGTCAGCATTTTGTTTGGCTGCCAGAGCGAGACAGAGTTTGCAGTAGGGCTGCAGCGGGTTTGTGGCCTATGTGATGAACACACGAGTGGCCGCTGGGAGGCCAAGTTCGATTGATGAGGTTCCAGTAGTGTGCGAGTTCCCAGATGTTTTTCCCAAGGAATTGCCAGGTGTGCCTCCCAAGAGGCAGGTAGAGTTCGTATCGATTTGGTTCCGGGGGCAGCGCCTATCACCAAGGCGCCTTATCGCCTTGCACCGCCCGAGATGCAGGCGTTATCCTCGCAGCTTCAGAAGCTACTGGGGAAGGGGTTTATTAGACCGAGTAGCTCACCATGGGGAGCGCTGATCCTTTTTGTCAAGAAAAAGGATGGTTCACACCGGATGTGTATTGATTACCGGGAGTTGAACAAGTTGACGGTCAAGAACCGTTATCCGTTACCGTGGATCGACGATCTGTTCGATCAGTTGCAGGGGGCGTCTTGGTTCTTCAAGATAGACTTGAGGTCGGGATATCATCAGATGAGAGTTCGGGATGAAGATATCCAGAAGACGGCGTTCAGAACTTGTTATGGGCATTACGAGTTCGTGGTGATGCCTTTTGGGCTCACCAATGCACCAGCAGCATTAATGGATCTCATGAACAGGGTGTGCAGGCTAATGTTGGATCGGTCGGTGATCGTGTTTATTGATGATATTTTGGTGTATTCGAGATATATAGAGCAGCACGAGGAGCATCTGAGAGAGATTCTCGAGGTATTGAGGTCGGAGAGGCTTTTCGCCAAATTCTCCAAGTGTGATTTTTGGTTACGAGAGGTCCAGTTCTTGGGACACCTCGTTAACCAGGATGGGATATTGGTCGATCCGGCCAAGATTGAGGCGGTTATGAGATGGGAGGTGACGAGATCACCCACCGAGATCAGAAGTTTTCTAGGATTGGCCGGCTATTATCGGAGATTTATCAGGGATTTTTCCAAGATCATCGTGCCTCTCACCAGGTTGACCCGGAAGGGTGTTGCTTTTTCATGGGGTCCGGAGCAGCAGACCTCGTTTGAGACACTTCGTCAGAGATCGTGCGAAGCCCTAATGCTAGCCCTCCTGGAAGGGATGGAGGATTTTGTGGTGTATTATGACGCATCGATATCGAGGTTGGGCGCAGTACTTATGAAGAGGGGGCATGTGACAACGTATGCATCGAGACAGCTGAAGCTTCATGAGATGAGGTATCCTACCCATGATTTGGAGTTGGGGGAAGTGGTGTTCGCCCTCAAGATATGGCGTCACTATTTGTATGGGGTTCGGTGTACCATCTACACGAACCACAAGAGTTTGAAGTATCTGATGGACCAGCCCAATCTGAATATGCGCCAGAGGAGTTGGTTGGACGTGGTAAAGGATTACGATTGTTGAGAGGTGCTTAACCTGTCGCAGGGTTAAGGCCGAGCACCAGCGACCGCATGGCATGTTGCAGCCACTAGAGGTTCCCCAATGGAAGTGGGAACAAATTTCTATGGATTTCATCACCAAGTTGTCGAGGACCGCGAGGGGTGTCGATGCAATTTGGGTGATCGTCGACCGTCTGACGAAGAGCGCTCACTTTCTTGCTATCAGTGAGAGCTCTTCTGCTTAGAGGCTGGCAGAGTTGTATGTGAGGTAAGTGGTATCGCGGCATGGAGTTCCGATCTCAATTGTATCAGACCAGAATTTACGTTTCACTTCCAGGTTCTGGAAGAAGTTCCATGAGGAGTTGGGCACGAGGCTGCATTTCAGTACCGCTTTCCACCCATAGACGGACGGACAGAGTGAGCGGACGATTCAGACGCTCGAGGATATGCTTCGGGAATGTGTGTTGGACTTTGGAGGGAGTTGGGACACGTATCTGCCATTGGCTGAGTTTTCTTATAACAACAGCCACCATTCGAGCATTGGTATGCCTCCCTTCGAGTTGTTGTATGGGAGGAGGTGCCGGACTCCCATCTGTTGGGGAGAGGTAGGGCAGCGAGTGATGGGCAACACTGAGATAGTGCTTCAGACGACAGAGCATATACAGCAGGTCAGGCAGAGGTTGTTGACAGCTTAGAGTCGCCATAAGAGTTACGCGGATAGGTGACGATCCGAGCTCGAGTTTCAGGTGGGAGACTTCGTACTCCTGAAAATGTCTCCTTGGAAAGGAGTAATTCGATTCAGGAAGAGGGGCAAGCTGGGGCCCCGATATTTTGGGCCGTTTAGGGTGACCACGAGGGTGGACTGTTGGGTTTTGAGCATTCTAACACTCCTAAGTGTACATGCAACCCTAAATACCTTGGATCTATGTTTTCTCTATTATACATGCAAATATGAATATTCCAAGGTATTACCCTATCTAGAATACAATCTTTTGATACTCGGGCAATATAATAAGTTAGATTGCATACCTATTGATGTAGCTTGACTCCATGTTGCTCGAGAGCCTAGTGCCCCAAGTGTGACACCTCAAATGGTTCACACAACATCATCAACACTTGGAATAACCATGAGAAGAAGACACTTCATGCTCAAATCGGCTAGCCCTCATACATGTATCACTAGTGCCAATTTCTTTAGCTAAAGGGGTCTTTATATAGTGTGGCTATTAGGGTTACACCATGTAACTCATGACTTTACCCAGTCCTTATGCTCCATGGGTTTTAACCTCCATGGAGTATCCATGGGTCACCACATGGGTTAAACCCAACATAAGGAATCTTGGATCATAAGCCCACATATATAAGAATTAATGATTTACACAATCAATCCCCATATATTTAATTAGTCTCTTTTGATCACTAAATTAAGTCCAAATTAATTCTTGATCAATACTAATTAAATAACATGATTTCATATTAATATATTAGAACTTATAATACATTAATATGTCACAAATGTCCTCTTCTCACAAACGGTCTATCCAAATGTTCCGATGCCATGCAACCCAAATGGACCATGCCGAGTCGGGTCAAGTACATACCAATTAAAGTTATGGACTTAGACACTAATCCAACAATCTCCCACTTGGATAAGTCTAAAACTATTATTGGGTATGACTTCAAAACCTAACTGGCAATCGTAGCTCTCAAAAGCCGCTGTCGAACTCTGACCTTGTCGATGAACTCTGACCTTTGTCAATGACTTGTCCATTAGATAAGGGATCATATATTCCTCCATTCTAGATATCATATAGACTGAGACGTGGATTATAAATCATTCTCTCTATCCATTTGTTGTTTCTCGATTTTCGATTTATGACGACTAACTGATTGAACAGATCAAATCAGTCCTGGCTTGGCCAAGCACTCATATGTGTCATCATTAAATCCTCGAGGGGCGCACAAATATCACTTTTATCCCGAAGGTAAAAGGAATGGATAAACTTCGACTAATATGGCTTGTTCTACTACTTGTTGAATCTTACACAAAGGCACGTTTTATAACATCGAGTTACCAATGCGTTTTCATGCAATCAAAGTATAACCAACTCATAGTAACAACTCATATCTCTAGGTTTGAAGAATATATGATATTACTCGCCTAGGTACGCTGGGCGTACCTAGGGTTACGTTGGGCTTAGAGGGCACATATGCAAACCCTAATATTTTGCTTGTACACTATTTAAGGGATGCTAAGGCTTATCCCTCAGCCACCATATCAGAGATTGAAACCCTAAGAGAGCCTTCCTTCGTCCTTAAGCTTATGTGTGAGTGTTTTCAGCTAAAAGTGCCTTGGTGTGTTAGTGAAGAAGAAGGAGATGAGCTTGTGGAGGCTAAGGCTTGAAGTGCAAGTTTGGATATGAGATCTTTAGAGGAAGGAGCTTCATCTAGAGGTATAAAGTTCGAAACTTTCCTCTTTATTTTGGCTTGGTGTTGCATGGGCCATTTCTAGGGTTAAAAGTCCCAAAGGTGGAGACTTTATGTGTGTAATGGACTCCATGGACCTAGATCTGTCCCGTTTCAGTGATATTTGTGTTATAGATCCATAAAAATCCCAACTTGGTCGTTGTTATGGGGGTCATGCTTGAGTTATGAGCTTTTCTAGGGTTGGAAATGGAATATTATGGGTGTTAGTGACTTGTCCAGCGATGCAAAGGCTTAAAGTCACCAACTTTATGGATTAAGAGGCTTAAAAATGGTCAGATCTAGAAGTTGGACATGTGTCTTAACTATTTAAGACCCCAAAATCTTAGGAGTCTGAAACTGGGAGTTACGTGGGGCGTAATCCCAGTACGCGCTGCGTAAGGGGTCGCGTACCCCGTTTCTGTGAGGTCGTCGGGTACGCCCAACGTACAGGTTTGGTACGCGCAACGTAACCCGGAGGGTTGACTTTTTTTGACTTTTAGGGTTTGGTCAACTTTAGGGTCTTTGAGTAATGAGAGGGGTAAAATGATCTTTTACCCTTCTGAGAGTTCTAAGAGAGGGAATAGTCTAGCCTTGAGAGTTGTATTGATTAAGAGTGTTTATTTCATATGATTAGGCGGAGGCTAGACCGCATTGTTACCGAGCTCGAGTTTACCGAGTTACCCGAGGTGAGTCTTCTCACTATACTATACCTGGAAGGGTACCAATGTGTGACCAGAAGGTCTTATATGCTATGAGATATATGTGCTATATGCTGATATGTGATATGTATGTGTTATGTATGTTGTGTATGATAAAGACCGGAAGGTCAAGATGATATGGACCGGAAGGTCGAGAGGACATGGACCGGAAGGTCAGGAGGTTACGGACCGGAAGGTCGATACGGGTAGGACCGGAAGGTCTACCGGGATTTGGGACGGAAGTCCCCCGAGACACTCGGACCGAAGGGTCCCATAGAGTTATGGCCTGGAAAGGCATATGTGTTGTATGTGGTATTTTGGGGAACTCACTAAACATTATGCTTACAGTGTTGTGTTATGTGTTTCAGGTACCAGTGAGGATCACGGGAAGGCGCCGACATGATCCATACATACTAAGAGGGTTTATGTATTTGAGATCTTTTGAGATTCTAGGATTTGTTTATTATGATGACATTGGATACAATTGTTGGATATTGTTTTTGGTGATTGAAAATATGTTTTAAAAATGAAAAATTGTTTTGGAAAATTTTGTCATTACACAATAGCTGATGAGGTCCCGACTCCGTATCTCAACTCTGACTGACACCTATCCATCCAAAAGACCAATTCTCAAAAACCATCAAAAATACCCAAAATACCCCTTGGTCAAAAATCAAAGTCAAAGTCAAACTGATTTAAATCAATAAGTCAACTGAGTCAACCAAACCGAATCAAACCCAGCCGTGTTGACACAGTGCACGTACGCGGGGTGTACTCCAGATGTACACGGGGCGTACTCCTTCGTTGACTGGATTAGGATGGTTGATCGAGTACTTTGGGCGTACACATAGGTACGCACGACGTACTCCCAGGTTTTCTTTTTTTCCCATTAAGCGCTTAATAGTTCGAATTAATGCGTCTAATTGTAGATCCATGGCCAAAATATCACTAGGAGTCATAAAGTTTCCAACTTTATGACCATGCATGCTCAATGAGTGCTTAAACACCAAAACTCCACATCTTAATGCATTAAGTCCTTCAATAACATGCATGGGAACAAACTAACCATTAAGAATCCATTTTTATGGCTTAAGACCTCTCCTAAGCTCTAAAAGGATAGATTAATGGGTCAAAAACATGCTATGCTCAAGATTCACCATTTTGAGACCAAAAAGTGTCTTTAAAAGAACAAGATCTAGATATATATGATGGAGTGGTAAAGTTGCAAGCTTTATACCCTCAAAGGGTTGCAAACAAGGTAGAAGTCTCATATCCAAAGTGCTTCACTCCTCTAAGATGGTCTCTACTTTCTTCCTCCTTCTTCAAAGCAAAAACACACACACACACACACACTTAAGCTTAGAAATGCTTCTCAAGGTAGATGGGGTTACAAAAACATTTTGAGATGGTGGAGGCTGATAAAGTGAGGGGACATGAGGCTATAATGGGGTTTAAATATTAGCAAAACCCTAAAAATTAGGGTTTGCATATATGGCACGTACACCCTGCGTACAGATATACGCTCAATGTACACACATACGCATGGCGTACTCCCCTAAAACCCAAATTATGAAAATTCCACTAGGGCCCTCATTGCACTCTTTTTATTACTTAGGGACCAATATGATGGGTTTGAGCGATAAGAACATTCCTATGTGCACATACAAACCCTAATGCTTGGATCTAGGTTTCTCTAACTGAACATGCAATGTATCCAAAACTTCTATTGATAGATCTAGTGTAAACATTCAAATCATAACATAAGAAATTAGATCTAAAGGAATACCTTGAGTTGCTTGCTTGAATCTTCTTGTCATTGGAGCTTAGAGTCACAATTGTCACTCCTGTAATGGCTTACAAACACCAACTAGCAAGAGGATGATAAGTGAGAGAGATAGAAGGGTGAGAAATCGGCCAGGGTTTCTTCAAATGCAAGAGTGTCGATTTCCTCAACCCTATGGGTGTATTTATACTAGTGAGCTTCCTAGGGTTTCACCCTTAAAACCCTAATTGGATAACTTAGGCCCTAAGCAATCCAATATCCTTAATGATAAGCCTTGGACGATTTCTAGACTCTTCCAAACCCTAAAATCGTCCACCCCTTATCCATAAGGAATCACAGCTCAAAATACAACTATCATACAATTGACAGTTTATGCTCCTTTATTCAATTAATCTCTTTAAGTCACCAAATTAATTCCTAATTAATTTATGACTTATATTAATCAAATAACAATATTATTATTCCTTATATTATACTCATAATATATAAATAATATTTCTTCTCTCATTATAAATCATCCTGTCAAGTTGCTATGGTGAAGGCAACCCAAAAGGACCATGCACAACCGGGTCAAATACTTGCCAAATATAGTTGCAGCCTTAGACACTATTCCAACAGTCTCCCACTTGGATAAGTCTAGTAACTATATATACAAGCATAATCCGATTAGCAATCGTAGCTCTCAAAGACGCTGTCAAACTCTGATCTTATCAGTCCTGTCCTTTAGATAAGGGATCGTACAGTCCTCTGTTAAGATATTATGCGGATAATTCTGTGGAACCAATTGTCCAACAGTTGTTTTCTCGATCTCAGATTTATTTGACATAGAGCTTAATCGAACACATCAATTTAGTTCTGCCCGGGCCCGACACATAAGTCAAATCAAATCATCGAGCGGCCGAAATATCGCTTTTACCCTCTTAGGATAAAATTAACAGATAAACTTCGACTTATATGCATTTACTTATTCATTAATCAATTATACACAACAATGCGTTTTATAACATCAATTTACTGATGCGGTTTCGCATTATCAATGTACAACCAATTAACAAATAACAAACCATATATCTAGGTTTTAAGACCATATGATATTATCGTCTTGCGATCAACCTTTTTATCACATTCCATAAGGTGATTCCAGCAAGCGCGAGTTTGTTCCAATGCTCAAAACTAGTTCATAAGCACTCATGAACGTTGCAGCAAACTTTTGCTATGTCTAATACCATTTAGACAATCTACACACCAATTCATGACAATCTTCATTCATACTTACTTCCAACATATGAACGATTGTGGATTGTTTGAATAATTCGATTATTCTAAATAAACTCAATTATCGTGGAAGTTAAAACATGCAAAGTGAAACAATAGTTAAACAATTAACATAAGACAGTAACTTTACTTATAAATAATACCCCTTTATTTAATCATCAAATGTTAATTACATTTATCTATTACAAGTTTCTAAAATTATGTAATCTAATCGAATATCATCTCTCAGTCCAATAGTCCTAGCATGCTGCAAATGCTTAATCCTACTCAGTCCCTTCGTAAGCGGATCTGCTGGGTTATCTTCTGATGATATCCTCTTAACCACGAGGTGTCCTTCTTCTACTCGATGTCTAATAAAATGATATTTTCTGTCGATATGACGAGATCTACCATGATCCCTTGGTTCCTTGGTCAAGGTAACCGCTCCTTCATTATCACAGAAAATTTCCATAGGCTCCTTTATGGCAGGCACAACTCCAAGATCACCAATGAAGTTCTTCAACCATATTGCCTCCTTCGACGCTTCGCTCGCTGCAAGGTACTCTGATTCGCACGTTGAATCAGCTACGGTTTCCTGCTTGGAACTCTTCCAAGTTACTGCTCCTCCATTAAGGGTAAACACCCAGCCCGACTGCGAACGGAAATTGTCCCTGTCGGTTTGAAAGATGGCGTCACTATACCCTCGCACCTTCAAGTCATCACTCCCCCCGAGGACTAAAAACCATTCCTTGGTCCTCCGAAGGTACTTAAGGATATTCTTGACCGCAATTCAATGGGCTCTGCCAGGGTTCCCTTGATATCTACTGACCATGCTCAAAGCAATGGCCACATCAGGGCGAGTACAAGTGATAGCATACATGATTGAGCCAACTGCGGAAGTGTAAGGTACTCGGCTCATCTCTGCTATCTCGGCTTCAGTAGTCGGACTTTGAGTCTTACTCAACTTGGCATTACTTTGTATCGGTAATTCTCCCTTCTTCGAATTCTCCATACTAAAATGTTTTAGTACTTTATCTAAGTAAGTGTTCTGACTAAGTCCTATTAGTCTCTTACTTCGTTCTCTCACTATCCTGATTCCCAAAATATAGGAAGCTTCTCCAAGGTCCTTCATAGCGAAACACTTCCCAAGCCAGGACTTATCCTCTTGCAGAGTCAGGATGTTGTTTCCTATGAGCGGTATGTCATCGACATACAAAACGAGAAAGCTTACTATGCTCCCACTGGATTTGACATATACACAAGATTCATCTTCGCTTCGTACAAATCCAAACTCTTTGACTTTCTCATCAAAGAAAAGATTCCATCTGCGAGACGCTTGCTTAAGTCCATAAATGGACTTCTCAAGCTTACACACTCTATTTGGATGCTTCAGATCAACAAAACCCTCTGGCTGAGCCATGTAAACATCCTTAGTCAACTTCCCGTTAAGGAAAGCAGTCTTGACATCCATTTGCCAAATCTCATAATCATGAAATGCGGCAATAGCTAGCATCACTCTAATAGACTTTATCTTCGCAACTGGTGAGAAGGTCTCATTATAGTCAACTCTGGGAGTTTGAGTAAAGCCCTTCGCAACCAATCGCGCCTTATATGTGTGTACATTTCCATCCACGTCAGTCTTCTTCTTGAAGATCCATTTGCACCCAACGGTCTTACGTCCGGGCATATTATCAACCAAATTCCAAACTTGGTTGTCATACATGGATTGGATCTTGCTGTCTATTGCCTCTTTCCATTTAGCAGACTCTGGGTTTTCCATGGCTTCCTTATAGCTATTAGGTTCATCTAGATTTATTAGTGTACCATCACTAATATACGTTTCCCTTTCGGTAGTAATATGAAAACCATAAAACTGGGGTTGAACTCTAACTCTTTCGGAACATCTAAGAGGTAAGGACTCGCAATTGGTTCAACCGGAGTTTCCTCCTCGGGTTGAGCGCCAGCGGTAGAGGTTCCTTCATTACTCGATTCTTGAATCTCTTCAAGCTCGATCTGCCTCCCACTGTCTCCTTGGCTTATGATTTCTCGCTCTCGGAAAACCCCTCTCCTCGTAACGAAGACAACATTGTCATTCGATCTATAGAAGAGATATCCAAAGGATTTCTGCGGGTAGCCGATGAAAATACATCGCTCACTTCGAGGTTCGAGCTTGTCGTGAGTATCTCGTCTTACGAAAGCCTCGCAACCCCAAACCTTGATATGTGCTAATGAAGGAGCTTTCCCTGTCCACATCTCGTGAGGTGTTTTGGGAACCTTCTTAGTAGGGACTCGGTTAAGGATATAGGCGGCAGTCTCTAAGGCATACCCCCAGAATGAGATAGGTAGTGAAGCACGACTCATCATAGAACGAACCATGTCTAACAAGGTTCGATTACACCTTTCTGCCACACCATTCAACTGCGGTGTCCTAGGTGGCATCAATTGCGAAACTATTCGACATTCTTTGAGATAGTCATGGAATTCAAGATTTAGGTACTCTCCTCCTCGATCGGATCGAAGCATCTTGATTTTCCTGCCCAATTGATTCTCCACTTCATTTTTGAATTCTTTGAACTTTTCAAACGTTTCTGACTTTTTCTTGATTAAGTAAATATACCCTTATCTACTATAGTCATTGGTAAAAGTCACATAGAAGCGGTTCCCATCCTTTGTGGTTGATCTAAAGGGTCCACATACATCGGTATGTATGAGGTCTAATAAACCCTCACCCCTTTCACATGTGCTAGTGAAGGGTGACTTGGTCATCTTTCCAAGTAAACAAGATTCGCATGTGTCATCTTCCCTAAGGTCGAATGAATCAAACACTCCATCCTTTTGGAGTTGGGCTATGCGCTTCTTGTTGACATGTCCAAGACGACAATGCCACAAACATGCTTTATCCATACTATTGGAAGAATCCATGCATAAAACATCATGTCCTAGGTTATCTACAATCATAACAGTTTCATAAATTCCATTACATGGCATTGCTTCAAAATATAAGACACCATTTAGATAAGTATAAATTGAACCATTCTCATTATTAAAAGAAAATCTAAATCCTTGTCTAAACAAACCATGAAATTAAATGATGTTTCTTTCCATATCTGGTGAGTAGCAACAATTATTCAAATCTAAACTTAATCCATTACTAAGCACTAAAGAATACACTCCAATCTTGGTCACAGGCGACGATCTTCTGTTCCCCATGATTAGATTTATTTTTCCACGCTCCACATCCCTATTTCTTCTTAGTCCATGCAATTCAGAACAAATGTGGTAACCACACCCGGTATCGAGGACCCTAGAAATAGTATGAGATGAATCATTAGATTTAATTGTGTAAATACATGCGAAAGACGGCTTGATCTTTCCTTCCCTGATGGCTTGCAAGTATTCTGGGCAGCTTCTCTTCCAATGCCCTATTTTGTGGCAATGGTGGCACTCTGCCTCCTTTGGGTTAGGGTTAGGCTTAGCAGGATCAACTTTGGTCCCACTAGAAGAGGAGCCATCTCGGGACTTTCCCTTGCAGTAGCTCTTAGACGGAGCCTTCCTCTTCTTGCCCCTTCCCTACCCAATAGCCAAAACAGGAGCAGCGGGTGGATTGGGATTGGGTGCAACAGACTTGTCCTTGAGGTTGCTCTCAGCAACCCTTAGGAGACCTTGGAGCTTACTTAGGGTGACCTCTTCCTTGTTCATATGGTAGGTCATCCTAAATTGGTTGTAACACGGAGGCAAGGAGTAAAGTACCATGTCGATAGCTAAATCTTCCCCAAAGTCGACATTCAACTTGCGAAGACGATCGACATACCTTTGCATCTTTTGCAAGTGTACGGTTAGAGAATCTCCATGTCCTATTTTAGCAGAGATCATGTTAGTGAAGATCTCGTAACATTCATGCCTCGCGTTTTGATGGTATCTCTCCAATAAGTCTTGATGCATCTCGTACGGATACATGTCCTCATAGGACTTTTGGAATTCGGTGTTCATTGTGGCTATCATGATGCAATGAACCTTCGTTGCACCACGCTCATGAGTTTCAAAAGCAGTCATTTCAGCCGGAGTAGCGACTTCTGGATTGATTTTCTCGAGCTTCTCATCAAGGACATACTCCTTGTCCACGTAGCGAGCAATCGTGCGAATGTATCTTATCCATTCGCTAAATTTCGTTCCATCAAAAGTCACCTTTTGGCAAAGGCTCATCAATGTGAATGAGCTAGCAGCAGCGTTGTTCGCGTTCGACATCTACAAATAGAAAGGACATACATTAATTAAAATTTGAATCCCTAATTATCATCCAATATGAAAAATTAGGGCTAGGATCCAACAACATTATTTACATATTAGAAAAGGGATACCGTAATCCAACATGCAAACATTTGAAGGTAAGTGAATCACGATTCACTAATTCTCCACCATGAAAACCTAACTTTAAGTTCTAAATGTTGGGTTTTGAGCATTCTAACACTTCTATGGTGTACATGCAACCTTATAAACCTTGGATCTATGTTTTCTCTATTATACATGCAAATAAGAACTTTCCAAGGCTATAATCCTAACTAGCATACTATGAGGTAACTATACTACAAAGACTAGTTAGATGACATACCTTTTGGTGTAGCTTGATCTCTTCAAGCTTTAAGAGCTTAGCCCCAATAATGTGGAAGCCTCAAATGGAATCACTAATCACCAAAGCACCTTGGAAGACTTTAGAGAATATGGATACTTGGTTCTCTCTAGTGAAATTGGCTAGCCCTCTTAGTGTACCCACTAGTGCCCATTTCACCAACCAAGGACATATTTATGTAGTGTGGAGGATTGGGGTTAAACCCTAATACCCATGACCTTTCATTTCCTAGTATCCATGGGTTAAAGCTCCATGGACTATCCATGAAGACTTAGCCCAACCTAAATGAACTTGGCCCACTACACATATATACCTAAGAGTCCATATTTAATTAGTTCATTTTGATCACTTAATTAATTATAAATTAATTCTTGATCAATACTAATTAAATAATATGATTATATTAATATATTAGAACTTATAATATATTAATATAAATCATAAATATACTATTCTCAAAATACTATCCATATAAATTGTGCCGGTGAAGTGCAACCCAAATGGACCATGCCGGGTCGGGTCAAGTACATACCAAATATAGTTATGGACTTAGACATTAATCCAACAGTCTCTCACTTGGATAAGTCTAAAACTATTATTGAGTATGACTTCAAAACCAAACTGGCAATCGTAGCTCTTAAAGCCGCTGTCGAACTCTGATCTTGTCAACGAACTTGTCCATTAGATTAGGGATCATATATTCCTCCATTCTAGATATCATATGGACTGAGACATGGATTATAATCATTCTCTCTGTCCATTTATTGTTTCTTGATTTCCGATTCATGATGACTGACTGATTGAACAAATCAAATCAGTCCTGGCTTGGCCAAGCACTCACATGTATCATCATTAAATCATCGAGGGCCCCACATATATCGCTTTTATCCCGAAGGTAAAAGGAATGGATAAACTTTGACTCAGATGGCTTGTTCTACTACTTGTTGAATCATACACAAAGGCACGTTTTATAACACTGAGTTACCGAATGCGTTTTCATGCAATCAATGTACAACCAACTCATAGTAACAACTCATATCTCTAGGTTTAAAGAATATAAGATATTATCGTCTTATGATCACTCGTGATAAAATCCATGAAGTGATTCCAATGAGCGTGGGTTGAATCCAATACTCAGAACTTATGAGCACTCATGAGTGTTGTAGCCCTTTGTCCAACATCTTAGACCTCTACAAGCCAACGCATGACGGTCTTAATTCATATCTACTTCCAACATATGACCGACTGTGGATGGTTTTGAATAACTTAGTCATTCCAGAAGAATAACCTAGTTTATTCTGGAAGTCAAAACATGCAAAGTGAAACAGAAGAATAAATGAATCAAATATGGTATCAAACCCTATGAATATAAATAAACACTTTTATTTATCACCATACTGATTACTCATTATTCATTGTTTCGGTTTTATCAACTTTATACTTGAATTTAAAACAATAGTTGTCCCATGCTCCAATCATGTACACTATGTTTTCTAAACACTAGTCATGCCATACACAAAGTATACATACTATGTTTGTCTATGATCTTTACTTTGTGAAATAGATCAATTGAGCATAACTCCAATGATCATCTTTTCACAGTCCCAAACCCTTACTGCAAATGCAAGAATTCCAAATTCATTCCATTCACTGAAATCTGTTAGATTCTAAACTTATATGCACTGATCCTCTTGTAATGATTATGCACAAATTCAACCAGAATTGGCAACAATCATTACAGAGTATTCCAACGGAGATCAACTCCTTGGAAACATCCTTCTTGAATTAAGTTTTCTAATCTTACATATTGAATACTTTTTAACTTTGAACCATTTCCATATTCCATTTTGACTATCACTTCCGAACAAGAGTTGCCTCTTTTCAGACTATGTCAATATGCCCCTTCCAAAGTCAACACTATACTTCCAACTGTCCTTGAGCAACCAATCCTTGGTAAACCTTAGATTGTCCTCAACAATTGCTTAATCATTTTTGTCATATCCAATTCTATACCTTTTCCCTTCTTAATGCCCCAGGCATTTGGAAAATTTTAGAAAGGATGAATATAGCACATGTAATCGATCCTATATCCGAAGCATATGGGACACGATTCATGATGTCTTACATAAAGACTAAACCAGTCTTTTGCTATAATATTTCCATTTCTATTTGCCAAGTTCTCATAATTCATATTATGAAAAGGGATGTCGTAATCATAATCGAATTTTAGAACGCAAATAATGAACCCATATATAGAATTTCCTTATGTTGAGCCATTCCAACATGAAATTCATATATATTCTTGACTAAATACGATTAAGACCTGAAGCTAAGCTTTTAGATTTGAGATGAAGTATAATAGCCTCTCCCTTAAGTATAGCAAAACAACTTCTTTTTTTCAATTGAGACCTTTTGTTTTTCTATAATTAACATTGCTAACTTGCAACCTTTATAATAATTATCATGCTCCCACTAACATGATGATTAATAGCATAACACTTATGCTCCCACTAGCTTTGACATGTACGCAGAAATCAACTGGACTTCTAGAAATCAATACTTTATTGACTTTCTTACCAAAGTTCAAATTTCTGATACTAGATTTCCTTGATAAGACTTTATCAAAATCATACACCTCTCTTAGATAGCTCACAAGTGTGTCTAAACAATTTCAGAACTATGAAAAGGGATGTCGTAATCAAAGTCTAAATTATTTAGACCTTTTTCCATTTCTCATAAGTCAATGTTAGTGTGCCAGTTAACCACGCACGCTCCACTAACGACTTTGAGAACTGCAAATATCACAATTTGCTATCTACTTAAAATCTACTTAGTGAAAGAGTTTCCTTACCATCATTTTCATGAATCGAAGAGAAACCTTATGAAACTTAGATTTTATGGTGTAAGTGTTCTGATCCATGTGAATTTGTCAAAGCCATAATCACAGGACTAGGTTGGTGACAAATCCTAACTCATATGGATTGAACTTGTGCAATCTTAACTTCTTGCCACCTGGCAGCTCAAGGGTCTGCCATTGCTTCCAAGTAGCTATACAAACAATTGAGAACATGTAGAACTCAAATGTATAGCCAACTTAACTGGAATGTGCACAGAAATGTCAGCACGATAGATTATAAACCTCTAGATGTGTGCTAGCAATGAAATATAGGTTTTATTCTTGATTACTTCTTGAAACCCTTTCAGGATCTTTTAGACTCCCACTGTCTCCTAGACCTATAAGACTTTCTTGCCTAATATTCAAGAGATAGTGTGGATGCTAATCAAGACAGACACTTAACACAATTAGCCTTAGTTGGTCTTTGTTTTATCCAAAACATCACAACTTACCAATTTCAAATGTACAAGAGTAGAAAACTTTTACTCTTACATTTGACGAGTGTTTTTAAACCTTCTTTAAGACATGTCACTCAAGTTACAATCTTAGAGTATAACTCTATGAATTGTTTTGGAATGAAATATGAATCATCTTCTTGATTTAACCACTTCAACAATTCATAACTCCTCTTCTTAACTATCAGAATGTACTTAGAGGATGAATTGTGATAAGGTCTCAAAATCATTAAGATGATCTTAAAACATGATACTAAAGTACTCTCCCATCTTTTCAGATTTGAGAAACTTTTATCCTTCTGCCTAATTTGATTCTTCTTATTCGTTCTGTCATACATTGAAAATTTTCCAATCCTTCAGAATTATACTTAAGCTTGTAAGTATAATAATATTTACTAAACCTTAGTAAATCATGACGAATAGTCTTATCCATCTTTTGTGGTGGACTTTGACTAGTGCACAAGAAAGTGTACTTGATCCCTTAGTCCTTCTCTTGACTCACACATCCATGTGAACAAGCAGTTAGTCTTAATTTTCCAATGCTCGAAAGTTCTCATTCATCATGCTATACAACTTGCATGATTCCAAGTTCCGGTCCAATTGAAACTTGGGTGATGAGAATCTTTCCTTATTTGGTAAATTTAGACATTACCACAAATGAAAGAATCAATTTCATATTTCCAATATTGCTATCAATGGAATCATATAAGCAACATCTTTTCCTTTTTCTACAAATGCCATTGTAAGGATATTTTTTTAAAATAAACAAAAATAAAAACTTTTCTTTTATTTTCAAACTTTGCGGAAAAACTAATCCTTACAATGCAAATGTATATGAAAACTTGTTGTTATCTATTCCTAAGCAATCTATCATAACTCTTAAGCACGTGCTCAAAATTCTGATCACCGAACCACGCGATCGAAATCCATCTTCGCGATCAGAATCAACATATACTTCCTTTAAGTTTCTTTACTTTTCTTTGATTTTTAAAACATCAACAAGTGACCCAGCCACATCATTAATAAGAATCTCCAAGTAGGAACTTAATAGAGTTAGACAATGGACTTTACCTGAAATAAAGTCAAACTTATTGACTTTATCATCCATAGGTAAGTCTGGCAGCTTCATAACCAAAGCCCCTTCCTTTGGCAATAGAAATATATGGACCCTTAGGTAATAGTACATGGGACTATCTCAGACATAGCCTTTCTCTTTACCATTTGGTCAACCAAGTTGACTATGGCACATCCCTTAGCATTGGGAAGAGAATGCATTTCTGGATTTCCTATGTCACTATTGTCCTTGTACATAAAGTTTTGGGAAGTTGATCTCCTAATCAAATTTTCTTTACTAGTACACTAAATCATTTCTGATTTAGCAGCACCAAGCAAATAGATAAGATCATTAAGGATCTTGTCATAGTCTATTTCACAGGTGTCCCAAAGGAACTCACTATGTGACTTAGAAAGTGATTGAGCCACCAACTTTCTCAAGACTTTGACACCCAACTCTCCCGGCTTGTCAATATGTGACTACAACTCCAAGATGTGATCACACATAGACCTTGCCTTGCCAATAGGGCTTGAGTGACCTTGAACTTGTGGGTTAGGGAGAATAATTGGAGGGGTGGAGGAAGTGAAGTTCCAAGATATTTGGGAAGATCATAGATGTCTGAACTTGACATCTCTTGGGAGATATTCAAGATAGTTGATTTAAGGTCCTTAATATAACACCCAATATGAAATATTAAGGCTAGGACCCAACAAACTGTTTTATAACTTGGAAGAGGGATGCCGTAATCCAAGCTATAGAATATTTGAAGGTAGGTGAATGACGATTCATCAATTTCCACCATGAAAAACGAAATAATTAATTAGGTTTTAATTGGATTTGAAATTCCTAGATCTTTGAGATTCATTGAACTTTCAATGGCATGTTTCAATCTCGAGTGTGCCCTTCAGGTTTTGTGACTGGGATGCCGAGGATCACAAAACAAGGTGTGAAGTAACCATGCAAATTACTTGGTACCCTTAAGTGTTTACCCCTCAATCGATGTGCCGGTTAACCACACACGCTCCATCGATACTATCATGATAAACATTAAGTTACCCTTTGCCTACCTTGTTAAATACGAGTTAGTGTGCCGGTTAACCACACACGCTCCACTAACCGACTTAAACAAAGTGCAAAGTGTAATTTCATGGATTAGCACCTTATTCACATTTTCCTAAGTAACTAAGATTAGGTATTATTAAGAGTTTAGTTACTTAGTATTTATCATTAATACTTTTAATGAAGGGAGAATTATAGTCTTGTCAAACCCGTTCGGCTAACGACCCTCCACCAGTCAAGGTAGCGGTGGGTGAGAGTGGATACCCATTAAACTGCCATTTTATAGGCAGTAACCTTATACCCCCATTATAGACCGGCTTCGTGAATGAGGCCTACTAACGGTAAGACTGACTTTACTCTTATACATATATATAAATATTATTAACTTATAATATTATAAAGTATAAGGGTTGAATTTTAACTCTTTAAAATTGTAAGGGCTTAACTTTGAATTAAAGTATTCATGAAAGAAAACTTTTCAAATTCCAAAACTTGAGGGCAAGTTTTGAAACTATTCAAAACTCTTGGATTTTCATAACTTATGATTTTTAATTAAAATATTAAAACTTTTAATGAAGAGACTCTTGGACATCTATAACTTGAGGACAAGTTATGGAGCCATAAAAACTATTTATAAGAAAAGACTCTTCATTTTTTTTATAACCTAAGGCATTTTTATGAGTTTTTAAGATTCATAAATGTGACTTTTCATATAACTTGAGGACAAGTTACAAAAACACATTTTAGAATCAACTCTTAGATTAATTTGGATTGAAAACAACTATTTCACTCAACTTCTCTATTAATCTAAGCAATTCATAAGAACAAGATAATACAAAAAAACTTTTGGTGATCCATAACTTATTCTTAAGTTATGGAATCCTTTAAAACATTAACACCAAATTTTGTAACTCCATAAAAACTTTGAATCAATTTTTTTTTAAAACCTTTTCATATCCATAACTTATGGAGGTTTCAAAAAATAAAACTCTTTAGATCAAACTTTTAAAACTAATAAAATAATCATATCATTTTATCTTTTATTAAATTTGACCTAATTCAACTCATAAAGCAAATTATTCAAATTTTACAAATAATTAGTTTTTCACAAGAACAAGTAATTATCTTAAAATTTGATAAACTTCATGTTTTTTTCCTTTTTTTTCCAACTTTGAAAATAAAACATTTGCATCAATATAACAGAAAACAACCTGTGGCTCTGATACCACTGTTGGGTTTTGAGCATTCTAACACTCCTATGATGTACATGCAACCTTATAAACCTTGGATCTATGTTTTCTCTATTATACATGCAAATAAGAACATTCCAAGGCTTTAATCCTAACTAGCATACTATGAGGTAACTATACTACAAAGACTAGTTAGATGACATACCTTTTGGTGTAGCTTGATGTCTTCAAGCTTTAAGAGCTTAGCCCCAATAGTGTGGAAGCCTCAAATGGAATCACAAATCACCAAAACACCTTGGAAGACTTTAGAGAATATGGATACTTGGTTCTCTCTAGTGAAATTGGCTAGCCCTCTTAGTGTACCCACTAGTGCCCATTTCACCAACCAAGGACATATTTATATAGTGTGGAGGATTAGGGTTAAACCCTAATACCCATGACCTTTCATTTCCTAGGATCTATGGGTTAAAGCTCCATGAACTATCCATGAAGACTTAGCCCAACCTAAATGAACTTGGCCCACTACACATATATACCTAAGAGTCCATATTTAATTAGTTCATTTTGATCACTTAATTAATTATAAATTAATTCTTGATCAATACTAATTAAATAATATGATTATATTAATATATTAGAACTTATAATATATTAATATAAATCATAAATATACTATTCTCAAAATACTATCCATATAAATTGTGCCGGTGAAGTGTAACCCAAATGGACCATGCCGGGTCGGGTCAAGTACATACCAAATATATTTATGGACTTAGACATTAATCCAACAGTAAATGTATTGAGAATTCCTAGGTTTCGATGAGATTCATTGAACCTTTCAATGACATGTTTAAATCTCGATATGCCCCTCTTGTTTGTGACTGGGATGCCGAGGATCACAAAGTGGGTGTGAATAACCATGCAAATCTACACGGTTCCTTCATTGTGACAATCACCTATTCGATGTGCCAGTAAACCACACACGCTCCACCGAACTATGATAAACAATGAACCACTCTTTGCCACCTTTGCTTAGAACCAATTAGTGTGCCGATAAACCAGACACGCTCCACTAACTTCTTAGCAAGGGTGCAAAGTGTAATTTCATGGGATTGCATCAATTCACTTTTCCTAAAGTAACTAGGATTGGGAATTTGAAAAACATGTAGTTACTTTGTATTTAAATATTATACTTTTAATGAGGAGATGGGGTTGCCCTATCCTACCCGTTCGGCTAACGACCCTCCACCGATCAAGCAAGCGGTGGGTGTGAGTGTACACCCATTAAGCACCATTTTATAGGCAGCAACCTTATACCCACCTTATAGATCGGCTTCGTGAATGAGGCCTACTAACGGTAAGACTAGCATTTTAATTATACATACATACATATATATATATATATATATATATATATATATATATATATATATATATATATATATATATATATTAAGCTTGTAATCATATAGTAGTATAAGGTTGAATTTTAAACTTGTAAAATTCTAGGGTTTGAAATTTAAATTGTCTAAATTAAACTTTTAATCACAAAACTTAAATTTCAAAACTTGAGGACAAGTTTTACACTTTTCAAAACATAGGGGATCAAATAACAAATAATTTAAATTAACCATTTAATCTCATAATTATCCATATTTGATTTATTTAAATGTTTCTTGCAAAACAATTTACCAATTTAATTAAAATAATCAATTAATATCACATAAGGAAATTATTATACAATTAATTGGTAAATATCTTGAATCAGGTCAAGGATATACTCAAATATATGTTAAAATCGGATTTATATTGACCCATTAAGATAAAGGCAAGTTTCCATAAGATAAACAACAAGAAATCCCGAAACTAGCTCCTTCTGACGCTCAAACTCGCCGAGTACCACAATTGACTCGCCGAGTTGAGGCCTACTCGCCGAGTACACTGTGGTACTTGCCGAGTTCATCAGGCAGAAGGAAAAAAATTGAATTTTGCACTCAACAAGCAATCAACCAATGCATCAATTCAATAGAAACCAACCTGGCTCTGATACCACTGATGGGTTTGAGCCATAAGAACTTTCCTATGTGCACATACAAACCCTAATGCTTGGATCTATGTTTCTCTAATTGAACATGCAATGTATCCAAGACTTCTATTGATAGATCTAGTGTAAACATTCAAATCATAACATAAGAACTCAGATCTAAAGGAATACCTTGAGTTGCTTGCTTGAATCTTCTTGTCTTTGGAGCTTAGAGTCACAATTATCACTCCTCTAATGGCTTACAAACACCAACTAGCAAGAGGATGATAAGTGAGAGAGATAGAAGGGTGAGAAATCGGCCAGGGTTTCTTCAAATGCAAGAGTGTCGATTTCCTCAACCCTATGGTGTATTTATACTAGTGAGCTTCCTAGGGTTTCACCCTTAAAACCCTAATTGGATAACTTAGGCCCTAAGCAATCCAATATCCTTAATGATAAGCCTTGGACGATTTCTAGACTCTTCCAAACCCTAAAATCGTCCACCCCTTATCCATAAGGAATCACAGCTCAAAATACAACTATCATACAGTTGACAGTTTATGCCCCATTATTCAATTAATCTCTTTAAGTCACCAAATTAATTCCTAATTAATTTATGACTTATATTAATCAAATAATAATATTATTATTCCTTATATTATACTCATAATATATAAATAATATTTCTTCTCTCATTATAAATCATCCTGTCAAGTTGCTATGTTGAAGGCAACCCAAAAGGACCATGCACAACCGGGTCAAATACTTGCCAAATATAGTTGCATCCTTAGACACTATTCCAAAACAATATGCAATAAATCTCAATATAAGGGTCAACAATGAAAGTGCCTCAAAACCAAATGTTACAGTTCTCCCCCACTTGACTTAGACTTTGTCCTCGAAGTCTGCTGCAGTAACTAACCCGTGGTAGAGTTCCCACATCTCCACCTTGGGCCACACAAACAGTCCTCCCCAGAACCCGATCCGAACTAAAATTTGGCTCATTTGAGCGGATGACTACCCATACCATCCTTGACCTGCTAACTTCTGTAATGGAGAAACTGTAACGTCCCAAAAATAAGACCCAAAAATTTCATTTTTGATTTAATAAAAACATTTATTCAATCATTGTCATACAACCCCCAAAAGATCAAAGTATGTCACTAAATGCAAAACATATCAGAGTAATCTCAAATGTGGAAAAAAGTGGTTTGTTCTCAACAATCATCTCAGGCTTTTCCCTTTCGATCCAGAAGTACCATAAACATACACTGAAAAGTGAAAAATGTAAGCCCAAAGCTTAGTGAATTCTCCAAAATACCTCATACCATACATAATAAACACATATTGGGCCTCCGCCCTTCATCAGGCCCCGCCCGACATCGAGTCCCACTCGGCCTCAGGACCCGCCCAACATCGAGCCCCACTCGATTTACAGAATTGTCATTCATTAGGCCCCGCCTGACATAGGGCCCCGCCCGATACACATAACAAACATATAAAAATGTAAACATATAATCATGCTAACACATGCCATAACCACAACCAATATCATACAATACAGTCATCGGACCTCACCTGACATCAAGCCTCACTCGGTATACATATCAACACATAACATATGCAAGAGTCACGCAAACATCTAGCGTCCTATCATAAATAATCATGAGCCGAAATTGGTGCTTTCAACCCGCTAAGTACAGTGAGGAAACTCACCTCACACTGCTGAATCTCACAAATAAATCTCTGGCTGCTGGCCCGATAAAATCCTCACACTATCAATTACAAAATAATCATCCAATTAATAATCGGATCTCGACCCAAACTAAGAATCCAAACTAGGGTAAAAGACCTTTTTACCTTTTCCCTAACTTGGCCCAATCCAATTATCTAAAGGCCCAATTTCCATAATATTCACTCAAAGCCCGATATGGTCCAATTTTCCAAATTTGGCCCAAATCCCTTTCATGGTCTTACAACCAAGAGTCCAGTAAAATATTAATAGCCCATTATTAGAATTCTAATGGCCAAATAAGGCCCAAGACAACTAAAGTCCACCATGGACCATAACTAAAGAGCCCATGAAACCGAAGCCCACTGTTGAGTACGCAGGGCGTATCCAACTCGTACGCTCAACATACTTGCTTAAGAGCTTGTACGCACAACATACTTGCTTGTACGCTCAAAAGAGCTTAAAAATATCCCAACGTACTCCACCCTTTTAGCCAACCTTCAATTTTTAGCTCTTAATCGATTAAGAATTCAACCCCAACTTAGATATGACTTTCTTAAGGTGGTTTATCACATAAAGTTGCCAACTTTACGTGCATGCATGGATTAGTGGGGCTCTTAGAGCTTAAAGATGTCTTAACACAAATGAATGAGACCAAAAATTCCCTAAAGCTTGCATTTTTATGGACAAAGGGACCAAAAGGGTCCTAGATCTACCAACAATCACTTCTGGAGTGAAGCAAGATACTCAACAATCAAAACATGGACTCAAAGAGCATAAAATGGCACCAAACTAGATCTAGCATTATGGATTAGCAAGATGGAAGCTTTTTACCTCATAAGGAAAGCATATGAAGAGCTAGTATCAGATCTTCAATCTACAAGCCCAACTTCAAATGGTTCACTTCTTCTCCTTCACAATGCACCAAAAATCACACTTTAAGGCTCAAACTCTCAAGATCTCACTTAGGGTTCGATTTTCTGGACAAGAAAGGATGGAGGCTATCTAAACATGACGTAGTGAGGCTATCACATGGTTTATATAGGGTGAAACACCCTAAAATTCGGGTTTCACTTATCGACATGTACGCCCCGCGTACATGCCCAAAGGCGTGATCATGAATTGGGCTAGTACGCTAAGTGTACCACCCTGCACGCCCTACATACTAGCCTTAAGGACCATTTAGCAAACTTTTTCGATTAGGGCTTAAATAAGAAACTTATAATTTTCTAAGTGTTACGATTCTCCCCCACTTGAATCAGACTGCTTCCTTGAAGTCAGATTCACTAAATAACTCCGGATAATGCTCCCTTATCTCATCCTCCGGCTCCCAAGTCCATTCTGAATCCTTGCAGTGTTGCCATTGCACCTTTACCAACTCCACGACCATGTTCCTCAAGGTTTTCCTCTTCCGATCAAGAATAGTTACCGGTCTCTCAATATAATCCAAGCGGTCATCCACCTAAATGTCCTACAATGATACCACTGCGGAATCATCCACTAAGAACTTCCGTAGCTGAGAGACATTGAACGTGCTATGAATATGACTAAGCTTATATGGAAGATCCAAGTGATATGCAACCTGGCCCACCCGTGCCAAAGACCTAAAAGGACCATTATACTTGGGGCCCAACTTGCCCCTCTTCCTGAATAGGATGATACTTTTCCAATGTGACATCTTCAGGAGAACCATATCCCTCACCGGGAACTCTAATTCTGATCGATGTTTGTCGGCATAACTCTTCTGTCGACTCTGAGTTGTCTGGAGCCTACTCCGAACCTGCTGAATCAACTTAATGGTCTTGAGTACCACATCGGTACTCCCCATAAACCGCTAACCGACCTCGCCCCAACAAATCGGGGTCCTACATTTTTTCCCGTAGAGCATCTTGAAAGGTGGTCGGTCAATGATGGCGTGATAACTGTTGTTATACGAAAATTCCGCTAACGAAAGATACATATCCCAACACCCACTGAAGTCCAAAACACATGCCTGCAACATGTCCTCTAGGTTCTGAATACTCCACTCACTATGACCATCAGTCTGCAGATGGAATGTTGTGCTGAAATGGAGACGAGTACCCAACTCGTCATGAAACCTCTTCCAAAACCTGGAAGTAAACCAGACATCTCTATCAGAAACCACCGAAAATGGCACCCCATGACGTGCCACAACCTCCTTGATATAAATCTCTGCCAAAATCTCTGCAGAAATACTCTCCCGAATCGGAATGAAATGCGCGCTCTTGGGCAACCGATCCATGATGACCCAAATCAAATCCACTCCGCACGCAGTCTGCGGTAACTTTATGATGAAATCCATGGTAATATCCTCCCATTTCCATATAGGAATCTCCAACGGCTACATCTTGCCGTGAGGTCGCTAATTCTCGGCCTTAACTTTCCTGCAAGTCAAGCACCGTTGCACATACCAAGCCACATCCCGCCTCATGCATGGCCATCAATAATCAGGATGAAGATCCCTATACATCTTCATCGCCCCCAGATGAGTGGAGAACCTACACTTGTGCGCCTCCTCCATCAGAACCTGACGCACACCACCCCAATACGGAACCTAAACATGTCGATGCAGAACCAACAACCCACGACTATCATAATCGAAGGAAGCCACCTAACCCATAATATGCTCACTCTTCTGATGCTCTTCCTTCATAGACCCAACTTGAGCCTCCTGAATCCGCTCCAACAGCGGAGTAATCACGAAGATCCTCAAACATATATCCCTGATCGGAGCCGCGACCACCTCGCGGCTGAGAGCATCGGCCACCACATTGGCCTTCACCGGGTGATAAAATGATGTCATAATCATAATCCTTCATGTAACATCCAAAATCTTGAAGAGGAACTGTTGAGAATAACCCTATTTCTAGACCAACTCATCCTATTGAAGATGGATGGTCATGAGGGTTTAATGAACCAACTCGACGAGTTGGGGAGCCTCAACTCGACGAGTTGGCAGCCATGAAAGAAACCCTAATTTTTAGGGTCTTGCACCTGATTTAAAGTCCTTAATTCTTTATTCTGGCCTCCTTATCAGCCTCCATTGTTGTCCAAGCCCTAAATCGAGTTGTAGCCTCCATTATCAAGTTTTTGGAGCCCTAGAAGGAAGTTTGGTGCTCATTTTGTGCATTGTGAGGGAATTAGAAGATCTTGAAGTTTCTATCTTGGAGAAGGAAGTCTTGGATCCAGAATCACTCCATTTCTTGTAGTCACTTTAAGGTATCAAGTTCATACCTTGACTTATGGATGATTAGATCTCCTTATTTTGGTTTTTGTTGTGTTTTGGCCTCTTTTTGGGGATGATGATGGGGTAAAGTCATTTTAGGGGTTGTTCCTTGAGATCTAAGTTGGTTTTGGTACCCTTGAGCTTAAAGGTGCAACTTTATGAGGATTTAGGTGTCATGCATGCATTAAGTAAATTATTAAGTCCATTCCAAGCTTAAGAGCTTCATTTAGATATACATGAACGTAAAGCTGGCAACTTTATGTGGTTTCTAGCTCAAGGAAGTCATATCTATGATTTGGAGTGACGTCCTTATGGATTAAGTGCTTAATGTATTAAGAGGTGGGTTTCTGGTGAACTCGGCGAGATGGCTCGGTTTTCTCCGACATTTTCAGACTGCTAGAGGAACTCGGCGAGTTGACTTGGTTTTTTCCGATTTGTGCAGTTGATGGAGAAATTTGACGAGTTGAAGGACAACTCGACGAGTTGGGTCAACTGGACCGTTGAATTTGACTTTTGATTTATGTCTTTGACCAAGTTTGTCCCAAGGGGTGCTTGAAGTAATCTGAATTGTAATAAGGAAAATTATGGGCTTAGGATAAGGCCTATATGGGGTTGGGCCCAGTTTGGAAAATTGGGCCATTAAGTGGGCCTTTGTGGATCTTTTGGTTTTGGGCCTCAGTTTTGGTTCATGGTGGGTCAGGGGTAAAATGGTCATTTTACCCCAAGTATGGATTATGGGTTATAGCATGGAACCCAATTGCTAATTGGGTGTGTTGTTGGTATTGATAGCTCGGGAGGCCGGCATGGCAGCAGCTAAGGATTTTCTTTCGGGGAGCTTCTGTATTTGAGGTGAGTTTCCCTCACTGTACTTAGGGGTCCAAGGCACTAATGTCGGTCCTTTGGATTGTTATCTTGGTTTATCATATGTTGCTATGTTGTTATGATCTGTTAGATTGGTATCGTGGTAGATAGGATGTTGCTATGCTATTATGATATGTTAGATCGGTATCCTGGTAGATAGGATGTTGCTATGTTGTTATGATATGTTAGATCGGTATCCTGGTAGATAGGATGTTGCTATGTTGTTATGATCTGTTTGATCGGTATCCTGGTAGATAGGATGTTGCTATGACGTTATGATCTGTTAGATCGGTATCCTGGTAGATAAGATGTTGCTATGCTGTTATGATCTGTTAGATTGGAATCCTGGTAGATAGGATGTTGCTATGCTTAGTGATCTGTAGATCAATTTGTCTAGCCATAGACTGTCATATGATTATCTGTTATATGTGCACATATTTGGTCGGTGGCTGAGGCTTCACTGCTTTGTGCGTAAGCCAACATGCCAGTGCATTCTAACCTGATGGTTGAACGGGCCCGAGGGTATTCCATCCCGAGGATGATTGGACCCATAGTATGTTGGCATTACAACCTGATGGTTGAGGTCCTACGGTATTCCAACCCGATGGTTGACTGGACCCATAATATGTTGGCATTCTAACCTGATGGTTGAGTGCCTAAGGTTTCCAACCCGATGGTTGATTGGACCCATAGTATGTTGTTATTTGTTTATGTTATCTGTTTGGGTGTTGGTATTTTAAGGGAACTCACTAAGCTCCATGCTTACAATTTCGGTTTATGGTTTCAGGTACTTCATCAGATCTTGTTTGGGTGAAGGTGTGACCGTAAACATCCTCGCGTTTTGGACTTATGATTTCTGAGAGACTCGGATAATGTGAATGTTTTGAAAACTATGTTGAAAGAGATTCTGATTTTTAAATAATGTTTTGGTAACAACGGTTTTTGTAAACACTTCTATAGAAAAAGGGTTGTTTTGAAAAGTTTAAATTTTATGGATGTTACACTTCACCACATACCACCACAGGCGTTGTCTCATTTTCAGATTCGGCTGATCCATCAGATACCTCATGCTCTTGTGATCCGTGTAAATAGTACAACGAACCCCATAGAGGTAATGCCGCCAAATCTTGAGGGCAAAAACCATAGCCCCCAGCTCCAAGTCATGAGTCGGATAATTCGGCTCATGAGGCTTCAACTGCCTCGAAGCATAAGCGATCACACGGCCCCTCTGCATCAATACTACTCCTAAACCTGTTATCGACAAATCACAATAAACCACGAAATCCTCAACACCCTACATTAGGGTCAAAATCGGTGCTTCGCACAAATGCTGTCTCAAGGTCTCAAAAGTTGCATGCTGCTCAGGCCCCCATCTTGGTAAAATCTTGGATGAATCTCCAACCGTAACCCGCTAGACCAAGGAAACTCTATATCTCAGATGGAGAACACATAACCTCCCAAGACATCATGGCCTTGACCTTGGCCAGATCGACCAGAATACCATTCTGGTTGACAAGGTGCCCCAGAAACTGCACCTCGTGCAACCAGATCTCGTACTTGGAGAACTTTGCAAAAAGTAACTCCCTCCTCAATGTCTCCAACACTTCCCTCAAGTACTCCTCCTGCTGCTCCTGGGTCTTGGAATAGACCAAGATATCATCGATAAATACAATCACAGACCGATCCAACATCGGTCTGCACATGCGGTTCATGAGATCCATGAACGTGGCTGGAACATTGGTGAGTCCAAAAGGCATCACCACGAACTCGTAATGACCATAGTGAGTCCAGAAAGAGGTCTTATGCACATCTTCCTCTCTAACCCTCATTTGATGATAACCCGATCGCAAATCAATCTTGGAAAACCAAGATGCACCCTGAAGCTGGTCAAAACGATCATCAATCCTCGAGAGTGGATAATGGTTCTTCACCGTTACCTTATTCAGCTCCCGGTAGTGGATGAACATACGATGGGACCCATCCTTCTTATTCACAAAAGGATCGGTGCTCCCCATGGCGAACTGCTCGGTCAAATGAATATCTTGTCTAACAGCTCCTGCAACTATGTATACAACTCCTGCATCTCGGGAAGGGCCAACCTTTACGGTGATTTGGCTATCGGAGCCGTACCTGGAACCAGATCAATCCTGAACTCAACCTACCCATCCAGAGGCACTCCAGTCAAATCCTCTGTAAACACATAGGGATAATCCCACACAATCGACACATCGTCCATGATCCCTTTACCCTTATCCCGAGTATCCATAACATAGGCGACAAATACTGAACAACCCTGCAAGATATAGCTTCTGGCCCTCGCTATTGAACACAACATCGACCCACACTAAGCTTTCCCCCCTGAACCACTAACTCTCCCCTCTTGGGGTTCGAATCCAGACCAACCGCTGGTTACAATCGATCACCGCCCTATTGGGGCTCAACCTATCCATACCCATAATAACCTTGTCCCCACACAAAGGAATGAGAACCAAATCAATCGAATACTCCTTACTAAACAACTGAAGAGTACAACCCTGATGAACCCTTGCAACCCGAACAAATCTATCATCCGTGATCTCGACATCCAATGGATAATCTAGCTCCCCCGGAGCTCCAGCAACCCTCATCCTAAGCGCAAGTGATACAAAGGATCGGGTAGCCCTCGAATCAAACAATACCACAACAGAAATACCGTTCACAAGGAATGATCCTAAAATAAAGCACATAAATATAAGCAACAATTCAACATAGATAAATAGATAAGGAGAAGATACATACCCGTCACTACATCTCGTGCTTTGCGAGCCTCCTCGACCGTCAACTGGAAAGCCGTTCTCCTCACCACATGTGCATCCGCCTTGCCCTGGCGGCCGTCAGTGATCCAAAGAGTCGCAGGAGAGGGTGCTGACACTAGCCCTGCTGCAGCCAAACTCGGACATTGTGCCTTGTTGTTCCCCCTATAAATACAATGGAAGTAAATCAGATCAGATCCTAGGGTGGTGGTGGTAGCAGTACAATCTCTACTATAATGACCCGTACGATCGCACTTGAAGTGAACTGAACCACCCACCATCCATGGTCCCTCGTGCACCTTGCCATACTTCCTAGAATGGCTCTAACCCTGCTGGCCTCTTGATCTCGAATCCTAAACCTTGGGCTTCCATCAACGGTTGGACTCAGACAAGAGCTGCACAATGGCGCCAAATCAGGCAATCTAAAACTATTTAATTATGGGAGCATGCAACCCAACGTATTTGTCAAATAACTAACTAATATCAATATAAGTTCTAAGCAACAAATAACAAGCAAATCCCTAGGCTATAAGGTATCTAATTTACCAGGAAATTCTAATCTAGAATTCATGAAAAGATCCCTAGCCTACATACTAGCATGTATTTCTAACAATTCATATCTTAACAGATATAACCAATATGGATATTTTGGGAACCACTTTCCTTTATGAGCTTGACAGTACGCATTGCATTCACTTCTTTGTGTATTATTCTTTTTCATAGAAAGATTTATTAAATACTCAGATCCTTAGTTTGAGTCTGGAATCACACAAGTGTTCATCCAGTTTGCTCAAACCAAGGCTCTGATACCAACTTCTAACGTCCCAATTTTTCAACTAGGTAAGAGCCAGGCTTAGTGAGTTCCCCCAATATACCATATACCATAATACACATATATGCATACAAATAATTTATGTATTTTAGCCTTACGGCCTACACGCAATTTTGTTATCAACACGAGTTTACCTGTACTTACGACCTACATGCCATTTCATTAACATGTAGGCCAATAGACTCCCGACCACTTTGTCGTTCCACCATAATCTCTTAACTGATTTATAACAACTTATAATCATATCAACAATCATGCACATAGATACTACATATTCGGCTCTACAGGCACATGAAAACTGTACTATGGGCTCTACGTGATGGGTTACGATCATATCTACATTCCTATGTGATCATGCAACCCTAATTGCTGTGGATATAAGTTTTTCACTAATTGAACATGAAAATCGAATACCAAAGCAATAACTCTAGAAACTAGCATACAAATCAAAATTCATGTATAAATTAGGGTAAGAATATTACGTTACTTGTTATGTAGTAATAACAAGAACAACCTTGAAGATCCTTGACTCTTGAAAGCTTAATGCCCCAAATGTTGCACTTCTAATGGCTCACGAATACTCTATGCAAGAGGATGAGAGGAGAGACAAGGAAAATTGGCTAGGGTTAGTAATCATATGCTTAGGCCGAAATTCCAAGGGTTTTGGGGGGTTTATATATGGCTAGGTTGCTTAATCTTAAAGCTCGACTTGAATAAGGAAACCCTAGTTCCCATCCAAAACCCTAAGCAACCCATGGACCTCCTTAAGGAATCCCTTGGACGAAATCATATAGGGCCACCGTATAAATTTCGTCCACTCCATTTCATGGAGTCCTAAGTTGTGACATCCCAATTTTCACGGCCAGAAAAGACCGATTTTGTTTATGCTTTATAAAAATCAGAGTACCTTTTTTAATAAAAATGTTGCGGAATTTGTTCCTAGTAAAACATGATAAATACGTTATCAAAACATTTTCGAAGAAAAATATTTTTTATTCATTTTAAAACATTTGGGTTGTCATCGTCAATACAGAACATAAGTATAAACAGAACTTACATTCATTTAAACTAGTGATCTACACCTCTTTAATCTCTCAGTGTAATGTAACTTCGTATCGGCACTTGTGATTCAAATTAGCTTGAGTGGGTCAGGTTGGGAAACCTGGTGAGTACGTAGGGTTTTCAAACCACAATAATATAATCATTATGTTTAATCATCAAACAATCAATCAACCTAATTAACCATCCCCATTATGTTATTTACTCTTAAGGATCTACCCTAAGAATCAGTTATTCCTCGTTCATTCATTCCTAAGGATTATCCTAAGGAATAGGCACGAAATCCATTATTGCTAATAACACATCTGTCAAGCACAACTACTAATATTATCACTTAGGCACAACTATCAGAATTGTGACATCCTTTATGGCACGCATCTGCCGGTATAGTCCTTTAGGCGCATCTGCCGGGGTTATGAGGTTCTCTATTAAGCGCTTCTGCCAGTAGAGTCCTTTAAGCACATCTGCTAGGGTTATCTCGCTTATTGACAATATCGTTTTCGAGAGTCCACTCGCAATACATGTCAATGGGTTTTTTTTTAGAGTACACCGGTGAACACATCATTCACAACACCTACAGGTTGCGAGCCTTCTAGTGTTCCACTGGACTATCTAGAATAGTCCGTGGTTGTCATCCATACTCTGCTAGATGACGGGGCCAACATTTAGGAACAAGGCTTCTCACATCGTCCACCTCTCATCCTTCCTCATGGTCTATATCACCTCTCAACTCATCATCCAACTCATATTTCATCTACCCAACATATTATGTAGATATAAATACGTATATAGTTTAAATCATATAAAACTTGTATAAAATTGTTCATCCAACATCGATAGAAAGTATACAGATAATATGCACATATAGCACGTAGTTTATATAAAATACTTCATATCTATGTGTAAGACGAAAGGGACCATGCACTCACTTGAAAAGGTGGTGACTCGGCACTCGGACAACACTTCGTTACTCTTAACACAATTTTCCTCGGACAAAACCTAGTATCATTACCACTAGAGTTTAGTCTAATATTCTCCGAGACTAATTAATAGTCTATTTATTATTACTATTATATAAGCGTTAAACAATACTTATATAACCTATAATAATAGCCCAAGTACTTATTATAAGGTCCTAATAACATTACTATATTAAAACATAAGCTATACTAAAGATAGGTTAGACGTAGCTCACTTACAACGGGTTTTCTCGAAAACCGGGCTTCGTCGGAGCAGCGTTCCCAAGCCGAAAGGCTCTTTTCTCAGGTTTCTTTCGGGTGCTAGGGGGTTTACCTAGGCTTAGGGGGGATTTTGGGGGCTAGAGAGTGAGTTTAGAGACAGAGAGAAAGTGAAGTTAGGATGGTGTGAAGAATAAGGGAACCCGACACCTCTATTTATAGGCTGAAAAACAGCTCTACTCGTCGAGTAGGTCCTCCTACTCATCGATTCCATGCCACATGTCACCTTCTGGTGGCTTGCCTTGGGGAGAAAGCCTTGGCCCATATCCAACCACGTCACCCAATTTCACACAACACCCTATCAACTTCTAAACCCCGTAACTTTCGCATACGAGCTCCGTTTTTGACGTTCTTTATATCCACGCGTAGGTAAACACAAGATCTACAACTTTCATTTAGAGTCCATTGGCTCATTCTCCATCGATCTTAAATTTAACAGTAGGAGGAGATTATACTGTTAAATGTCCACATAAAATTCATAACTTCTACATATCGACTCCATTTTCGTCTGTCTTTTTATCGTTGAGTTCCTATTAATGAGATCTTCAACTCTCATTTAGGTCGTGTAGGCCAAAAACCGCTCAAACTAAAATTCGAGTTTTGGGTCGTGCACTGCTATATCAAATCTTAGAAAATTCATAACTTCCTCATACGAAGTCAGATTTGGGCGTTCTTTTTATGGACGCTCTCGGTTTAATGTATACTACAACTTTTGTTTAGATCATTAAAGCTAAAAATTCCTTTATAAAAAATTCACTATTTACGTCTCCCAGTGTCGTGCCAGTTTTGACGTAAAACTTCGACGGACCATAACTTCTTCGTTATAACTCGGATTTCGGCGTTCTTTATATGTACGGAACCCTTGAGACATCCTCTACAACTTGGTTAAGATTATTTATGATAAATAATCTTTTGTCGAAGAGTCGTTTTCGACCCCTGTTATCTCTATTGACTAGCCTGGATCTACAGGCGTTACATAAGCCCAGTTTCATAACTATCAATGATTTGCAAAACAGCCCCTCCATTATTAATCAGTTCCTTTAATCCCAAAATTAATCACATACAAACTTTTGATTAATTGCTAATTAATAATATGATTTCCAAATAATATATTAATCTTGTAATATATTAATAAAATCATTTTGTGTACCAATTTATTATTTCAAATAATAAATTCTACTCTCTCTCCACTAGTCATCCTATCAAGTTGCATGAGTGAAGGCAACCCAAAAGGACCATGCTACTATCAAATCAAGTACACACCATTTATAGTTATGGGCTTAGACACCAAAGTCAACAGTCTCCTACTTGGATAAGTCTAATAACTATGATTGCAAGTGTGACCTCAAAATTTAACTAACAACCGTAGCTCTCAAAAGACGCTGTCAAACTTTGACCTAGTCAGTTACGTATCCTTTAGATAAGTGATCAAATATCCCAGCATTCTACAAGATATTATCGTCTAAAAATTACTCGTGATAAAATCCATGAAGTAATTCTCTGAGCGTAGGTTAATCCAATACTCAAATTCCCATTTCAGGAGTAATCATGATCACTACAGCAAACCAACGCCATGTCTAAGCTCTAAGACAATCTATAGTCACATTCATGACAGTATTAATTCATTACTTACTTCCAAAAGTATGATCGAATGTGGATGTTTGAATATGTCACACCCCGAAACCGATGGCAGAAACGTTCCGGGGCGGAGGACGTCATGTAGTATCACAACCAATATACATAGTAAGCGTAGTAAACACAACCATTACATTACATCGAAGTATTTACATTTGTTTGAAAACAAAGTTGTACATGTTTATATATACATACCAAAATGAACAAAAGTTAAGACGTGACTTCTAAACGCTCCGTCTTCTCCAAAAGATCATGAGGTACCTGTCTAATGCGAACCTGAGAATACAAGCAGTTTGAAAATCAGCATAAAGCTGGTGAGTTCATACGCGGTTTGTTTTTCTGAAAATGAACAAGTTTCCTTTAGTTTTCTGAAAACAGTTGTTATCCAAGAAAATCCCATATTTTCTTATATGAAAAGTCTAGTTATCCAATGTTACACAGTTTGGTTAAGAATAGCTAAGTTATCCCAGGAAAAACCCTTATTTTCCTAAAAGTTTGTAGTTGGTTATCGATTCAGAATGCAGTGTACAAGTATCTACCATACTTAAAGTGTTTGTGTGAAGTTTCCTGAAAGCCTGGTTATCCTTGAAATGTATGTTAGTTTTAACACGTATATAAAACTATTATGTGGAAAGTAAACTAATTCTTAAGGTTATTAGCTTACTAAATTCATTATTACCAACAAGTAAATCTTTGTTATCTAAATTGCGAGTTCTATAACCATACGATAGACTAGATATGGCAATAAGAAGTCCAGTATCATTTTATGACTTTCGTCACCCTTGAACCTTTCGGTTCGACTGTAGCTAGCAGCCAGGTGCGGGGTAGTCAGCCCCGTATAGATCTATACACTCAAGTCACGCTCTCCCTCCAGGAGATTCTGGTTACAGGGACGGTCCTCCACTCGCGTATCTCTGTGGAGTGTTGCCGAGGACGTGTCTCCAATTATTAAGATTAACAAATTTACAAGTAATGATGCGGAAAATCATGTTTTAAGTTCTACTTACAAAAGGGGTCCTCCACTCGCGTATCTCTGTGGAGTGTTACCGAGGACGTATCTAAAGTTCTAAGTTTAATGACTTTTAACAATAATGAAGTGGAAAATCATTTGCGAAATATACAATATAACACTATGTAATAAGATTTGCAATTAGTTTGTAAACTAACTCTGCAAGTCAAATGGTTGGTTAATACGGTTTCAATTGTTAAAAGCATATGGAAAATGAAACAATTCAAATGGAATAATAAGTTTGAGTACAAAATATTCTTGTACTTTTGCTTGTATTCCCCCCTTAAAACATTGAAAACACAGAAAAAGGTGTAGGGGTATGAACTCACCAGACGAGAAATGTGTCGGCTAGGACGCTAAGTGTCAGTTCGGGGCTTGATTACATGCGAGGTTCCTATGTAATATGAAGAGATACACAATTGTATCTAATTAGACTTTGAACTACTAATTAGATAAGAATACACACTCTGAGGCACGAAAACACTTCATTTCAAGTGTTAGGAGTGATCCGGGTAGCAACTAAGGAGGGTGTATGGCCTAAATATGGAGTTTGCTCTTCAAGAGTAAACTCCTAATGGAGATTACGGCCCTAAGACCATATCCTTATGAGTTTATGGTCGTAAACTCATGGGTGGTGTGTTCTAGGGTGCTTAATGGTCATACAACACTTGGGGGATGAAGTTAGGATCAAATCTAGGGCATAAGAAGGGATTAAACCACCAAAGGAACCATTTAATGGAGTTTACGGCTATAAACTAAGAGTTTACGGACGTAACCTCTCACATACCCATTCCTTTTGAGTTTTGGTGGTTCTAGGTTAATCACATGTGATTCTAACTGAATGTACAAGCCATGGAAGGAAATTAGGGCACCATTTGACCACCTTATAGGAGTTTACGGCCCAGGAACCATTCCTTGGGGGGTTTACGGCTGTGAACTCCTAAGGAGATGGTTTCTTTCAAGTTTAAGGCCCTTAACACATTGGTGGATGATCCTAGACATTATTCCAAGGCATATGAGGTGTTTAAGGGGCATCTTAACACCTTAAAAGGTGTTTACGGCCTAAGAAAGGATATTTACGGTCCAAGCATGTTCTTGGGCCGTAAAATCATGTTTACCCCTCAAATGTTAAGGTTTTGATGTTCTAAGTCCAATCTTGTAAGTTCTTAGGTCGTATCCAAGCTCTAGAAGTGATTTGGGAGGGGTTTGGGGCTCCAAAACCCCATTTAAGTGTGTTTACGGTTTTGGAGTGTTCCAGGGCCGTAAACACATGTTTTTGGTCCTTTTGGATGATTTTTTCACGAATTTGAAAGCTAAAAATGTTAATCTATGAGCTAGGATGGATATCTTACCGATTTGGAGCTTGAAGTGGGTGGTTTTTGGATCAAAAGCTTGGATTTGTGGAGAGAGAGAGAGAGAGAGTAGAGAGAGGTTGAAAAAGCTTCAAATGAAGTTCTTTCAACTTTATATATGGTTTAAGTTTGAGGCCCGGTGGAATTCTACCCAATACTGACGTTAAACGAGGCTTTTGGTCATACCCGGTTAAGTGTTTGTAACCCGACGTGGTCGAAACTAAAAAGTTTCCAATTAAATATCGAAAGTGTTTTCACGTGTTTCTAACATGTTTTGACACCCATTAAATCATAATAAAAGTCTCAAATTAAATGACTTAATCCAAAACGTAAACGAAACAATTCAATGAAGACGAGTTTTATTAACGGAAATGGGTTACAATGACGGAATAAACTTCGGGTTGTCACAAAATAACGAAGTTATTCGGGAAGTAAAACATGTGAAGTGAAACACAATAATAACCTAATTCAATATGGTCTCAACACTTTTGAATATAAACAAAACACTTATTATTTAATCACCATATTAATCAGCCTTTATTCATTGTATAATGTTCCGAGTAATCAACTTAATACTTGAATTAAAACAACAGTCATGCCATGCTCCAAGCACGCATACTATGTTTATCTACGATCCTTCCTTTATGAAACAGATCAATTGACACATTTCCAATGATGCTCATTTCACAATTCCAAATCCTTATCACAAGTGTAAGAATACCAAAATTTTGCCATTATTAGAATGTGTTAGAATCTAAACTTACATGCAATGATCCTTTTGTAATGTCAAGGCACCAAAATCACAGAGACTTTGCTAATGGTATTACAAAACATTCCATTGGAGATTGGTTATAAAAACAATTCCATGCAAATGAAGTCTCACAATCAAAGAGCATTCCTTGAACATCCTTCTTGCATTAAAGTTACTAATCTTACACACAGATATAAATAACCAACTACCACTATAGAAACATTTCCATATTCCCATATGACTATCAATTCTGAAAAAGAGTTACCTCCATTCAGAACATGTCAATATGGTCCTTCCAAAATTATACTATACTTCCAACTATCCACAAGCAACCAATCTTTTGTAAACCTCAAATTGTCCTTAACAGTTGTTTAACAACTTTAGTCATATCCGGTTCTACTACTTTTCCCTCTTAATGCCCTAGGCATTTGGAAAATTAGAAAGAGTGAATATTATAGCATATTTGATCAATCCTATATCTGGAGAATATGGGATTCGATACATAATGTCTTACATAAAGACATCATACTTGATCAGTCTTTTTCTATAATATTTCCATATATTGAATTTCCTATGTTGAATCATTTCAACATGATATTCATATATGTTCATGACTAAGTTCTATTAGATCCTTCAATCTAAACTTTTAGATTTGAAATGAAGTATAAGTGCTCTCTTCCCTATAAGTTTCTATAGTGAAACAACTTGCAAATTTGTCACCTTTCTCTCCCACAACCAACATTGCCTACTGCAACACTTAGTATAACAATTATGCTCCGACTAGCATAACAACTATACTCTTGCTAACACAACAATTATGCTCCCACTAGCTTTGACACATACCTAGAAATCAGTTGGACTTCTAGAAATCAATACCTTTTGACTTTCATACCAAAGTTCAGATTTCTGATATGTGGTGCTTCGATAAGTCTTTATCTAGACTTCTCAAGCTCATATACCTTTCATTAGATAGTTTATGTGTGTGTCCAAACCCTTTCAGAACTTATAGCAGTAAGTCCCGAATGTTCAAACTATTTTCCATTTCTTACAATTCGAACTATGAAAAGGGATGCCATAGTCATACCCGAATTTGAGAACGCAATTATCACAACTGCTAACTCTAATGACATTAATCAACCCTTTAAAATCTACTAGTGAAAGTGTTTCCTCACAATCATTTTCATGAAGTAGAGCGAAACCTCTTGTTACTTATATTTTATGGTTTATGTGTTCCTATCCTTGCAAATTTGTCATTTCCAAACACCATTATAAGACAAGGTTTATGACAAATTCAAACTCATATGGACTGAACTTTCTTAATCTTAATTTCTCGCCATCTGGTAGCACAAGGGCTTACCAGTGCTTCCAAGTTATTAAGTAGCTCACTCATACAGATTGTCACACCCCAAAACCGAGAACGGGGGAAACGTTCTGAATGGAGGACGTCATGTAATGTATCACAACAATGTAAAGTAGTAAACAAGCAACAACATCATCCATTTCATTAATAGTATAATTTTAATTACAAGTGTGTTCTTTCATAACATAAGACAACATAATGAATAATCAAAATAAAAGAGGAGTCTTGACTGCTCCGTCTTCACAAAACCTGGTCGTCGTACCTGACTATTTGTGACCTGAGAATACAAGTTATTTTGAAAGCGAGTAGCAGCCAAAAAGCTAGTGAATTCATAAGTATTAATGTGTCTTTGATTTGTAAAACTTGTAATGAAAGACTTGAAATTGTTTTGAAAGAAAGTTCGTATAAGTATGAAAGTGTTTGTAAGTAGTTGCAAGCGTTTGAAAAACCTAGAAATCCCTATGATTCCTATTAGTATAAAAGCAATCTTCTACCAAGACTTAACTATTTTGAAAGTAGTCTTCTACCAAGACCCGACTGTTTTGAAAGTAACCTTCTACCAAGACCGGACTGTTTTGAAAGTAGCCTTCTACCAAGACCCAACTGTACGACTATTGTTATTAATATAAGAAATTGTATCCTTTGGTACTAGGATACTCAAATATAATTCACCTCATCGGTTATGTGAATGTGTCACAAGATAAAGGTAATAATATAAATAACTTACGTATTATCCTTTTGTACTAGGATAACTAACAGTGTTAACTGTAGACATCCGTAGATGTACATTTACCTCTGTAGCTAACAACTGGGTGTAGGAATAGTTAGTACCTTAAAGTATACCTATAATGGTATCAACCGTAGACATCCGTAGATTTGTATTTACCTCTGTAGCTAACAGAGGTTATAGGAATGGTTAGTCCTGCAAAGTATCCTTTAGTACTAGGATATTAAATCCAATCTATCTCATCGAATATGTGAAAGTATCACAAAATGAAGATAAGAAGGAGAATTATATAATAGTATATATACATATAATATGTAATAGTAACCCATCATATAGTATCTAAGTAACAGTATTCATGTAAAAGTATCCATGTACACGTACTCATGTAAGCGTATCTATGTAAACGCACTCATGTAAGCGTATCAATATAAATGTACTCGTGTAAGCGTATCTATATAAACGTACTCGTGTAAGCGTATCTATGTAAACGTACTCAGGTAAGCGTATCTATGTAAAGACTCATGAATAAACTGACTCTTATGTGATTCCTTGTACTTGGAATGGTAAGTAGTATCTCCTAACTATACCTATAATAGTTACTAATGGTGTACGTGTATAATCGAAAGTATGCCTTTGCTACCCAAAGGTACTGAACTGACTGGAGGAACTTTTATGTCTATATATGTATACATGATATATAACTAATATTTAGACGACATTCGGACGAACAGCCGATGCCCTAAGGCCACATCCCAACGAGGAAAAGGAAATAAAGTGAGCTAACCGTCCTAAGTCCTTTAAACATTATTTATATAACTATACATATCTAGGCATGCATTTGACAATATAAAAGCATAAAAAAAGTTTTGTAAAACCCTTGAAAGTTTAATACTAAGAAACGATGACTTGATGCCAGTTTATAAAACGATTGAAAGTGTTATGTTTGATAAGACAGTGTAAGTATAAGGAAAACCTTTGTTTGAAACAAATTTGTAACAGAGTTTGAAAGGAAGCTTACAGTATGTAATACAATTTGACAAAGAGCTTTAAACATCTAAAACGTTTAAGAAAGTCATTTGAAGAAATCTGTTTGGTAAAACAGTTAACGTATAGTAAATCCATTTGCATGCTAGTTATTAATCACATGTGATTGATATAATAACTAAACATGATTAAATTTGTATTCCCTCCCCCCCATAAAGCATTTATAAACATTTAAAAATTTAAAAGTTTAATTAAGGGGTATGAACTCACCTGCAGTGAGTGGTTTGTTCGGAAGTGTCGGACAAGGTGCTAGGTGTCAAGTGAGGACTTGAACACACACAATGGTCCTAGTTATCATATAATAAACATATATTTAATCTAATTAGTCAATTAATAACTAATTAATCAAGTTAAGACACCCTAGGTCATGGAAATACTTTGATTCAAGTGCTATAGGCACCAAAGGGTTGCACCTAAGGGTTGTATGACATGACATTGGAGTTTATGGCCCATGAACCACCCCTTTATGGAGTTTACGGCCCATGACCATTTCCCCATGAGTTTAGGGTCATAAACTCATGGTACTAAGTGCCAAATTGTGTTTTGAGGTCTTACAAGTCATGTTTGGGCATCAAATGATCAAGTCCAAGCCTTAGGAAAGCATTAGGGGCATAATAAGACCACCTTGTGGAGTTTACGGCCAAATGACCATATTCTTATGTGTTCACGGCTGTAAACTCTCTTAGGGACATGTTTTGATTGTTGTTTAAGGTCTTAAACACTTCTAGGAAGGTTCAAGGTTGGCCTCCAAGGCTTAGGAAGGGACTAATGTCCATTTTACCACTTAAAAAGGGGTTTACGGCCCAAGAACATCCTTGGCTGTAAACTCCTTTGTTCTTGGGTTATTTGATGATTCAAGTTCATATTAAGCACCCAAGAAGCTAGGGCAAGTGTACTTACAAGATAGAAGCTTGATTTGGGTTTTAAGGTCCAAGAACACTAGTGTGTGTTCTTGGTGTTTTGAAGATCTAAGTAAAACACAAAATTGAATGGATGAAATGATGTATAAACACTAGGTGTTATGTTATAACAACAAATCAAGTTGAGAAACACTTACATTTTCAGGAGATTGGGTGAAAGACGGGATGATAATTGAGAGAGAAAAGAGGGTGTTCTTGAGAATGGAAGTGAAAAGTGAGGAGTTTGGGGAGTAAACTCATGCCTAAGGCATGAGTTCACGGCCACTAGGGAGTTTACCACCCAAACTCTAAAAGTTTGGCCGTGAACTCCTTATTAATGTGGTATGTGCGGTTTTGCAACTCCAAGACTCGAGACAGTACTTCCTTTCATCCGTTCATTTGAAGAATAAATACTAAAAACACTCAAACAGACTTTAAATTGGCTAACAATTATTAGGAATGTAATTGACTTTTAATTTAAGTGCTTGACTTTAAAGTTTGAACAAATGAAAATTCCGGGTTGTCACACAGATCAATGTACTTTCACTAATCAAGGTGCTTTGCCTTATGCAGTCAAATGAAAAACATGGAACTCATAAGCATTGCCATCTCAACTGGAATGGGCACAGAAACAAGAAGGTGTCAACAAGATAGGTTATCAACCTCAAGTCGTGTGCTAGTGATTACTAAAAGGTTTATTCTCAATTCTCTCCTGAAACTTTTCAAGATCAACTAGACTCCTTGTTAGGTCCAGTTAGTGTTGCGTCTTTGGGCTCGTTAGTTAGTCCAGTTTTGTCTCCAGTATGGGCTTGTCCATCCGTGAGTTCTTTGTAGGGTTTATTATTTATAGATGCTTGCATGCATCTTAGAACGTAAGATTTGATAGATATTTCAAGTGTATTCATCGTTCTTGTTTTTGTAACCCTAGAATCCTCTACAGCGGAAGTTCTTCACCGAGCTCTGCTGAGGATTGAGTTAATCAAATCATTCGACACATTCAGATCCATACTTGTGTTTTTATCTCACTGTTTTTGCTTTCTTAATTTTCCTGTTATAAAGATCTAATCAATCAAAGAGTTTCATAAACTCATCAATTGGTATCAGAGCAGGAGGCTATGTAATTCATACACATCTCTTCTGTGAAAGAAGCGATTAAGGTTTATTCCGCATTAACTGATATTTATTGAGCCGTCACTCCATAATTGACGTATCTCATTATTTATTCGTTTTGCCCTAATATTACATATTACAAGTCTGATCTTTCAAACAGGTTTAACGATCAAGCATGGACGATTCTCAAACTAATCCTATCAACATCTCAAACAACATCGGATCAACAACAAAGATTCCTATTCTTTACACCCAAGATTACGAAGTTTGGACGCATCATTTTGAAGACTATGTCATCAGATCTGAAGATAATGGGTATCTTATATGGGAAGCTATTGTGTGATTTGTGTCTGGACCATTTGCTCACTCAGGAACATCCAGAATCATTAAAACTCAGAAAGAGTATAATGATCTGTTAAAAGATGTAAAAGACGTTGCTCAAGACGAAAAGGAGAAGTTTCAGTGCAACATCAAAGCATTGAGACTGATCCGATTCGCTCTTCAGTCTGACACGTTTAGGTTGGTGAGTTCCTGTAGTATTGCTAAAGAAATCTGGGATCGGCTGCAAGAGCTGTATTCCACAGATGAAGATTTGGAGCACTCTATTCAGACCTTGCTTTTGTCTGAGTTTGGAGAGTTTAAGCAAAATTCCGATGAGTCCGTCACTCAGACGTTTGATCACTTCAATCATCTTCTTAGCAAGATGATTAAACATGATATCGAAAGGAAGTTGATTGAACAGAAAGTCACCTTTTTGAATGGCTTAAGATCCGAATGGAGAGCTTTCGTGTCTACAGTTAAAGCTCATGAGCAGTTCAAGTCGTATTCACTGGCGAAACTGGTGGGAATTTTGAAATCCCAAGAAAAGATTGTGATGCAAGAGAAGAGTGTGGTCTCAAATTTGGGGTCCTTGGCCCTTCTGTCTAAAAGCAAGAATGCAGTGTAAGACGAAGATCTGAACCTAGAGGACTACGATCTTACGTCAGAAGATTATGCTATGATGGTGTCCAATCCCAAGAGGTTCATCAAGAAGAGGTTTCATACCAATAGAAACAGAAAGTGGCAGGGGATCTATAGTTCTGAAAAGGTAAGGGAGGAGCCGAAGACAGAGGAACCAAAGAAAGAGGCGAAGGTTGAAGGAGATTCTGGTGTAAACTGCTATTACTGTGGAGCAAAGAACCATTATGCCAAAGATTTTGTTCTGAAGAAAATGGCAGAGAAAGATGAGGAGAAACATGAAGAGGCAATCCTGATGAAAAAGCTGGAAGAGATTAAGAGGAAGAAAGCCGCTACTAACCCTTCTATAAATGTTCTTATTATACAGGGTTCGGCAGAGGATGACGAGTTCGGTGGCGTGCAGGTGTGGTCAACCGACTCAGAAGATGATGAGGTGTGAAAGCCTTCACATGGAAAGGCATATGTCGCAAGAGGCGGTGAAAGCAGTGGGAAGTGCTTGATGGTGATTGATGTATCTCACATGAGGGGATACAATACTGATGGTGGAAAAGAGGACACCAAGGAGCGAGAGGACTTATGCTTCACAACGAAACCTCTTAGCATGCAGATCAATGAACTTGATGAATTGATCAAGAAGGTACAATCTCTTTTTATCTCGTTCAAAGTTCCGCAGAAATCATATGAAAAGGAATTAAATAGCTTAAATTCAAGAATCTCAAATCTGGATAGTTGTTTAACTCAAACTCGGGTCACCAATTCTAACCTAACTGACCAAATAAGCAGGGTGTCATCCAAGAGTGAGGAGCGAAGGATGTGGATTGAGCTGAAGGAATCGGAGCTGATTAAGTCTAAGGATGAAAACATTTATTTACAAAGAGACAATTTGAAACTTTTAAAACAAAGAAATGTTTTTTGTTTAATTGCTAAAAGACTTTATGCTAACATTACTCAACTGCATATGAATTGTGAAATTGGGCAGAAAATTCATCGCATGATTTTACCCTTCCTTGAGTTTAAGGAGGATGAAATCGATGCTGAAGCATACAACTGTGAAAGTGTTGTATCGTCTAATGATGTGAATCCTACTTATATGTACGGTCTGGACAAAATTGAATCTTTTATCAAGTCCAAAGACCATAAGTACATGTTGAAAAATCTTTTGGATGAAAACGATAAGTTGAAACTAAGGACCGAAACCATACAAAAATTCGACTCATTAAGTGCCAATTTAAGTTCAGAAAATAAAATTGATGCTGAAAACACATCTGAACTTAACGAGGACGATGATATGAGTGAAATCTCTGTAGAGGATGAAGTCGACTGTTCTGAGTTTGTCAAGAGCGAACCCGAAAACCACAAAAATCTGATTTCTGAAAATTATGTGGAGTTTGCTCGATTGTCCCAAAATAAGTCCCCGATTCTTGAAGAAAAGGCTGTTGTGTACCAAAAGGTGAGAACAACACCAAATCAAGTGTATAAGGTCACAGGAGTAACCGAGCATCAAACAACCAAACTTACTGCCATAGTGAACGAAGACAACGCAGATGGCTATGATGAGTTTTTCTGGTCTGCTCCTATAGATAATGCCGACGAAACTATTGGTCTATCTGAGCGAACGTCTTGGAAAACTAAAGGAAGATATGTACCAGAGCCGCTTAATAAGCCTGAAACTTTGACGTGCCAAGAACAAGTGAAACAAAAGAAATTCCTGTAGAAGAAGTCACTTCCACAAGCGAAACCTCATCTGTGAAAAGCGAACCGGCTGACAAGAAGCTGAAACAAAAGGATAACATCCACAGACAGCCGAAACAAGTGAAAAATCAAAAGCAGCAGAGGAATCTACGATACAAAAAGAATCTCTCAGAGCGAAAGCAGTTTTGGCGATCTCAAAACGCCCATTTCTCCTATCTTGACAAAAATTCAAAGCCAGAGAAAAAGGCTTTCAGGTTCGGTCCTGAAAGCAACAGCAACCGAAAGGATAGGTTCGGTTCAGAGAGCAACAACAACCGAAAGGATAGGTTCGGTCACGAAAGCAACAGCTACCGAAGATCCAGGTTTGGTCTCTCTGATGACTATAAACAAAAGGGTCACTTAGAACCTCAAGTCAGGAAAAACTCCCAGTCTAAATTCTCTTGTTCTGATTCTTCTCATTCTCAATCCTTTTCTAAGCCTAATTCTGTTCCTACTCAAAATTCAAAATCTTCAACGAATTTGAAAGGAAAATCGAAGATTTCCTCAGTCAAGAATGACCGAAAGCAGTCTAAGGCTCAAACGCCAAAACCTGAAACCAAAACGACTGTAGCTAATTCTAACAAAATCAAAGTATTCACCATTAAGAGGAAAGATGAAACAACATTAATAAAAAGAACATATCTTGTTGATGTTTCTCTTACTATCCCTGTTCCTGTGAAAAACTCACGTGGACCCAAGAAACTTTGGGTTCCTAAATCTGCTTAATTTTTGCAGGTTATCAGTGACGAGCAGTTCGACGAATAATGGTACATTGACAGTGGCTGCTCTCGTCACATGACAGGAAGGAAGGAAGAGCTAAGGGAATTTCGCTCTCTTCCAAATGGTGGGAATGTCAAGTTCGGCAACAACTCCTATGGAACGATAAAGGGTTATGGGATGATAACCAATGGAGACTTCACAATAAGAAAGGTGGCGTACGTTGAAGGGCTACAGCATAATCTCATCAATGTGTCTCAACTGGTTGGAGGTACCGGTCTCAAAGTTTCATTTGACGATGAAGGTTCGGAAATCATAGAGAAGATATCAAAAAGAGTGATTCTCAAATCAGAACGGAAAGGCAAAATGTTTCCTCTCAATCTCAAACCAATCAAAGGAAATCCAACTATATGTCTTTTATCTAAAGCTCATTCTGACGAAAGCTGGTTGTGGCACCGAAGGCTCTCACATCTCAACTTCAAAGACATCAACAAGCTTGTCACAGGAGGGCATGTACGGGGTCTCCCATTGCTCAAGTTTGAACGAGAACACTTGTGTGCTGCATGTGAAATGAGGAAACAAAGTCGTCAAAGTCACCCATCCATTATAAACACAAAAGTTGTTGAACTACTTGAGTTGCTTCACATTGACTTGTGTGGTCCATCATCAATCGAAAGTATTGGTGGTAGCAAGTATATTCTTGTTATTGTTGATGATTTCTCATGTTTTACATGGGTGTTCCTTCTGAAGCACAAATCTGACGCTACTCTTAAGCTAAAGATGTTTATTAAGCAGGTTGAAGTGCAACTGAGAAAAGTCGTTCGCAACATCAAGAGCGACAATGGACTGGAGTTCAAGAACAAAGCGTTTGAAGACTTTTTAGCAGAAAAAGGAACCAGTCACAACTTCTCAGCCCCCTACATGCCTCAACAGAACGGAATTGTCGAAAGACGAAACCGATCCTTGTGTGAGGCGGCTCGAACGATGCTAAGTTTCGCTTCTCTTCCTATATATTTCTGGGCTGATGCTATTGCTGCAACATGTTTTATGCAGAACAGGTCTTATCTCAACAAGCGCTTCTCTCTTACTCCTTATGAGATCATCAATAACAGGAAGCCGAACGTAAAATTCTTTCATGTATTCGGCTCACGATGCTTCATCTTCAACTCCAAAGAACATCGTAACAAGTTTGACGTTAAAGCTGATGAAGGAATTTTTATGGGATACTCTCTTACTTCAAAAGCATACCATGTTTTAAATAAGCATTCCAGAAAGATTGAAGAAACGTACTATGTGACTTTCAATGACAGCTATGTCAAGAAGCTAAAGACTACTGAAGAAGCAATTGGAGAGATTTTCTCTCAAACAGGTCAAGTCACGGCCTCGATTTCTAATCTGTTCGATCAGTTTGTGGAATTATTCGATGAACTTGAGAAAGCTACTCTCTCGGAAGCCAAGGCAGCAGACAACAAAGTCGACTATCTGAAGCAAATTGTCAACGATGCCACCAAACGAATGGGTGAAGGAGAACAAGTTCCAAACGAACCTCCTCAGCAAGGCGCTTCAGTTAAGGGGGAGAATCCACCTTCTTCAAAACAACCAAGCTCACAATTTGAGGGGGAGAATTCTATTCCAGTTGCACCCGAAGGTACTGTAGCACCCGAAAGCTCTACTGCACCCGAAGGTACTATAGCACCCGAAAGCTCTACTGCACCCGAAGGTACTGTAGCACTCGAAAGCTCTACTACACCCGAAATTACTGTAGCACCCGAAAGGTCAACTACAACCGAAAGTCCTGTAGCACCAGAAAGTCCAGCTACACCTGAAAGCTCATCAGTCGAGAGGGAGAATTCCGATATGTTCTACGATGACGATAGTCAATCTGAATTGGAAGAAATGGTCAATGCTGAATTGGATCCATCCTATGATCCACATTACCCTCCTCTTGTTAAATGGACCAGAGATCATCCTGTATCTCAGATAGTAGGTAATGTCTCTGAAAAGGTCCTGACCCGATCTCAACTAAAGGCAAAGCAAACATCTCTATTCTCTAAAGTAGAGTTCTGTATGTATAATTCTTTCGTATCAAAAGTTGAACCGAAGACAGTAAATACTGCTCTTGATCATTCTGACTGGGTTCAATCTATGCAAGATGAACTCAACGAGTTTGTAAGAAACAAGGTATGGCGCCTCATTCCAACTCCTAAAGATGCCTCCGTTGTTGGTCTCAAATGGGTATTCAGAAACAAAATGGACAAGGAAGGTAATGTAATTCGAAACAAAGCTCGACTCGCGGTGAAATGATATTGCCAAGAAGAAGGAATTGATTACGAGGAAACTTTTGCTCCGGTAGCTAGGCTGGAATCTGTTCGAATATTTCTTGCCTACGCTGCACACAAGAACTTCGAGGTCTACCAAATGGATGTAAAATGCGCCTTTCTGAATGGAGAACTTGAAGAAACGGTTTACGTGGAGCAACCTCCGGGTTTTGTTAATGAAAAGTACCCCAATCACTGTTATATTCTGGACAAGGCAGTTTACGGTCTGAAATAAGCACCTAGGGCATGGTATGAAACGCTAACCAAGTTCTTAAAGATGTCAAAATTCAAACAAGGTTCAGTTGACCCAACTTTCTTTCGTAAGAAGGAAGGTAACCACCTTATGATTGTTCAAATCTATGTCGATGATTTCATCTTTGGCTCAACGAATCCTAGCTTAACAGCTGAATTCAGAAAGCTGATGGAGACTAAATTTGAAATGAGCTCAATGGGTCCGATTAAATTTTTCCTTGGTTTAAATATTAGACAGGGACCCGAAGGCATCTTTATCAACCAGGAAGCATACACCAAGACTCTTCTTGCTAAATTCAGCATGATGGGAGACTCAAAGGTCAAAGTTCCAATGGTGTTCGGCACCAAGCTCACACCATCCTTGGAAAAACCAACGGTCGATATTACGTTATATCGCCAGATGATTGGTTCTTTAATGTACCTCACTGCTAGCAGGCCCGATATAATGTTTTCTGTATGTTATTGTGCTAGGTTTCAGGCGAATCCTCGTGAACCACATATGCTTGCAGTGAAAAACATTCTCCGGTATCTGAAACGAACCACCTCTCTCGGTGTATGGTATCCATCAAACTCAGGTTTCTTCGTTCAAGCCTACTCAGATGCAGACCTTGGAGGATGTGGTTTAGACAGGAAAAGCACCACTGGAGGCTGCCAATTCCTTGACGGGAAGTTGGTTAGCTGGCAATCAAAGAAACAGACATGTGTTTCTCTGTCTACAGCCGAAGCAGAGTACATTGCAGCTGCCTCCTGTACATCTCAAGTGATTTGGATCCAAAGCCAGCTTCGTGATTATGGCCTCAATATGAAAAAGATCCCACTATATTGCGATTCAGAAAGTGCAATTAGGATCTGTCATAACCCAGTGCAACATTCCAAGACCAAGCATATAGCACTGAGGTATCACTTCATAAAGGATCATGTGGAAGATGGGAACGTCGAAATTCACTTTGTTCGAACCACTGATCAACTGGCTGATATCTTCACCAAAGCTCTTCCTAAAGCATCTTTCAATAAAATTCTACAAGGGCTAGGAATGATGGAATCGGAGTCAGTACCAAAAACTACTTCTCAAAATTAAAAGACGGAAGAGAAATGAACCAAACGTTCGGGTTCGGTTCACATGTGTGCCGAAATGAACCGAACGCTCGGGTTCGGTCCTATTATCTGATGTTCGCTTATCTCTCAAAGGTAGTTTCCTTGGTTGTAAGCCTTTTGTATCTGTTTCAAATTTCATCTTTCTTATTTTCAAAGTCCTTTTATTTTTCAAACTTATTTTTTTTTTGCAACCGAAATAGACCGAACGTTCGGGTTCGGTTCCAATTTTTTTTTTTTGGTCATCATTTTTTTTGTGTTTCATTTTTATTTTTTTTAATCTTTTTCTAATTTTTTAAATCAAAAATTCCAAAAATATTTTATTTTTTATTATTTGTTCGATAATTTTTTTTGTGGGGAAATTCTTTACTTAGTTAAGCGTCCCTAGAAGCATGCTGCTGTATGTGTCCAAAGCCTCAACTGATTCTGAATAATAGCCTTACTGACTTGGTATATACAAACCTTGTCTTCCCAATTAGGCTTTCATATTTATTCTAATCATGAGCTACCTAACTCTCTTCTCACATGAGATAAGAATTTTCTGCTTGGTCCTTATTTTAACAGCAGAGGTACTTTGGTTTCTTTACACCATCTACACTACTTTTCTCCATCTCATTCGCTTCATAAATGTAACCCTTGAGACTCTCAGAAATTACCACTGAGGTTTATGGTTACACAATTACTGTGTTCATGATCTTAGCTTCGTGCCACTACGTGCTTAGTGAAACCCACAATTCAATACCTCCTATGCATTGATGGTGAACAATCAAATTTGTTCTAGCTTTCACTAACGAATTGACGGACTTATCCATGGTGATGGAAAGTGAAATCTCTAATTTTCTTTTTGTGTGATTCCTATGAAATGATTAAATCCCATAACATTTCTTCCCTTGGAATCCAATTTTATTTTTTTCTGAGATTTTACATAAACTATTTTACATTGCCACTTAAATTATCTCAAACCTACTTGTTCAACAGACTACATTGGTCTCACAAGTACTTCGTTCGATTTCTGTCTTATATCAAGATCAGGAATTCTGAACTGAAGCGAAAGCCACCCAAATTAGCCTGATTAAAAGAAGCCTTTCAACACTTCTCAATAAGTGTCTGATCGTTATTCAATGGGAAACCACACAAACACTTTAAAGTCTCTCTTGACTTTGAAGGAAGAGATTCGTGCCTGGGATCCATTGTTTCGTGTCTTTACTGACATCACAAATTCCCTCATATGTGTTGCTTTATTTCCTTTTCTTTTACACACTAAGCACGGAAATCTTTTTGATTTTCCAAAATTCTGGTTTCATTAGTTACAAGCCATTTTTTTGGGATTTGAAGTTATAAAAGAGTTATGGCTTATGTTAATCCACGTGGTAATTTTGCTTTAAGATGACGATCACTCTAAAAAGATAAGATGCTGGCTCAGGCGGGAGTCTAATCGATTTGATTTTCAAACGGCGCTTGAAGGACAGGCGTGTGAAGTGGAACCGTTTCGTTTAAAAACGGTGCCTGATGGGAAGGCGTGTGAATCGGGATTGTTATTCTCTCTCATGCGTAATCATCGGTGCTACCAACTATCACGCATCAATCACCTCTGAAAAACCCTTCGTATTTCCCTCGAAGATTTGGGAACAAATTTTTCTCTCTCTTATCACAACGGTATAAAAGGTGAACTCGATTCTTATTTACCTCTTTACTGCACCTAAAACTTCAGAGAGCAAGAAAAGCTTTAAGAGTTCTACTGTTCATCATCTCTCCTAACTTCTTCACTACAATGGCTGATTCATCATCTGTTCATGCCACTTCCCACATCCTGCCGATTCGTCCTCAACAGAGTCTGATCATCGATCTCACTCTACATGCATACGATGCCTTCATGTTCCCGATCATCGAATGCCTCAAGTATTCGCCGCTTGCTCCTGCACTCACCAAAGCTGAAGTTGTACCTATGGAGTGTTTATCCCAAATTTTCGCCACTGCTCATTACGACAAGTCTGTCGACAGGATCTTCTTCGACATTCTTGATCACAAGGCGTCAATCTCCAAGCAGCGATTATGCTCACTTTTAGGGTTTGAACCTGATTCATCTAGGGTTAACCCTGAAACCATTCCAGTGGGTCACTTGTTTTCCATGTTCTACAATATGGGATATACTGAGGTGCTCACAACGGTCACCAAGTTCAAGAAATCATGTCTGCCTCCTCAGTGGAACGGGTTATTTACTGTGCTGTTCAAAGGGTTATCTGAACGCAGTGCTGGGTCACACGGAGCGAGTCGTCTGTTCATCACAATTCTTTATGGGGTTTACAACGGTATCAACCTGGACTATGGGTCGGTCTTATGGCAGCAGCTGATTCAGAGTCTGGCCTCTATATCTCGGCATTCCGAGATCTCCTATGCTCGCTTCTGGACTCTAGTCACAAAATGAGTGATGGACAAGTATCACATCCCCATTATTGTTGATTCTCCATTGTCTTCGATTGGTACTTTCCATACCACGAAGATAATTGTCTCCGATGCATCCAAATTTCAATTCAATGGTTCGATCCCTGAATCGATGTATGGCGATGTCCCAAGCGACAATCGTATCATCCGAACCTATAAGGAGTTTCGTCGCTCTGGTCCTAGAGAGCTCACTCCTGAAATGCTCAAATCCATTAATGAAGCTGACAAGCCTGCTCCAAGGGGAAAGAAGAATGAAAAGGGCAAAGACAAGCAGGTTGGCAAGGGAGCGAAAGGCCCTTCTCCCAAGAAACGTAAAACTACTAGGGCTGTCCAATCTCCTCCACTAAAGAAGAGAAAAACCCAACCAAGGCGAAAGCTGATAATCGCTTCCTCCTCAAGCGAATCTGAGGAAGAGAGTTCTGACTCTAACGAGTCCCCTCGTGGTAACACTCCTCCACGGTCGCCTACCCCAGAAGTTCATTTTTCCAGTTCACCTATCTCTTCTCCACCAGTTACCATTCCTATTTATATTCCCCCCATAACCTCCACCACTCAAATACCACCTACCTCTATCCCAGTACCCCCTCCCATTTTTACAGAAGCTACCACCACAACCGCAGACGTAAGAACCAACGTATCTGATACGGGGGCTGCTACTGACGCACCCAAACCTACCTCAGCACCTGAACCCACTCCCACTACCGAACATACATCTCAACCCAAACCTACTTTCACTACCGAGCCTCCACCCTCATCTCCTGCTTAGCTAGCAAAGAGTGAAGAACCATTTCTTGGTGGGGAGGACATGACATTTGATTCGGTCTATTACAGTCCGTATCAGGTGCAGAGTGACGGCGATGATGATGCTCCCGTCACCAAAAAGCATCTCAAGGAGCTTCATGAGAAGATAGATTCGCTCATTGCCTCCTCTTCTTCATCACAGTCTACCATTTCTAAAGCTGCTATTCAGAAGATTGTTGATGCTTTTTCCAAAGCTCACAAAGTTTTTTTAAGCTCAGCTACTGCAGCCATTGATGCCTCCACCAAAGCCTGTGAGGTTGCGACCAAAAAAGTCGAAAAACTATTTACTGATGCTTCCTCTCCGTTACAATCTTTACAGGAAACTGAAGAGGCAACCAAAACAAAGCTTGACCCAATTGTCAACCAACTGGCTACCTCAGTTGCCTCAGAACTGAAGTCTTTCGCCACTTTTCGTCAAACTCTCTCTGACGACAACTCATCGTTTAAGGCAACGATTGAGGAGCGACTGACTAAGCTCCATGAGGATCTTGCAGCTGAAAACTCTCTCATGGACGCTCTTGCCAGAAAGACCACTGCTCTTAAGGTCAAGAATCTTCAACTCTCCAATTCTCAAAAGGAGATTGAATCTCTTCGATCTGAACAAGAGATTGTGTCTTCGTGTGTTTCGGATGTCCACGCAGCCATTTCAAACATATTGGAAGCACATGATCCCATCTTAAACTACTCTGTGAGGCGTGATCTTGCAGAAAAGCTTGCTCCTGCCCTCTTTCTCCTGAGCAAGATTGAAGGGCTCTTTGACTTCGTGTCCATTCCGAAACAAGGGGGAGAAAATGTATCTCAACCGCATCCTACTTCCACAGCAACAAAAACAACCGAACCTCCTCCAACAGGCCAAGCCTCAGGTTCGGGTGTCAAAGATAAAGGGAAACAAGTTGCAGAAGATAGTGATGAAGATAAAGAGATCATTGCTGATCTTTTGAAGAAGCAAGGTCGAGATAAAGATGTTGATATCAGCGCTGGGGTTGCTAGAGAGGCTGAAGAGGCTGAAAGAAAACAGAAAGAGGCTCACGACCTTCTCGAGAGTAGGAAAACTCTTTTCCTCCGTGGACTCTTGAGAAGTTACTGAAAGAAGCCATTGAAACTCCAAGCATCTTGTGGCTCGAACCAGTGATCTCCCTAGATCGCATTAATTCTGTCGATTCTCAGTTCAACATGCCACTGACCCGAAAGGCCTTCATCTTTCATGCCTTTGACAACATTGCTGAGTTCCCTCATCCTCATCCAAAGGTTGACAGGGATTTAGTGGAATTCTATCTGAGGGCTGCTCAACCACAGTATCAAACATGGAGCGCTCAGAAGATAGTCAATGTTCGGGTCCTCAAGTCGTATCGGGAAGGAAACTTCACTAACATTCGGTTTAAGGTGCTGAGAGGATCTGCCAAGACCGAACATGCCATTTCGCTTGCCAATCTTCCCAACTTGAATCCTCACGAATGGATAATTCTGCACAACATCCTTCTCACAAATGAAGCGGAGTATGGTCCGATAATTGACCACTTCAAGAGGATGCTTGTTTACTACATCATGGAAGTCGCCAAGATGGATCAGGAGATTGCCATCGTCTTCAAGAAAAAGCCTACTATTTCTCCTGTTGGCTCGGCAAGTGACCTAAACATGATGCAGATGGGGAAGATAGACCCGAAGAGAAATTCTGTCATGTTTACCAGAAACGAAGGCCAAAAGTGCCTGTTCGCTTTGGCAGAGAAACATCTCTATACCACTGCATGTCCGGAACATGTTTTGGGTATCATTCATCGTTGCAAGCAGAATTCGGCTGATGACAAGAAATACTTCGATGATATGATTCAGTGGTACATCCGCTTCAGACAGACAATACTCGCTCTTATCCCTCGTCTGTTTGATACCACTAAGAAGGCACCGGCAGCTGGACCCAACAAGAAGAAGTAATAGTCTCGCTCCAATTGACGCAAAGGGGGAGATTGTTAGGTCCAGTTAGTGTTGCGTCTTTGGGCTCGTTAGTTAGTCCAGTTTTGTCTCCGGTATGGGCCTGTCCATCCGTGAGTTCTTTGTAGGGTTTATTATTTATAGATGCTTGCATGCATCCTAGAACGTAAGATTTGATAGATATTTCAAGTGTATTCATCGTTCTTGTTTTTGTAACCCTAGAATCCTCTACAGCAGAAATTCTTCATCGAGCTCTGCTGAGGATTGAGTTAATCAAATCATTCGACACATTCAGATCCATACTTGTGTTTTCATCTCACTGTTTTTGCTTTTTTAATTTGCTTGTTATAAAGATCTAATCGATAAAAGAGTTTCATAAACTCATCACTCCCACTGACTTCTTGACATATAAGATTCTCTGTCAATGAACATTCATCGACAAACAAATATCAAGAGTTAGGGTGGGTTCTTATCAAGAAAAACACTTCATATAATTGGTCTTAGTTGGTCTTTGCTTTAACCAAAACATCACAACTACCAATTTCAAATGTGCTAGAGCAAGAAAACATTTTTAATCCATATTTCATGAGGTGTTATAAACCTACTTAGAGCATGTTACTCAAAGTATAACTTGGAGTAACTAGAGTATGACTCTAAAACTTGATTTTGGAACAAAGTATGACTCATCTTTTTGATTTAACCATTTCGACAATACCTGATTCCTCTTCTTAGTCATATAAATGCGCTAAGGTGTCCTTAGAGGATCAATTGTGACATGGTTCCATAATCATTAGGATGATCATAAAACACGATACTAAAGTACTCTCTTTTCCTTTTAGATTGGAGAAAATTTTATCTTGTTACCCAATGGATTCTTTTTATTCGTTCTGCTATACTTTGAAATTTTTTTCAAGGTATCAGAATTACACTTAATATTATAAGCATAACCATATTTACTGAATCATTAGAAATCATGACGAATAGACTTATCATCATTTGTGGTGGATCTGACCAGTCCACATCAATGTGTACTAGATCCTTTAGTCCTTCATTTGACTCACATAAACATGCGAATCAAGGAATTTTGTCTTAATTTCCCAAAGATCAAGATTCTCACACATCACACAATTCAAATTGCATGATTCCAAGTTTCTGTCTAATTGAAACTTGGGTGATGAGAATCCTTCCTCACTTGGTAAATTATGACACTACCACAAGAGATATAACTAAGAATCAAATCCATTTTCAATATTGCTAATAATAGAAATATAAACACCAATTTTCATAAATGTCATTGCAATTAATCATAAAGTAATTTAGATAAAACCAAAATTCACTTTATTGATAATGTGCGGAAAACTTGTCCTTACAATGCAAATACATATGAAAACTATGTTTCTACATATTCCTAAGAAATCTATCATAACTCCTAAGTAACAGCTCCAAATCCTGATCATTAAACCAAGTGACCGAAATCCATTTCTTCAGATCAGAATCAGCCTTTACTTCCTCTTAATCTTCCTTCATTTTCTTAGATCTGCAAAACATCAAAATGCAACTTATCACATCATGTATTAAGAATCTATGAATAGGAACCTAATAAAGATTTAGATAGTGGACGTACCTGAAGTAGAGTCATACAACTTGACTTTACCATCTCTAAGATCTCTCAGGTAGTCTGGGCAGTTTTGCTTCCAATGCCCCTTCGATTGACAATAGAAACAGGTGGACTCTTTAGCATTGGTAGATGGAACTATCTTAGAATTGGCCTTTCTCTTTTGGTCAAACTTTTTTTCCTTGACCGATTTCTCTCCTTTACGAGGAGAAACAATTTCTAGACTATCACCTTTGCCATCACCAACGTCCATGGAACTTAGGGAGATAGATCTTTCAAACAAATTTGCTTGACTAGTGCACCAAAGCATTTCTGCTTCAGCAACAATTAGCAAATATGTCAGATCGATTACGGTCACATCGTGATCAGTCATGTAGTGTTCCTTCAGGAACCAACTATATGATGTAGGAAGCGAGTGAATAACCAAGTCAACAACTAGATTCCTTGGGAAAACGACACCCAACATTCCCAATCTATCAATGTGCGAGTTCATCTTGAGGACATGTGCACACACACAATTTCCATTTTGGTGTTCGCATGCAAATAGCACTTGAGTGACTTTGAACTTTTCAAGTCGACGAAATTATGGGTCAGGGAGAATTACTAGAGGAGGTGGAGGAATAGAAGTATGATTTCCCGTTCCACTAATGCACGAAGAAGGGAATAACCTCTCACCTTGATCAACACGTGGAAGATCATCTTCAGACAGAAAGCTTTTTCCAAAAGGATGAGGAAGACCATAGTTGTCTGAACTCGACATCTATAAAGGGAGATAATTCAAGTGAGTTGATTTAGATCTTCAATATAACACCCAAATGAAATATTAAGGCTAGGACCCAACACAATAATTCACAATTCAGAAGAGGGATGCCATAATCCAATTGTAAATTAGTTGAAGGTAGCTAAATGATGATTTACCAATTCCACCACGAAAACGAAATTTTAACAAATTAGGTTTTAGATAAAATCTTTTGAGATTCATTGAACTATTCAATGGCATGTTTAATCTCGATTATGCTCTCACTTTATGACTGGGATGTCGAGGATCACAAAGGAGATGTGAATAACCACACAAATTAGCTTGGCACTCTTGTTGTCATTTATCATCTAATCAATGTGCCAGTTAACCATACACGCTCTATTAACTCAACGATAATTTACGAGACACCCATTGCCAACAATATTGGTCCCATATTAGTGTGCCGGTTAACCACACATGCTTCACTAACGATCAATAAGTTGAAATGTGCAATTTCATGGGTTAACATCAAATTCACATTTTTCATAAAATAACTAAGATTTTAGAATTTTATAAAAGTTTTTAGTTACTTTATAATTCATTATACTTTTAATGAGAGTTTAGTGTCCTATCCTACCCGTTCGGGTAACGACCCTCCACTAGTCAAGGGTGCGATACCCAATGGCGGTCATTTTATAGGTCGCTTCCTTAAACACCTCTTATAGACCAACTTCGTAAATGATACCTACTAACGGTAAGACTGATTTTTCTTATACATATATGATATTAAACTTTTAATTTTATAATAGTATAAGGGTGTATTTTAAACTTTTAAAATACTAAGGTTTAATCTTTTAATAAATTAAAATTTTAATTTAATTAAATTTAAACCATACATGGATTTATTATTTTGTCCTTTAATCAATCTTTTAATTAAATTATTAATAAAATCCATAAGGATATCTTCTAGGGTTTTCCATTTAAATTTCCAAAATTAAACTTTTAATTTCAAATTTAAATTATAAAACCAAAAGGGTGTATTTTAAAACTTTTCAAAATACTATGTTAAATTTTAAAATAGGAAAATAATCTTATCATTATCCAAATTTAACTAAATGCTTTAATTATGATAAGGATATCATATTAACTTTCAGAAAATTCAGTTTTAGGCATTAAAAACGAATTAAGACAATTATCCTAATAAAACGAAGATATCGAAACTGAAAAATCAGCGATCTGACGAGTCAACTCGTCGAGTTCAGGGTTGTGAACTCATCGAGTAGGACCAAATCGTCGAGTTCATCCTTGAACTCGTCGAGTTCCTAGAGCAGACAACAAAAACGATTTGCTTCTTCTTTGGAAAGTTCACTTTTGCGTCAATTCAATTGAAAAACATCCTAGGCTCTGATACCGCTGATGGGTTATGAGCATATCTACATTCCTCTATGATAATGCAACCCTAATTGCTTTGGATCTAAGTTTTTCACTAATTGAACATGAAAATTGAATACCAAAGCAATAACCCTAGAAACTAGCATACAAATCGAAGTTCATGTAGAAATTAGGGTTAGAAGATTACCGTACTTGTTATGTAGTAATAACAAGAACAACCTTGAATATCCTTGACTGTTGAAAGCTTAGTCCCCCAAATGTTGCACCTCTAATGGCTCACAAACACTCTATGCAAGAAGGTGAGAGGAGAGACAAGGAAAATCGGCTAAGGTTAGTAATCATTTGCTTAGGCCGAAATTCCAAGGGTCTTAGGGGGTTTATATTTGGCTAGGTTGCTTAATCCTAAAGCTAGACTTGAATAAGGAAACCCTAGTTCCCATCCAAAACCCTAAGCAACCCATGGGCCTCCGTAAGGAAGCCCTTGGACGAAATCTTAGAAGGCCACCCTATAAATTTCGTCCACTCCATTTCACAGAGTCCTAGGCTCAGTTTCACAACTATCAGTGATTTGCAAAACAACCCCTTCATTATTAATCAATTCCTTTAATCCTAAAATTAATCCCAGATTAATTTCTGATTAATCACTAATTAATAATATGAATTCCAGATAATATATTAATCTTGTAATATATTAATGAAATCATTTTGAGTACCACTTTATTATTTCAAATAATAAGTTCTACTCTCTCTCTACTAGTCATCTTGTCAAGTTGCATGAGTGAAGGCAACCCAAAAGGACCATGCTACTATCAAATCAAGTACATACCAATTATAGTTATGGGCTTAGAAACCAAATACATCACTACGCTGCTAGTTCCTATATCCTAACACACATGGATATATACTGGAATACATAATATAGTGAGATGAACTCATCTGGACAGTTACTTAGACGATTAATAGGATCTGGGCGATCCGATTGGTGATCCAACAGACGGCTAACACGCTTAACAAGTATTAACCTATAATACTATAACTTATTAATTTATACGAAGATCTGGTAATGTAGGCTAGACCTATTACTAATCCCAATGAATACTGGTAGGTCTATCAAGTAAGGATCAACCAGGCATGACCATTTCAGCATATAGCTTTTCTGAAATCGAACAACCAAGCCAACGAGACCATTCTAGACACCTCTCCCGTAAGTAGATTAACCAGTACTATAACATGGAATTACTGTTAAATCTTAATTATAGGTTCATAATAACGACTATGACTATAATTATAAATTACACGGAGGTAGAATAAGAGTAGCTCACTTACATAGTACTATTGATGAGAACCGGGATCTAAGCGGGCAGAAAACTGACTCAGGATCTCCTAATCGAAGGCTAATACTCAGAAGAGTACTTAGGAGTGTCGTAGGACTTCGTTATAGGCCAAAAATGAAGGAAAAATAGGCTTGTATCAAGAGTTTATCGAGAGAGAATGATTGGAGATGTGTGAGGGAGAGAAAGAGGGTTGCTGCCCTTTTATAAGCCATTTTTGGAGTGCACGGCTTGCAAAAGGGGTGCATGTCGTGTATTTCAACGCTACGTCTCCCTAGCCACTTTGTGCCATGTGTTAGACTCTCCGTGGTCCACATTTTCACCTTCTAGAAGTGCGCGTCATGCACTCGACGCACACTACGCGGGGCGCAAATCACAGATTTTGTAAATTCCATAAGTTCTTCACACGGACACCATTTTAAATGTTTTTTTTCAACGTATAGCTCTCAACGAGTACTACAACTTTCCTTTAGGATCCATCAGCTAATTCTAACTTTATTTTTAGCCCTTATTTTTATATCATTTAATAATTTTGCTAAAATTATAACTCTCTCATACGGACTTCGTTTTTGGCATTCTTTTTCTTAAAATTCCTATCTTAAAGAGTACTATAATTGTCCTTTTAGTGGCTTTACCCAAAACTCAACCATTCTCTTCGTAGCTTTTTACATCACATATTCCTTCTGCGCGATTGAGTTTTATATCTTATGAAAATCATATCTAATTCATACGGAGTTGGATTTCTACGAAATTTATATTCTTGGGATTGGGGCGATGTGTGCTTTCTAAATATTATATATATATATATATATATATATATATATATATATATATGTGTGTGTGTGTGTGTGTGTGTGTGTTTTGGCGCACTAATTTTTACAATTTATGGATATTTTAGGGTATAGGAATTTGTAGGATTTCTAGACTTAAACTTTGAGGTTAAGCAATTATGGTTAGGTGTGTGTGTGTGTGTAGGATAGTTTAGGTTGTATACCTGAATAAACACAAGCAATAGGATATTTTAGGGTATAGGACTTAAATAATATTAAGTGCTAAATAAGAAATTAATATCTATAGCATAACATAGGTTAAATTCCTTATTTGTTATATTTATGCACTAGCATACTTTAGAAATGCCTTATATGTGCTAATGATATGTATAGACGACCTTAGGTTTTTACTTAGATTTCTAAGTACTAGAAAAGCTAAGGTATGTTGCCAACCTAGTATTAGATAATTTTATGTGTTCATATTTCTAAACGTTTAATTACCGTAGTGGAACTGGCATATAACTTTTCAGAGTAATAAGGAGGATTTCACGTCTAAACCTTCTCTAGCTATATTATTGTCTTGGTATGCTAAATGATTTCTTAGGTATATAGAACTTCATGAAAATCACAAGCAGCAATAGAGTTGAAAATAACGAAGGAGGTCCAGTACCTCAGAACGTCGGAGCAGCTGTTGTTTAAATCCTGATGAATGAATCTCGACAATGATGCAAGAAATGCTCGATCATTGATGACATGAGATTAGGGAGTTCTTAGCTTAGGAACTAGCTAATGCTAGAGGAGGAGCACTAGTAGTAATGGAACAAGTTAACAACAGACCGATTCCGTCGCATTCCATGATGGCCAAGGAAGGAAGTAATGATGACTTGGAAAGTTATCAAGGAGTGGAGCAACTAGAGGTCCAAAGAAATGATGAACCCAGAGGCTACTGTAAGTATAAGTATTTCATGACTTGAAAGCCATCCTCATTTAACTGGAAGGAAGATCCTGTCGGAGTCATGGATTGGATATCAGAGATGGAGTCAGCTTTCATAACGTGTTGATGCATAGGAAAACTACAAACTGCCTATGATGTGAGGCAGTTTGAGGGTACAACACTTCGTTGGTGGAACACATTAGGGAAGATTGTAAGCGCCAACAAGCCACTACAACTGACATGGGACGAATTCTTGACCCATTTCAAGAGGAAGTTTTGTTCAGCTGAGAAAATATTGGAATTGGAGAATATATTCCTATATTTGACAAAGGGAAGCATGTTAGTGGATGAGTATACTAATGCATTCACTGATAAAATGGAGTTTGCGTGACGCCTTGTTCCGGATGAACTGACCAAGATTGACAAGTATGTCAAAGGGTTACCTTGGGAGTATATTGTGCCGGTTAAGCAGACACGTGCATTTGAGGTGGTCTTTTGGGCTGCAAAGTTATTTGATAAGATGATAAAGAAAAGGAGTGATGAAAAATCTGAAGTAGGTGAGAAGAGGAGAGCCGAGGGAAGTAACACCAATGACAACAACAAGAAGTATCCGAAGTCAAGAAACAAGTCTGGAAGTAACCAGGAAAGGAAGTGGCGCAGCCAATTCAATGAGAGGCATTCTGACGACTGTGTCCTCTGCTACACATGTAAGAAATCGGGGCATATCTCTACAAATTTCCCAGTAAAAGGAAAAGCTTGCTTCACTTGCATAGAAGAAGGGCACATGAAGGAGGAGTGCCCTAAAGCTGAGAAGCAAATCCCAAGGATCCTACCAGCAAAGCCCAAGGGAAGAAGCAAATGATCCTTGATGAAGCAGATGTCGTTGCAGAAAGTCAAGAGTAGGAAACTGCTTGATCGATATATGAGGTAGTCGTCCAATATAGATAGTATTAGGATGTGAAGCCCAATATAAGGGGCATAATATATGAATAAATGTTGTAATAATTTTCGAAAGTTATAAAATTTCCTATTATGTTACGTTGCAGTGTGACCATAAGAAATTATGATTTCAACATAATGGTTTGGTTAAGAGTAAATTATGGTATAGTGTGCCTGTAAGCAGGACACTACACGAGAAAGAATTTATACCGAATGTTGGAAAATAGAATTGCAATTGAAGTTACACATGGAAGAAATCATAGTGGAGTCTAGGAAATTTGTTGTATATGATTACGTGCACACATCTATATATGTTAAATTGCTTTTGTGATCTTTAGGAAATAGTAACTTGGGAAAACTGCGAGACAACTTTTGGAACGAGTATGGGTAGGCGTGGAAGGTAGTATGGGACCGTATTACCGGAAGCACAGGACTCGTACTTAGATTAGGAGGAGTCACAATGTTACTAAGGCATTATAATTGAATTTACTCTTATTAATATCTATCATTACCTTTGTTTCGGTGATGATTTCTATTCCGATCCTAGTAGTTAAAGCGAATCGAGTCCGACTAATCTATGAAGTAAGTTCTGGTAGATTTGGTGTCTAAGCCAATAACTAAATTAGTATAATTTTGAATAATTTAGAAAAATCCTTTTGAGTTGCCCTCATAACAGGAAATAGCTAGAAATGATATTAGGAGAAAGAGAGATAAATGATTTGTTAATATATTATGTGATTAATATATTAGTTGGAAATAGATAATTGGGCAAAAGTTGAGAAAAGATTGGTTTCTTTGTTCTAAGGTTTAAAATGGTTATATATATATATATATATATATATATATATATATATATATATATATATACACACACACATGGGAAAAGTCAATATGTGGTTGTTATGTACCTAAGCTTTGGTATAGAACCTTTTAAACGACGTAGTTTTAAACAAAACAAATCCAATTTCATTTTCTCTTAGTTTTGTTTTAATAGAATACCATTGAATTAAGTTCAATTATGGAATGAAAAAGATCAATTATATATATATATATATATATATATATATATATATATATATATATATATATATATATATATATATATATATATATATATATATTTTTATTGCAAATAATTATTGCAGTTTATAAAGAAAATAAAAAACCAATATTCTTTAACGAATATAACTCAAACGTTTTGTCTTTCAATTGAAAACCTATATCCATTTATTTTGTGAAAAGCTTGATTGAGTTATGGTATGTTCTTCTTTTATCTTTTGTTCTATTAGTTTTTATTTAGAGTTAAGTAGGGTTGATTAAATAATCACGACTTTTAATGCTTTAAGTTCTTAGACTCAATGAAGAAAAAGTACATAAATTTGATCGATTTAGTAAGTCATATGATTAATGAAGAATAGTAAAAGAGATATCATGATTACTTTGGATATAAATTGATAAAACTACATTGTTTGGAGGGTTTTATATATAAGCTTAGTGTTACACCCCCGAACCAGACGGCGGAAACGTCCGGGGGCTCGTGTGACTAACAATTGAATAATCATCACATTGAATATACATGAAACATAACACATTCATCACCAACATTACATAATATGACCAACATTGTTTACATCAAGTACATTGTTAAAATACATAAATTCTAATTGTTTAAAGTACGATAAGTGATATTACATAAACAAAACCAAACACACTAGAATATCTACAAGCTTCACGATTACCTGAGAATACAAGTTATTTTGAAAACGTTCAACGTATATAATGTTGGTGAGTTCATAAGTATGTTTGAGTAAAAGTTTTTGTATCTTTCGTAAAAACCCAGAAAATCTGATATTTTCTGTAAATTGTCTAAAAATGATGTGAAAATCCACTATAAATGCATGTGTGAATTTCATAGCTATAACTTGTATAAAAGTAGTTTAGATTCGTTGTATTTTGAGTAACTGATAAGTCTATATGAATAATTTCCCCAGAAATTCCGATATTTTCCGTTTTATAGCAATGTTTAGATTCTTGTATCATTAAATAAGAGTTTTGTATTGACACCCTCAAAGAGTTTATCTTTAAAAGGTTTAACTTTTGGTATCGAATCCCTAAATGAGCCGTTATAACCATGCATGCTAATGACTTGGTCGCCCGTCTCGGTATTTTTCCAAATGCCGATCTTGATAAGGATGTTTTCGCCCTTGACTGGCCTAGTCTAGCTGTAGCGAACAACTAAGGCGTGGGGGGTCACCCCGTATAGATCTATACACAAACTCCCTCCTTCCACCCAGGAAACTCTGATTATAACTACAGGCTACGATTGTACACTCAGTGGTGCTAACCGACATGTCTCACTAGATTCTCAACTCCTTTTTCGTACCATGTTTAATGTTCACACATATGTTGTAGGTTTGGATTCAAAAGGTACATTTTTATATAAGTATAAGACGTTAAGTGATTACGCAACGATATAGTTTTGATTAGGGGTGTCAATTTATGACACGATACGACAAAAATACACGAAACGAAACGAAATCGGGACGAAATCAAAATTCGAATCCGTGTTCGTGTCGTTTTCGTGTCAAGATTAAAAACACGATGTCGTGTCGTGTCGTGTTTGTGTTCATAAATTGACACGATTAAGCTGGTGGTTGTCGTGTTTTTCGTGTTTGTCGTTTTTGTCGTGTTATATATCTTTAAGTATGAACGAAATACCCTAATAGTTATGTAATATTATCTTTTTCGTGTTGTCGTGTTTTAATTGGTTCGTTTTCGTGTTAATGGAAAAAAAACATGACATCGTGTCGTGTCGTGTTTGTGTTATACAAAACCTTGTCGTGTCGTGTCGTGTGAGACAAAAATATGACACGACTGCCCTATTTGACAACACTAGTTTTGATCACAAGCACATGAATTCCATTCCAAACCCAATTAGCATGTAAATGGACCACGAAGGCCCAATAACATGTAAGAAGGTAACTTGGGCCCAATAGACATGTATATGGGCCACAAAAGCCCAATAAACATATAGTCTATAATTTAGGCTCAAATTAACATGTAAGTGGGTCGCAAGGCCCACTAAACACGTCATGGAACACATTGGGTTCAATATACACTTAGTTGGGCCCTTTGGGCCCAACGACCAAATATCGTGAATATTAAGCCCAATAATTGATTATCGACATAGTTTGTTCGTTCGTTTTTGTTTAGTGGTTTGTTTTAGCTAAGGGTTTACTAGATTGTTGATAAGACTTTTCTTGTTGAAAAAAAAAATGACATTTTTACCCAATAATCCTCAAATTTTTAGTTAAGGCCCAAAGTTTTGTAGAAATGACATTTTAGTCCATAAGTTATAAACAATTGCAGTTTTGTCCCAAATGTCTAAAAACTTATGGTTTTAGCCTAAAAAGTTATATTTTCACATTTAGGAACCTGTTTTGCAGAAAAGTGCGTTTTCAGCCCTTTGTTTGTAAAAGTTTGCATTTTCGGCTCAATTTTGGAAAGTTTTACATTTTTGGTCCATTTTGAAAATAAATGTTATTTTCCCCTACAAATTTGGTTTATTTACATTTATGACTCCAACATTGGCCAAATAACATTTTTAAACCTTAAAACTTCATGTTTTTCGCAAATTGGGCCCTAAGGCCGTGAGGTCCAAAAGTTTGGCCCAATAAGCTTAAATTTGCATTTTTGACCCTTGTAAAAGTATGTTTAGCATAAAAATATCTTTTTATACATATAGGACCTGTTTGGCCCCTTTTAAAACAAAATTTTCACTTTTTACCCTTATCTTTTGTTTTCTTGACAATTTTGACCCTTAACAAGATTTTTGTTGAATTCTTTTGTATCTTAAACATGTGTTCTTCTTTGGCTTGGTAATATGATATGTATAATGTAATAGTTCATAGATCCTTGCTAGATAATACTTGAATTTCGAGATTTGCTAAGATCTAACCCATTATTAACAAATAAAACAAATATTTACACAAAACACGCATATAACACATAGATCTATACATTTTACTTGTATTCTCCCCCAAAAATCTTATGAAAACCGAAAAAAAGGGGGTATGAACTCACCTTTGCTTTGATGTTTCGGTTTTGAAGAAGAAATGAAGAAGATTTTGGTACTAGCAAGCTTTCTTGAGTGGATTTCGAACTTAAGAAGTTCTAGGAAGCAAAATCACCAAAACTTTGCTTAAAAGAGTGATCTAACAAGAGAATGGAATTATAAAACTTGGAGGTGTAAAGACTTACCAAGAAATGATGATTATCTTGTGAAAACCTATTGAAACACAAGCAAAAGCCTTGAGAATTTTGGATGAAGAAGATGAATGAGTCTTGAGAGAATTAGAGAGAGTTTGGTGTAATGTGTGTGTGTGTGTGTTTGTGGCTCTCGGCCGAGAGTAGAAGATGAGAGGGGAGAGAGAGTGGTGAATGACTAGCTTGGATACATGGAAGATCTTGCATGGATGTATGATGGACAAAATTGAGGTGGCACTCCAAAGTCAAACCCCCCTCCTTAATTCTCTCTTTTTTTTATACATGGACTGAGATTTTGGGCCAAGGAGAAATGGTGGAGTAGTTTGGGCCCATTAACTTTAGTTTGGACATTTGGATCCTAAACATAAAAATTTTCGGCCCATTGGGCTCTTGGAAGCATTTAAGGCCCAATTAGAATAAAAGAATGGTTTGTGGCTCACAAATGGTTAATTGGATTAATTATAGCCCAATTAGGCCCATTAGGTTTAAAATGATTCACTCTAGGCCCAAATGGTCCAAAATGTTTTAGGTTTTTTGAATCGGGTCCAATTAGGATCCAATTAGGGCTTCTAAGTCCAATAAAGTTGAATTAAGTGCTTATTGGTCCATTAGGCCCAATAAGGAACTCCTAGTCCAATATGGACTTAAATCGGGATTCGTAGGGTTTTTAGTCTCGTTGTTGGACGTCATTGATGAATCTAATGAGCATAGTGGGAGGTTTACTTAGAGTATAAGATTTACAATAGTTGAATGGTTACACAGGAATAGAATTTCCTAGCTAAAATGATAGTTGTGACACTTAGGTACATGACAGTCACATATTCCCTAAACCCTATATATATATATATATATATATATATATATATATATATATATATATATATATATATATATATAGGAAAAGTGAATATGTGGATGTCATGTATGTAATATTAGGTATAGAACCATCAAAATTGACTTCATTTTGATTAAAAAAACACAATTTTTTTCATTGTTAGCTTCTTCCTATTGCTTTTGAGCTCATATTATTTCTGATTTAATAATTTATCCCCAACGTCTATGTATATTGAATGTTTTGTTTATATTAGACCTCTAGTATGCTTCACAACTTTCTTTGACACCTACCATATGTATATTTGCATGGTTCTTTTAGATGTGTTAGAAGTTTATTGGGGTTCTAATGAATAATTTCAATCTTTCGCTATAGTTTTCTATATTAAATTTGAATATGAAGGCTTATAGGTAGTTGACAATATATTATTATACATGTGTAGCACCTGGTTCTTGGTATGTACTTCTTTCTAAGTATTTTTTGCATCTTGGCCTTGGACTTGGCGAGTTGAAGGACCAACTCGCCGAGTAGAAGCAGGACGGAACGCGGGACTTAAGTGATGAACTCGGCGAGTAGGTACTATTCGGAAAAAACCATAATCCGAGGGTTTGCACCCTATTTAAGAAATGATATGACAGCCATATTGTCCCTTATGCTCCCAAAACACTTCTCATTGAAACCCTAGCCGTTTGTGCTTTGTTGAGGCCAATTTTGGTGTTCTTGTGTGGTTGTAAAGCTTGGAAGGAAGGAAGGAGCTTGGAACTTGAGTTGGGGCCAGTAGATCCATGGATTTTACTTCATTTTCAGCAGCTTCAAGGTATAATGCCCCTGTCTTGACTCTGATGGGTTTTGAGCATTCTAACACTTCTTAAGTGTACATGCAACCCTAATAACCTTGGATCTATGTTTGTCTAATTATCATGGAAAGTTGAATTCCAAGGTTATATTCCTATCTGGCATACATGGGGAACAATTTTAACTTGAATGAAAGATAGAATAACTTACCTTGAACTTGCTTATGTTCCTTGAAACCTTGTGAGCCTAGCCCCCAAGTGTGATGCCTCAAATGCTTCACACAACACCAAATGCTCTTGGAAAGACTTTTGAGAGAATACACACTACTTGAAATCGGCCAAGCCCTCTAGTTTCTTATGTGTGTCCGATTTCATGGAGAATGGGACTCTTATATAGTGTTGACACATCTAGGGTTACACCATGTAAACCTTAATGTGTCATGACTCTTCATTTCCATGACCCATGGGTTTGTAACTCCCATGGAGCATCCATGGAGCATCCTATGGGTAGAACCCAACTTGATAATCCATGGAGCCTCTTAGCCCACTATACAAGATATGAATGATTTACATAGTCAACCCATATATAAAATTAGTTATCCTTTGATCACTTAATTAATTCCAAATTAATTCTTTGATCAAACTAATCAAATAATATTATTAATATATTATAACTTATAATATATTAATAATCTCCAAGTATTATTTCTCTCATTTAGTCTATCCAATTGCATGGTGCCATGAAACCCAAATGGACCATGCCGGGTCGGGTCAAGTACACCTAGAAATAGTTATTGTCACACCCCAAAACCGATAACGGCGGAATACGTTTCGGGGTGGATGACGTAGTGAACAGTATCATCACAATTGCATAATAGTAGAAACAAGAAACATACAACCATGGGATTACATAGTGAATTTAATTACATGCGTGTTTTGTAATGTTTAACAATCACTCAAAAGTAATTCAAAAATAAGAGATGGGTCTTGTGTGCTCCTCCTTCTCCAAAAATGCTGCGTCTGTACCTGTCTATCTTTGACCTGAAGATACAAGTTATTTTGAAAACGATTATCAGCATAAATCTGGTGAGTTCATAAGAGTTTAGTGTGAGTTTTTGTATACAAGGCATTAGTGTTAAAAAAATGTATCATTTAGGTTCATAAGTAGTAGAAACTTAGGAAAATCCCATATTTTCCAGGAAATACATTGTAAGTGACAATCTGTGAAAAGTATGCATTCTTTATTTCTTTGAAAACAGTATATTGTAAAAATACATTGGCAAATCTCCAAATAACAAACGTGACAGGATAAGTTAAGCCCGTGATCAATGATAGAGGTGCGAGCTTCCTTTAGTGATAGATACTTATTTACTTCGGGATGTGGTTTAACATCTAGCGTAGTATTTTAGAGTAGTTGTAGAGTATTCCTTGTACATTACCAATAGTGAGGATAATAGAGAATCCCATGACCTTCCCGGTCATGCACAGTGTAGTGAAGTAGTGGCATCCCTGGGCCTGTACGGCGCGGACTGAGTTAACAGTCAGGATGTAATAGCGTCTGCCCCGTATAGATCTATACATGTAGAGTCGTCTCCCTGCTGGAAAAACTCCGGGCGTAGTGGATAGCGAATAGAGTATCTCGTAGTGGGTCAGTGTATTATTGTTTGTTTAGCGTTTTCTCTGTTGTTATAGTGTAGTAATCTTTTAGTGTTGATCATAGTGTATTCTCTTACTAGTGTATCGTCTAGTGATAGTGAGTATTATAGTGTAGATGGTAAATACTTTAACGAGTAGTAGCGGTAGCGACCCTAACCATACCTATTATGGTTATCTTAGTAGGGATGTTTCTTAGAACGTTAGTGACTTTAGCATTAAGTGAAAGCAGTAATATTCGTATCCCATACTGATATACAGATTTTATATAAGTAAGAAATCAACGACAGTCGGACGGATAACTACTACCCTAAGCCCACAATCAAACAAGAACAGGAAATAAGGCGAGCTATCGGTCCTAAGTCCTTCAAGTCTTATTTATATAAATATATCAGAGTGGTTACATTTTATAAGCAAATTGATTAAATAAAATTATTTTTCCAAAAGAACATTTAAATTCTGATTCACTGCTGAAAATAGTTTGAAAAGGGTAAAACCCGTTTTTAAGGCATAGGGGCAAATCACATGTGATTTGAACTAAGAGTAGTGTCACATGTGATTAGTCCTTGTAACTCGGAAATCGTTCTGCAAAACTTTACATAAACATTTATAAGCAACTTGTATCTCCCCCCTAAAACATGTAAAACACTTGAAAGGTTCATTAAAGGGGTATGAACTCACCTGAAATCGCGGAAATCGGGTGAATCGGGTAAATCGGGTAATAGTGTCGATTGAGCGTTTGGTACCAAATAACCACTTGAGCACCTTTTAGGACCCTAATGTCATATGAAATATGTATTTTTCAAGAAGTCAATCATCTTATGCTTTTCATTATAGAATTTGGACATTCTAGTGTCGTTTTCGGGGTTTTAAGGCCTAGAAAGGGTTCCCGGGAGTGGTACAAGGCCATGAATGGTTTACGGGAGGGTCCTTGAGTTCACTTTCTTAGAGTTTATGGCCTATAATCCATCCATTGGGAGTTTACGGCCGTAAGCCCCCTAGGCTTGGCCGTAAACTCAAGTGGTGTCCCAAAGTGTATGTTTAAGGCCTTATCTCACTTCCTTGATTTAGTGGTGTGTGTTTTGGACCAAGAGGGAAGGATTAAACATCTAAATTTGTGATATTTTTGGGGAGTTTACGGCCAAGACTTGTTCTTGGGCCGTAAACTCCTATAAGTCCTTCAAGATGAAGGTTTTACTTGTACAACATGGTCCCAAATGGCTTAGAAAAATCCTAGAAGGCCCTATAGTGAGTTTGGAACAATTTGGCACATATTTATGGGGAGTTTACGGCCCAAGAACATCCTTGGCCGTAAACTCTTCATTTGATGTCAAAATGAAGTGTTTAATGGTACAACACACTTCCATAGGCCTTAGATAAATTCCTTTCATGCATTAGGGTAGTTTAGGGACTTGTTTGACACAATTTCTTGGGTGTTTACGGCCCAAGCCTAAGCTAGGCCGTAAACTCCTCATTTTTGGCCTCAAATGGAGTTGTTTGATGCATCTAAGTGTTCCTTGGAGTCATGTCTGATTTACTTAACGTCCTAGAAGTGTTTTTGGGGCTTAAAACATGGATTTGTGGGGTGTTTGTGGTGTTTACGGCCTAAGCACATGCTTGGGCCGTAAACTCCTTTTCAAGCATCATTTTCTTGTGTTTTAATGTCCAAACCCTTCTAGTTATAAGCCTTAATTAGTATACTAACATACAAGAAGGAAAAACTTGGTCTTTGGCATGGATTTTCTTAGGCCGTAAACTCCTCTTTGGACCTTGATTCCCATGATTTTGGCCTTAAAATTCAATGAAGCATGACTAGAATAAGATAGAGGGTGAATACTTACGTTTGGAAGTCGGAAATTAGCGGAATCGGGGTCGTTTTTGAGTCTAGAGAGAGAAAGTAGAGAGAGAGAGTGGGTGTGTAGCAAATGAGTGTTCAAATGTTGGGCACACCCATTGCATATGTCTCGGGAATTGCACCCAATACACGGCTGCCCGATGGTTAAAGTTAACTGGGTTAAAACTTTTTACCCGGGTGAAGTGGTTGAAATGGTAATATAACTCTATTAGGTTAAACAGGGTTAACACATACGAGTTGTATTTCTTATGATAATATTAAGTCATGCATAAACTTAGATATTCGGATATTGACGGTTCCAAATATTACATAAAATAACGTATAGTGACACGTTCCGTTAGTGAAAATGGGGTTTGTAACGGAATTAGATTTGGGGTTGTCACATCATCCCCCCGTTAGGGGAATTTCGTCCCGAAATTTAGAATACAAACAGATACGATATTACAATACTACTAAGCGAAGAGGTGAGGGTATTTGAGTTTCATTTGATCCTCGCGCTCCCAAGTGAATTCCGGTCCTCGCTTGGCGTTCCATCGAACCTTCACAATTGGGATGCGGCTTTTCTTCGTCCGCTTTACTTCACGATCCAACACCTCCGCAGGTTCTTCCACGAAGTTGAGGCTCTCATTGATCTCAATCTCGTCGAGGGGGATCACAAGAGTCTCGTCGGACAGACATTTCTTCAAGTTTGAGACGTGAAAGGTAGGATGTATGTTACTTAGCTCGTGGGGTAAGTTTAGTTTGTAAGCTACAGGGCCGATTCTAGCAAGAATCTCAAAAGGCCCTATGTACCTTGGATTCAACTTTCCACGCTTCCTGAAGCGTATCGTGCCTTTCCAGGGCGAGACCTTCAGAAGGACTCGGTCTCCCACCTGGAATTCCAATGGTTTTCTTCGTTTGTCGGCGTAGCTTTTCTGTCGATCCCTAGCGGCTTTTAGTCGTTCTCGTATTTGTACAATCTTCTCGGTCGTCTCTCGAATGATCTCTGGACCAGTGAGGGTGCTATCAGGAACTCGTCCTTTAGCTAACTGAGTGTCTCCCACCTCGGCCCAGCACAACGGGGATCTGCACTTTCGGCCGTAGAGAGCTTCGAATGGAGCTGCCTTGATGCTCGTGTGATAACTATTGTTGTAGGAAAACTCCACAAGAGGTAAGTGTGTATCCCACGATTTCCCGAAGTCGATCACACAAGCTCGCAGCATGTCTTCTAGTGTTTGGATCGTCCTCTCACTTTGTCCATCAGTCTGCGGATGGTAGGTTGTACTCATATCCAGCCTCGTCCCTAGTGCCTTTTGTAATGATTGCCAAAATCTAGAGGTGAATCTACTATCTCTGTCTGATATAATAGATATAGGGACGCCATGCAATCGCACTATTTCTTTTATATAAGTCCTAGTGAGCTTTTCCATCTTATCCGTCTCTTTGATGGGTAGGAAGTGGGCGGACTTGGTCAACCTGTCAACGATGACCCAAATGGTATCTAATCCACCTGCTGTCTTGGGCAGCTTGGTGATGAAGTCCATTATGATTCGCTCCCGCTTCCATTCTGGTATTTCCGGTTGTTGGAGGAGTCCTGATGGCTTTTGACATTCTACTTTGACCTTCGCGCAAGTAAGGCACTTACCTACAAAGGTAGCGATCTCTGCTTTCATGTTCGGCCACCAGTAAAGCTTTTTGAGATCCAGATACATCTTATCTGAACCCGGGTGGACGGAGTAGCGAGTGTTGTGTGCTTCTCTCATAACCAAATCTCTGAAACCTCCATGGCGTGGAGTCCAGATTCGGTCCATAAAGTAATAGGCTCCGTCACCCTTAACCTCCAGATTTTTATCCATTCCACGCAGGGATTCTCCCGTCACGTTTCCAGGCTTTAGAGCTTCCAGCTGAGCCTCTTTGATCTGCGTGGATAGATGTGAGTGTATAGTCATTGTCAACGACTTGGTCCTTCGTCCGGAATATTCTTTTGTGCTCAGGGCGTCTGCTACTACGTTGGCTTTCCCCGGATGATATCTAATTTCACAATCGTAATCGTTAAGTAACTCGACCCATCGGCGTTGTCTCATGTTGAGTTCCTTCTGGTTCAGTATATGTTGGAGGCTTTTATGATCAGTGTACACCACGCTCTTCGTCCCATACAAGTAGTGTCTCCAGATTTTTAGTGCGAAGAGGACCGCTCCTAACTCGAGGTCGTGAGTAGTGTAGTTCACCTCATGGTTCTTTAGCTGTCTCGAGGCATAGGCGATAACCTTGCCTCGTTGCATCAAGACGCAACCGAGCCCCTGATTGGATGCATCACAGTATACAACAAAATCTTCTGTCCCTTCGGGAAGGGATAATACTGGTGCGGTGCACAGGGCTCGCTTCAGGGTCTGGAATGCCTTCTCCTGTTTCTCTTCCCAGTCGAATGGCACACCCTTTTGTGTTAGCGTGGTGAGAGGCTTCGCAATCCGAGAGAAGTTTTGGATGAACCGTCGGTAGTAGCCAGCGAGGCCTAGAAATTGACGAATTTCCGTAGGCGTCTTTGGTGCTGACCAGTTCTCAATAGCCTTAATTTTGGAGGGGTCCACGTGGATTCCTTCCTCACTGACCACGTGTCCTAAGAATTCAACTCTCCGGATCCAAAACTCGCATTTAGAGAACTTTGCATACAACTTCTCGGATCGCAGGGTTTCCAGGACTAATCGTAAATGGCTTCTGTGCTCTTCCTCACTTCGAGAGTAGACAAGAATGTCGTCAATAAAGACGATGACGAACTGATCTAGATGTGGACGACATACCCTATTCATCAAGTCCATGAATACTGCGGGGGCGTTAGTCAGTCCAAAGGGCATCACTACGAACTCGAAATGCCCGTAGCGGGTTCGGAAAGCTGTCTTTGGAACATCTTCCTCAAGCACCCGTAATTGATGATACCCCGATCTAAGATCAATCTTAGAGAAGTAACTGGCTCCTTGGAGTTGGTCGAATAGGTCGTCGATACGAGGGAGAGGATAGCGATTTTTGATCGTGAGTTTATTGAGTTCCCTATAATCGATGCACATCCGAAACGACCCATCCTTTTTCTTCACGAACAAGACCGGAGCTCCCCAAGGTGAGAAGCTCGGTCTTATAAAACCCTTGCTAAGCAGTTCGTTGAGTTGACCGGATAGTTCTTGCATTTCGGCTGGCGCTAGGCGGTAGGGCGACTTTTCTACGGGGGTAGCTCCTGGGATTAGGTCGATTCTGAATTCAACCTGTCGTTTAGGAGGTAGGCCTGGAAGGTCCTCCGGGAAGACATCAGGAAAATCGCATACTACTGGAATGTCTTTTGGATCTTTCGATTTCTGGTTAGTGTCGACGACGTGAGCAAGAAAGGCGCGATATTCCTTGCGCAAGTATTTCTGAGCCTGAATACTAGAGATGATACGAAGGTTTGTACTTGGCTTGTCTCCGTATATCACTAGGGTCTCTCGATTCGGAAAGTTCAGGCGAATGGCTTTCTCGGAACATAGGATGTCGGCGTAGTGAAGGCTTAGCCAATCCATACCAACAATGACATCGAAGTTTTTGATTGAGACTGGTATAAGATCGATTAAAAAGGGGTGATCATCTAACGTGAGAGTACAACCTATATAGATTTCATTAGAGCTTTCTGTCTTCCCATTAGCCATTTCTACAACGAATGTTTCTTTTAGTGGTTGAGGGGTTTGTTTGAGTAAGTGTTTAAAGTTTTGATTTATGAAGCTTCTTTCTGCACCACGATCGAATAAGACACAGGCATAAGAGTTGTTGAGAAGAAACGTACCCGTGACCACCGTGGGATCGGCTACCGCTTCATTGTGACCGATAGCAAGTAACCTTCCAGCTCCCCCAGCAGTTGCAGCTTTCGTACAGTTCTTCTTAAAAGGGCCCGCTTCACCGCAACCATAACAAGTTGGTGTCACTCCCGTACCAGGAACTTGTGTAATAGGTTTGGGAGGGGCCTTGCAAAACCGAACAGTATGGCCCTTCCGCCCGCAGTTGGAACACTGCAATTCACGGCATGGACCGTTGTAGTGAAAAGGGCACTTGGGACATTTAGGCAAGTTCCCACTGTAAGCCTTTGGTGGGACTGGAGTAGCTGGTGCGGCTGGGATGGTGGCAGCATGAACCGCCACAATTTGCTGATCCTTGGAGGCGGTTTGAATTTTCTTGCCTTTCTTCTTATCCCATCGTTTCCTCTTTCTGTCGGATGATCCGGATGGTGCAGTGGTTGTTGTGGTTGTTGTTGCTGGAGTAGAGGAGATTTCGTGATTGATCAGACTCTGGGCCAACTCCTTGGCGCTGTCGAAAGTGGTAGGGCGTGAAGCCAGAACATTTCCACGATACGGGGGCACTAAACCCCAGATGTAACGTTCAATCTTCTTGCTTTCAGAGGGGATCATGTTGGGACACATAGCCGCCAAGTCGCAAAACCTAGCCGTATAAGCCGTTATGTCGGTCCCCTTCATCTTGAGGTTCCAGAGTTCTTCCTCAAGCTTCTGAACTTCGCCCCTAGGGCAGTACTCTCCTCTCATAAGATCTTTCAGAGTGTCCCAGCCCATGGCATTGGCTGTGACCAAGGAGAGTGCGTTGACATGGCCACTCCACCATGACAAAGCCCTGTTAGTGAGGGTAGCAGTAGCGAACTTGATTTTGCTCTCCTCGGGACAAGAGCACATTTCGAATACAGCTTCGGTCCTTTCGAACCATTGGGACAACGCCAGAATTCCTCCGGTACCATCGAAAAAGGCAGGTTTACAATTCATGAAGTCCTTGTAAGTGCATCCCTGCACTCGTTGGTGGACTTCACCAAACCTAGAATTTCCACCGCTCGCATCACCCGAGTTCATTTGGGCCATGGCTGCTGTTACCGTTGCAGTCACAGCCGCTTGGAACAATACCGGATCGAACTGCGGAGGAGGAGGTGGTGGAGGAGGGGTTTGAGTTTCAGGTCTTCCTCTGCCGGGACGCTTTCGTGGAGGCATCCTTCACTGAAAGATCATAGAAATGATAGCAATAGTAAGAGCCTATTGCGAATATGAATAGAGTGTTTCGTGGATTAAATCAACATAATCCAAGATCAGGGTAAGAGTTATAGCAATATAGAGATCAACTGCCAATATACCGGTATTAATGATGCAACACAAGTTCATGAAAATTGACCTAGCAGTAGGTCTTACATCACACCATAGAGAAAATGTTGGCAGTTTAGAGGTTCGGCTAGAGTACTTTTAAACTAGGAATGTTTACAGACAAAAGACCTACGGAACATAGAGATAAAAGGCTAGTCCTTTAAACAAAAGAGTGAGGTAACTAGATGTCTTCTACTGGCGACGGCTGCTTGTCGGGCGAACACTCAGATCCTCTAGTTGACGCATAACTTCTTGAAGGTGTCGATCCTGAGTCCTTTGGCGTGCTCGGAGTTCCCTAACTTCAGCTCGGGATGCTGCCAGCTGATGCTGCAGAGCCTCGTTGGTCCTCCTTGTCCTGTCCATGGCTTCTTCGAGTTGGCGGATGCGAACAGTGTTGAGGTTTGAGTTGGCATCCACTTCTACCACTCGACCAATAGCTGCTTGACCTTGTTCAACATTCCTGGAAATCCTTCGGATCATGATGGGCAGAACCCGATCTGCTGATCCTCCTTCGCTTATGTTGTAGAAACTTCGGTCTCCATTGTAAGGCAAGGGCTGACTCTGCTCCTCGCTCCATCGACGCAAGGATATTGCCCACATAGGAGTGGGGCCCTGAAATGCCGGTCGGGGGTTAGGGTTCGGGACATCAGGAGGTTGGTTGTTGACTTCTGGCTCGGAGCTCGAGCTATCCAAGAAGCCTTCCGCATGATGATCATCCAAAGGAATAGGGTGATCGTCGTCTGACTCCTCTTCGAGCCATCCTCCATTGCCCTGGTTCGGAAAGTACGGATCACCGGGTAGGTGGAAGCCAGCCATGCTATCTACGCGAGAAGGGGGAAAGAAGATTAATAGACGCACTATTCTAAGATACTTATAGGAGGAATCATTACCAGTTGACCCAATACTTGCATAGTGCATACCGATTACATGTAACCGAAGCAAGATAGTCCTTCGAATAAACCACCCTAACTTCAGACCCCCAATCAAACAAGAACAGGGAATGAAGCAAAGGCCGCAGATTCTGAGTCTATAGCGCCCCAATCACATGTAATCGTGGTGTATCCACTTAGCAACTATTGTCCTACTAGTAACGACCCTTGATGATAACACATACGTATAATCTAGAGATACAGAATACTCCTATAGTATTCTTATGTTAGCGTTATTGTAGTATTGTTGGTAAGTTTTAGACTTGTTGCAACATCACAACCGAACTTAGGCACATGCTAGTCACCCTCAGGAAAACGTAGTTGATCAGGCTACATCACCCTGAATGTGACTATATGTCTCTAAACCCAATTGTGCTGCCTAACAATCTTAATACTTTTGTTTTGTTCTAGGATGATACTGATTCCTGCGTTTCATAGTGATGAGTGTATATATATACTTAGTTAGATCTTTTAGATACTTAACAGTATATATTTTTGGTCAGAGTGTTTTAGTCCCGAAGTGTTTATAGTTCGTATATCTTTTATAGGTTGATATACTTGATTCACTATAAACAATGCTCTGATACCAATCTGTCACACCCCAAAACCGATAACGGCGGAATACGTTTTGGGGTGGATGACGTAGTGAACAGTATCATCACAATTGCATAATAGTAGAAACAAGAAACATACAACCATGGGATTACATAGTGAATTTAATTACATGCGTGTTTTGTAATGTTTAACAATCACTCAAAAGTAATTCAAAAATAAGAGATGGGTCTTGTGTGCTCCTCCTTCTCCAAAAATGCTGCGTCTGTACCTGTCTATCTTTGACCTGAAGATACAAGTTATTTTGAAAACGATTATCAGCATAAATCTGGTGAGTTCATAAGAGTTTAGTGTGAGTTTTTGTATACAAGGCATTAGTGTTAAAAAAATGTATCATTTAGGTTCATAAGTAGTAGAAACTTAGGAAAATCCCATATTTTCCAGGAAATACATTGTAAGTGACAATCTGTGAAAAGTATGCATTCTTTATTTCTTTGAAAACAGTATATTGTAAAAATACATTGGCAAATCTCCAAATAACAAACGTGACAGGATAAGTTAAGCCCGTGATCAATGATAGAGGTGCGAGCTTCCTTTAGTGATAGATACTTATTTACTTCGGGATGTGGTTTAACATCTAGCATAGTATTTTAGAGTAGTTGTAGAGTATTCCTTGTACATTACCAATAGTGAGGATAATAGAGAATCCCATGACCTTCCCGGTCATGCACAGTGTAGTGAAGTAGTGGCATCCCTGGGCCTGTACGGCGCAGACTGAGTTAACAGTCAGGATGTAATAGCGTCTGCCCCGTATAGATCTATACATGTAGAGTCGTCTCCCTGCTGGAAAAACTCCAGGCGTAGTGGATAGCGAATAGAGTATCTCGTAGTGGGTTAGTGTATTATTGTTTGTTTAGCGTTTTCTCTGTTGTTATAGTGTAGTAATCTTTTAGTGTTGATCATAGTGTATTCTCTTACTAGTGTATCGTCTAGTGATAGTGAGTATTATAGTGTAGATGGTAAATACTTTAACGAGTAGTAGCGGTAGCGACCCTAACCATACCTATTATGGTTATCTTAGTGGGGATGTTTCTTAGAACGTTAGTGACTTTAGCATTAAGTGAAAGCAGTAATATTCGTATCCCATACTGATATACAGATTTTATATAAGTAAGAAATCAACGACAGTCGGACGGATAACTACTACCCTAAGCCCACAATCAAACAAGAACAGGAAATAAGGCGAGCTATCGGTCCTAAGTCCTTCAAGTCTTATTTATATAAATATATCAGAGTGGTTACATTTTATAAGCAAATTGATTAAATAAAATTATTTTTCCAAAAGAACATTTAAATTCTGATTCACTGCTGAAAATAGTTTGAAAAGGGTAAAACCCGTTTTTAAGGCATAGGGGCAAATCACATGTGATTTGAACTAAGAGTAGTGAATCACATGTGATTAGTCCTTGTAACTCGGAAATCGTTCTGCAAAACTTTACATAAACATTTATAAGCAACTTGTATCTCCCCCCTAAAACATGTAAAACACTTGAAAGGTTCATTAAAGGGGTATGAACTCACCTGAAATCGCGGAAATCGGGTGAATCGGGTAAATCGGGTAATAGTGTCGATTGAGCGTTTGGTACCAAATAACCACTTGAGCACCTTTTAGGACCCTAATGTCATATGAAATATGTATTTTTCAAGAAGTCAATCATCTTATGCTTTTCATTATAGAATTTGGACATTCTAGTGTCGTTTTCGGGGTTTTAAGGCCTAGAAAGGGTTCCCGGGAGTGGTACAAGGCCATGAATGGTTTACGGGAGGGTCCTTGAGTTCACTTTCTTAGAGTTTATGGCCTATAATCCATCCATTGGGAGTTTACGGCCGTAAGCCCCCTAGGCTTGGTCGTAAACTCAAGTGGTGTCCCAAAGTGTATGTTTAAGGCCTTATCTCACTTCCTTGATTTAGTGGTGTGTGTTTTGGACCAAGAGGGAAGGATTAAACATCTAAATTTGTGATATTTTTGGGGAGTTTACGGCCAAGACTTGTTCTTGGGCCGTAAACTCCTATAAGTCCTTCAAGATGAAGGTTTTACTTGTACAACATGGTCCCAAATGGCTTAGAAAAATCCTAGAAGGCCCTATAGTGAGTTTGGAACAATTTGGCACATATTTATGGGGAGTTTACGGCCCAAGAACATCCTTGGCCGTAAACTCTTCATTTGATGTCAAAATGAAGTGTTTAATGGTACAACACACTTCCATAGGCCTTAGATAAATTCCTTTCATGCATTAGGGTAGTTTAGGGACTTGTTTGACACAATTTCTTGGGTGTTTATGGCCCAAGCCTAAGCTAGGCCGTAAACTCCTCATTTTTGGCCTCAAATGGAGTTGTTTGATGCATCTAAGTGTTCCTTGGAGTCATGTCTAATATACTTAACGTCCTAGAAGTGTTTTTGGGGCTTAAAACATGGATTTGTGGGGTGTTTGTGGTGTTTACGGCCTAAGCACATGCTTGGGCCGTAAACTCCTTTTCAAGCATCATTTTCTTGTGTTTTAATGTCCAAACCCTTCTAGTTATAAGCCTTAATTAGTATACTAACATACAAGAAGGAAAAACTTGGTCTTTGGCATGGATTTTCTTAGGCCGTAAACTCCTCTTTGGACCTTGATTCCCATGATTTTGGCCTTAAAATTCAATGAAGCATGACTAGAATAAGATAGAGGGTGAATACTTACGTTTGGAAGTCGGAAATTAGCGGAATCGGGGTCGTTTTTGAGTCTAGAGAGAGAAAGTAGAGAGAGAGAGTGGGGGTGTAGCAAATGAGTGTTCAAATGTTAGGCACACCCATTGCATATGTCTCGGGAATCGCACCCAATACACGGCTGCCCGATGGTTAAAGTTAACTGGGTTAAAACTTTTTACCCGGGTGAAGTGGTTGAAATGGTAATATAACTCTATTAGGTTAAACAGGGTTAACACATACGAGTTATATTTCTTATGATAATATTAAGTCATGCATAAACTTAGATATTCGGATATTGACGGTTCCAAATATTACATAAAATAACGTATAGTGACACGTTCCGTTAGTGAAAATGGGGTTTGTAACGGAATTAGATTTGGGGTTGTCACAGTTATGGACTTAGACACCTTATCCAACAGACTCATCTATGTGCTTATTCATCAATAACTTGGGATCTCTTTGGATTGCTAAGTTATGTTTCAGAATTGGAAGTGTTGAGTGGGTTTTGTCTTCAGATCTGGACCTTAAGAGGGGTCTCATGGCATAAAGGTTCCAACTTTAGCGCCATGAGAGCCCTATGCACATTATAGGACACTTTATGTGGATTTTTGAGCTAAAAACCCCATCAATGTGCATCAAGTTTGGAACTTTACGTATAAAGTGGACATTAGGAGGCCAGATCTATGGTTTTTGGTGTGTTAGATCTCATTTAAATCGACTGTATGGAATTGGTCAAGACTGGACTCGGCGAGTCCGTTCTTGGACTCGGCAAGTCCAAGACAATCTTCTTAAAGATGAAGATAAACTCGACGAGTTGTTCATCAACTCGGCGAGTCGAGGACAGAATTTGTTCATCAGATGAAGGTGAGGAAGAGTAAAGGGTGAGGGACTCGGTGAGTTGGTGGCCCAACTCGGCGAGTCGGGTCAATTTGAAGTTGACTTTGACTTGGACTTGATTGGGGGTAGAATAGTCATTTTACCCTAGGAGTAAATGTCAGTTTCTGACTAAGTGTTTGTGGGGATTGTAACCGGAGGATTTCCGGAGCAGCAGCAGACAGAGACTTCCCACACGGATTATCAGCAGCTACTTGTTCGAGGTGAGTTACCTTCCAGTAGAGGTGGGTATATGGCCACAATGTCGGCCCACCAGTAGGAGTCGTATGTTAGATGATTGTCTTTGTGATATTCATTTAGGTTTGATATTACCTGATATGTTATATGCTGGCATGATATGTTATATGTGATAGTAGTAGAGTTCGGTTGTTAAGACCGAAGGATAGGTCAGACACCCCAGATATGTCTGACAGTACGTGATGATAAGTTTATATGCTGGCATGATATGTTATATGTGATAGTGGTAGTAGGAGGGGAATAGTCCCCAAGTTCGGTCGTTAGGACCAAAGGGTAGTTCGGACACCCCAGATATGTTTGATAGTATGTTTATGTTATGATATATGTGATAGTAGCAGTAAGGGGTGGAATAGTCCCCGAGGGTAGGTTGTTAGGACCGACGGGTAGGTCAGCACCCCATAATGGCTTGACATGGGTAGGATGGCACCCCAGAATGGCCGCATGGATAGGACGGCACCCCAGAATGGCCGTATGGGTAGGTCGGCACCCCAGAATGGCTGTACCGGGTAGGTCGGGCACCCCAAAATTGCCTGGCAGTATGTATGCTATGTGATTGTATGGTATGTGATACGATGGGGGAACTCACTAAGCTTCGTGCTTACAGTTTACAGTTTTGGTTTCAGGTACCTCTTCAGCGAAGGGGAAGGAGCTAGCACGGTAGCGGCACATCATACACACACTCTTTGTTTTCCGCACTATGGATATTCTGGGATTGTACTCTGACATGTTATTATTTTGTGACTGGGGTTTTCAGACATGATACATTGTTTTATGAGACGATGTAATTTCACAGTATTTCCTCATGAACGTTTTTATGAATCAGTTAATTTAAAAAGAAATTTTTGGACTTAAAATTTGGGTTGTTACAACATGGTTTGTGGTGCAAAATTAAATATTTGAAACTCCATAAAAATTTGTACAAATGCTATCATCTAGTCTAGTAGAGGATACAAGAAAGATGATAGAGAGATTTGATTGCATTTAATTAAAACTATTATGTTTTGATGGTTCTATACTTAATGTTAGATATATAACAACCACATATTCCCTGAACCATATATATATATATATATATATATATATATATATATATATATATATATATATATATATATATATATATATATATATATATATATATATATATATATATATATATATATATATATATATATATATATATATGTACTCCCTTGTTTTGGCAAGAAAAAGTGCATATTTTACTCCCAAAATTTATATAAACTAACAAAGATACAAAATGATTCGAATTACAAAAGACAATAGTAACATAATTATTCATAGAGAAAAGAAATTATAAAACTCCATGATACTCCAAAATCTTCAAAGTCACCCAAATGGAATACCGGCAATTGTTAGCAAGGTATAATTTTTAAGTGTCGTTTTCCGCTAACATTTTTTTTATATACGCGTTGAACTAGCAGAAGAGTGGCGTTTTAAAGTATTTATCTTTTGAAAAATTATTCAAATTGCCTTCATATACTTTTATTACTTTAATGCAAGAACAAAATTACAACACTTATTAATATGGTTCTTATTATTAACTATAAGTCTATAACAAACCATAAAGTATTAAGAGTATATTCGTTGACTGTACCAAATAATTGAATGTCTCGATGTTGACCATACATGAGAAGTGATGGTTATGTTCGAGTTGGTAAGACAATTTATGTATTATTTTTAATTAAATGATGGTTTATATTTCGAGTATTTGAATAGCATGATATCTTATTATGGATCGTGATTTTTTTATAAGATCGCCTTTGTTTAATTAGTTTTAATATATGCTGTGATATAATGAAAAATCGTGGATTATGTATGTTAGTTAAACCATTAATATCATTTCTTTAGTTTATAAGATTTTATTACATTTGTTAAAAATCATTTAAAACCTTTTTACTATTAAACCTTTTAGAATAATACTATTAGGTCAAATTGCATCTTCGGTAAAAATAACATATAGCTGATAAATCTAGTAATTAGTAGTCAGTTGTAGGATGTTGAAGCGTTTACTTATATATGAGTATTCGACGAAAATAGATGAAAACTTTTAAACATGTAAAATTAAATAAAAACATCTTCGTAAAATATAAAATAGAAACATAATTAAACAAGGGAAATTAAGTTAATTTTGTAAAAATATAAAAGAGTTTTTTTATTAAATGCTAATTGAAATAACTTTTGAATTTGAAGTTTTTATTCAAGCAAAAAGCTAGAAACTCTTATGGCCAAACAATTTTTTTTTAATTTTTTCTTAAAAATTAAAAGCTAAAAGCTTCCAAAAACTGCATTTTAACACGCCCGGCCCTAATAGGATATAATCTAAGATTTTATATTTTATTCCCATGCTGTTATAAACACATATTATAGTTTCAAACTATTAGTTTAAATAATATCTAACCGCTAGAAATATATATATTTTAAAAATTAATAACAAGAAAATACAACAAAACACAATGTGTTCTCATAGAAATATATACCATGTGATGTTTCACTAAAAAAATACTAGGGGTTTCTTAGCTCACCTCATTCGAACATGCATCGATCAAGGAGTTAAGTTGGTGGAAATCATTCAAGAAGTTGGAAAAGTGGAGATAGATGTGTCAAAAAGATTTTTTTTTTCTTTTTAAATCCGGTTTTGGTTTTTGGTAACTAGATTAAGAAAATCTTAACTGGACTAAATCTTATCTAACAGATTATTTTTAATATAATGTGGGACACATCAACATCATTACAACAGTGCTTCCACAAAGCATCATGATCTGACTGAGTGACCGACAAAGTTTGTTCATAAATTAGACGTTTTAGTATATATAATTTTTGTTTATTCTTGAGGAAAAATTTCAAGGCATTATACCAATTTTAGAAAATTATATTTATAATCATCAAATGTTACCATCTCTTGAAAATCATCGAGAGGGAAATTATACAATGGTGTAAGAGTATTACTAGTCATTTATATAATTTAACAAAATTTCATTTAATATTTCAATATTAAGTTTTTAAAAATTATTAAATTTTATTGTTTCTAAAACATTAATTTATTAAAGTATAGGATCCAAGTTATGAAACAAGCAAATGGTTATGTGACATTTATCTCATCCAATTAATCCAACTCGGTGGTAGGTAGTGATTATACACTTCATTAAATGTAATTCATAGATAATGGGATCCTAAAAAATATTGTTTAACTTGGTATGTTTGATCTCATCTATGTTTTAGACTTCTCATGCTTAAGTGACCTTTATCATACAAACTACTTGAAAAATGTGTAGTGTTATAACCAAGGTTCTAAATAACGTAAGGCGTCACTTGGCGGCAATGTCAAGCCTCAAGCTTTTTTGAGCCTTGACGAGCCACGTCGTTTGTAAGGTGTGACTTAAGGTGACAATTTTGTATATAATTAATATTTTTATATGTATTTTCAACTATTTTTCTATTTTATACACATATATGAGTTAAGCCGGCGTTTTGGTAAAGCTTGGCGGCAGGTACAAGCCTTAAAGTTATGGTGCGCCATGGCGGAGCCATGACGAGCTTTTTAAACCTTGGTTATAACTAACTAGTGACTAGGTGACTCATCTGCCATTAGAAAGTACAAAAACGACCTTGAACATCATAAGACAAATCTATTTGACAAGGGGACCTTGTACCACAAAGACCATATAACGGACGTTCAAGTGTTTTTCAAAAGGACCACATTGACTTGTATTTCTAAGAAAATGTTTTATCTTATGTTTCACAGTCTATAAAATGCTTTATCTTATGTTTCACAATCTATAGTTATAAAAACATCGTCACATCTAACAATAACATAACTCCAATATAAGGTTCTTTTGGTTTCAATTAAACTTCATTTGAATAACATTTATCCCTGATCAATTATAAATCAATATATTATATTTAAAGTTTAGTTGTAAAGCGCTTTAAGAACCGATTATAGTCTTTTTATGAAAACTTCATTTTATATTTAAAACTTGGAGTTTTGGAAGAGTTTCAAAATTTAAATCTCATTTTAATAATCAAAACCTTATGACCTTCTGAATTTGTAAAATAAAAACTCATTTTATTTATAAACTCATTTGATACATCTTATGTTAAAAATCATATTTGGATAAACCAAAACCATGTGATGATAATCTCTAAATATTATTAAAAGAGAGACCTTATGACATCATCTTAAACAATCTGGGCATTTGATTTTATTTAAATCCTATGTTTTCTACCTTTAGATCAAATTGTTGACATTATCCTCCCCAAACGGAATGTATTTAATTTCAATAAAAAGCTTTCCAATTGTCAAACAAAATTAACTTATATCCGTTGAAATGGAATGTATATAATTCCAATAAAATCTTTCCATATTTTAAATCTTGAATTTCCGGTTATAAAGGTTTTAATATGGTCAACATAAAAAATATATTAGTAACAAACCATTTCAGTTAATGTATTAATATCAACCATTAATATAAATATATTTATATTAGTAAATCATTAATGAAAAATCCATTTTTATTTGGAAACCATTGATACCAAAAAAATCAGATTCAAATTAATATAAAATCCATTTTTATTAGGACTCCAGAACTCACACTTATTTTTAATTGTTACCCTTCTTCAAACCTTCTCCTACAACATCATTTTTATTGTTTATAACCTTCATCATCATTCTCTGCTTCAAACATTTGTTTTGTTGTTGTGCAGTAGAAGGTCAGTATATTATTTCGTTTTTTATATTTTTTCGATTATTTTTCTGTTCCTATATCAAATATATGTATTCATATATTGAGATTTTCATTGTCACAAATTACATGAAATCAGTTAACTATTTTTCTGAAACTTTTCAAATAAACAAGAAAATATATTATGTACCTTGAACAAAACATAAATTAACTATATTTGGAATTGACACGAATTAGGAAAATATTATTTTTATATATTAGAGATGATTATTATGTTTTTAATTATTATGTCATAAGAATCTGGTTAATTTTAATATGATTTTAAAATATTATGGTATGATCCTATTACACTATTAGGTTGATTTAGTAGGAAATAATATATAATCTATTTATGCACTCTTCGAAATTAAGTATGGAAACAATTTTGTTGACAACTATAATAGTTTTCATACCTCAATATTAATCATATATCTTTATAGATAAATACATTGTATACGTCCATTCTATTTCATATAAAAGTTATTTCTAATTTTAATTGTAGTTTCTTTCATTTTACACCCATGGCACAAAACAATCGCGATGAGATTGTCTTTGATAAGGTTGTTGACATCGATGCATCCAAGGAAACCTGAAACATTTGTGTTCAAGTACTCTTACTTTAAAAGCAAACTTAAAAAACAACCAAAACATGTTCAACAGTTTGGACACGATTTTAATTGACGAGTAGGTACAATTTTTTTCTTTTTATTATTATGTTGCTTTTAATTTATAAAATTTTAAACATAACCAATTTTTTTTTCACTTACATGGTACTAATATACAAGCAACAATAAAAAAAATCTCATTAGTTCGTTTGAAACCCTTTTTGTTGAAGGATCTGTAAGGGAAATTAGTAGTTTTGGTAAGACCAGAAATGAAGGAGATTACATGCTGGTTGATCATAAGCATAAGAATAATTTCTACAAAACAACAAAAGTTCGTGTATCAAATGATTTTACTGTTATAGTGGATCCTTATAATTTTCTGACTTTCCAAGATTTTATAGCGAGAAATCTCGACACTCGTGTTGCATTTGGTAAGATTTTATTTTAACATTCTACCTTATCTACACGTTAGTATTTATTGTATTACACATCTATAATACAAAAACCCGTTTATTTTTTTGTTCCAGATTTTCTTGGTCAGGTTGTGTCGACTAATCCCATGAAAGTGATTATTGAAAATTCAAGGGAGAAACGGTTGATGAACCTGGTTGATCAGGATCTAAGTTAAGTATATGTGTTTAAAACATTTTATTTTCTAAAGTATTTTTCTACATGATACCATAAGACATGTCGTTTGCATGAAAATGACATGTTCATCTACACTTCAATATACATGTTTATTTTAGTATTACTTAAAACATTTTGAATCTGCTAATTATAGAATTTACCTTTTTTCATACAGGAAATAATTCGTTGATCGTTATCAAATGGTTCATTTATGATTGGTGGTTGTCGAGGCCAACACAAATAATAACCCTAAATATTACACACTAAAATAGTGTATAGTGGTAAAGGGATCGAATCCACGGAGATTGGTTCAATTTATAACTCTATGAAAAATCTCTTTGTAAAAATACTTGTAAAATGACAATAAAAATAAAATGGGGGGTTTTGGTGTTTTGAAATACTTGAAACAAACTAGAATTAACTATGATTTAAATAGACAAATGCAACAAAAATAAGAGATTGATGTAAAATCAATAAGGGAGAGATGGTTGACTTAAAGTTTCCTCACTTTGACTTTTGATGAACATATCATTAGAATCCAATGGTGCAATACTTTGATTTAAATCCTTAATTTGGCTATAGTAATCCAAGGAGCTTGAGATTACCTAGACTTTTCTTAATTGTTGAAATGGCTAGAGAAGCTCATAACAATTTCCTTAGTCAAAGTCACTAATTCCAAATAGCATGTAATTAGTGAAAGTCAACTAGCATTAAGAACCAAAAAGTCACCAAATCCAAGAGGGGTCAAATGCTTTCACCACCATGTTGGAGGAAATGTTTTTATGATTGTGTGAAGCAAAAACAACACAAAAATCATTTGTTGCTTGCTAATTTGAGGATCCTTTACTTAATCAAGAAATTAGCCAACTAATCACCACAAACACATTTAAACTCATGAACTAAAACATACAAGTAGTGATAAGATGTTAAAACACAAAACATTCCCATAAAGATTTAAGAACATGTTCATGGATTCTTCAACATTCAACAAAAGTTCAAAGGATTAACCAAAAGTCAACCAAGATTAGTTTAGCCAAGCATGGCTAAACCCAAAGAAACAAAGTTAGAGAAAATTGTACCAAACATTAAGCAAGAATCAAGAGGTAAAAATATGATGTTCTTCAAGTGTTCTTGGCCTTCAAAAGTCTTCAAAACTCCAGAGAGAATCTCCAAAATCGGATGTCTAAGAGTCTCCAAAAGATGGGCACCAACCTTCCTCAAATAGCTTAAAAGAAGAATTTCCGAAACTGCCCCTGCAGGAGGTTGCGCAACCCGCGTGCTGTTGCGCGGGTGGGTTGCGCGGGTGGTCCCTGAATGTAGCATCTTTGAGGTTTTGGGCCTCCATAGCTTAGCCCACTTGGCCCAGTGCGAGCCCAATCAGCTCCTAGCCCATTTTTCTTCAAGTTTTCTTCAATTTAAGCCCAATTTGGCTTCTCCAAATGATTCATAGCTCGTAAACTCGCCCGATTAATAATCTATGCATGCTTGAATACACTCCCGCATCTTGTAAATTTAAATGTTTATTTCTCTCCAAGCCTTCAAATAATCATCAAGCTCGCTCCATGCATCATCTCCACCACCCATCACGCCTAAGATCCTTGTTTTCCACCAATTCCCATCGCTTTCCATACGTCCCGAACATTCCCGCTCCACTAGTCTCCATGAAATCTGCAATAAAGCTCACGAAACTAGAAAGTGCCCGAAATAGTCATAAAATAACAAAAAGGAAAATATGCATGAAAATTAACTAGACTATGGATGAAATATGCTAAAATAAACTATAAAAAGAAGTAAACAAAGCTAACTATCAAATCACCCCAAGCTTAAACCTTACCTGTCCTCAAGTAAGACAAGACTAAAATGAACTTGGGATGAACTATCCTAGAGAAAATAAAAAGAATGGATGGAGCCGCAGAACCTAATCACCGTTAGTCAACATGGTCAAAATTGATCTTGCTATTACCTCACGAATTTTTCATCCGATGACAATGGTACCATAAACCACAGCCAGGATAATTCCTTTAGGTGAGTAAGGAGGGATGAGCAGTCGCAGCCTCAATGGAACATGCATACAATGAAGAATATCTGTAGTAGGGAGAAAGCAGCTGGATGGGCTCGGGTGGAGCTCTTCTTTAAATGTACACTCTCATCTAACGTTTGCCGGTTTCTCTCATGTGTAACTAGGTTTAATCGCTCGGGCACCGTTGTAGGAATCGGCTCACTTGGTGTTGGCCCAAACCTCCCGTAGTATCCGACTCGACAATCGCCCTAACATCACCAATTTGCGAAAAACAACTCGATCTATATACAATAAAACATACCTAAATAAATGAATATCAAACGCCGGGTGACCAAAGTGTTGGAAGATTTAGTTCAATAATTGAACCGGTCACCCTTCTCAGATTTCTACGGCTGGGAATTTGCCTGCCCCTTTTTTTTTTTGTTTTTTTTTGTTTTTTGTTTTCTTTTTGTTACCATACTTGAAGGTAATGTAATAACAACCCTTTGACTCAAAATTTGGTTCCTAAAATGTGTAAGTGGAACCGAAAGGGTAGTAATATAATTTGAATGGTCTAAGCGAGAAAATGACCATGTGTGGAGCATAAAGATATAATGTAAGCTCCTTTTCAAATTTGTGAATTTTTTTTTCAAAAATAATGAAAACGTCCACATGCAGACTAAAAGACTTCTCTAAAATCCTAAGAAAATCGCAAAAAGATATGGTGATGTAAAGAGACCGGATATGGATTCTACTCGGGGACAAGCACTAGTGCTTCATCCTAACGGTTCAAACATGATCGAGTGTGATCCTCTCGGCGGTAGTGATCGCAAGGCTAAGACATCCATTGCTATAGTATATCCTACAGTCATTAGTATTGTATGCATAATTCTTCATGAAAACTACATGTCCATGATCACTTACCCCTTTAAGCTACCAGCATCTGATCCCAAGTATGAGATCCCAAACTGCAGCTAATGGTCCCCGTTCGATGGGTGAGATAACAACAAGATCCTGGACCAATAATGATACAATAACTGTGAACCTATTCCATGGCATCCATGGGGTGAGAATAAACAGACAACAAAAAATGCATGAATGTTAATGCCTAAGCTAAATGTTATGCAAAAATATAAAAGGTGAAAAAGAAAAAAAAATAAAATCTTTTTGGATTTAAAAAAAATAAAAAAATGAATGAAAATTAGCTTAAAACTAAAATGTTATGCAACCTAATTCAAAATGCATGAAAAAATAAAAGGAAAATGAAATGCCCCACCCTAAGCTTAAGAACAAGCATTGTCCTCAATGCTTAAGGTAAAGGCAAAAATGACCTAAATCGGAGGATTGGATGACGGGAGATGTCTGTGGTGGTGATTTCGTGAAATTACGACCGGTAGAATTTCGACAATCTTGAATTTTCCAGCGAGGTGGTTGCTGGAAGGTTATATGAGAGGAATGGAGTGGGAGATCAAGATGATTAAATGAAGAAGAAGGGAAGCTGAACATTTTAATCTATGGGTCAAAAAGGGTCAATTTCGGTCAATGTTGGTCAAGAAAAGTCAAAAGGTCAACTCATTAAAACCATTGGTCAACACCTGGTCAAATAATAGCCAAAAATAGCCCAAATTGCCCAGCACAGTGCGCGGGTCGCGCAAGTCCCCACGCGGGTCGCACAAACCTTGCAGTTAAGTCTTGGGCCAATGTCGCTTCATCACACCTGGCCGCGCAACCTACCCGCGCAACAGCATGCGGGTCGCACAACCCGCTGATCCTGATCTTCATTTTCGCTTCATTTTTCTTCGTTTTTTCACCCGTTCTTGATTTGGAAGGCCCCAAACACCTAGAAACTCTTGATTTCTTCAAAAACAACTCTTTTGAATCCCAAAAACATCTTCAAAACTCATTTATTCAAATTAAAAACACGAAAGCACAATGCTTTCCAAAAATGCCATTCTTTAACGTCTTTGGCGAGACGCCTCCAAACTTCACTTTAACACTTTGGGGCGTCCAAATGGACGACATCTTGGACATTTGAATCAAAAACTTCATTGAATGGCTTCAATCGATGTCCATTAACCTTGTAAATTTTCCCCGTGTCGACATTTTTTAATTTCCACACCTCCATTGGGACTCTTTTCTTGTATTTGACTTTCTTTTTACGGGAGAACCATACCGGACTTAGACCTTTGATAATAGCAATCATCCAACCATATTCTTTCTTGTACTTGTTCATTAAGATGACCAACTCTTCCTTCTTTTCTAAACTCTTGGACATGGTTTTTGAGTAGGTGACCGGTTGGGCGTCTTCTTTCTTGTGATACGTATCCTTTGAAGAGTCCGACAAATTTATCGCTTCTGGCTCTTGTGGTTGGTCTACCAATGGAGTTAGTTTCTCAATGGTAGTGGGTGGCTCAACCTCTCTTTCATTAACCCATATCACTTCCTCTATAGTTTCATTGTCAGCTTTTTCAATTTCTTCTTCTTCTTTAACAACCTCTTCCACTTCTACTTCTTCTTCCTCTTCTTCATATAACACTCTTGGGCCATCAAAAATTTTCTCATCATTCAAAGGAATGGAACATGCGCTATGCAATGGGCTCTTTTCAGATGGTATTTTTTCTTGAGCTTCCATTATACTAATTGATTGAGCAATTTGTGTTATTTGTTGCTTTAAGCTTTTGAGGCTAGCTTGAGTTGTTTCCTGGAAAATTTGGGTAGAAGTGGCAATGCTTTTCACAATGTCCTCTAAGGACATGCTTGGCGTTTCAGTTTGTTGAGGAGGGTAAGGATAGGGTTCTTGGAACAGTGGAGTTGGTTGGTATTAGTTATTTCCCCATGTTTGGTATGGGTTTTGGTAATGGTTATTTCCCCAAACTTGGTTGTTTTCCCACCATTGATCATGTTGAGGCTGATCATAACTCCATTGGTTTGACCGGTAGTAGCTTCCTTTCTCTTGCACTTCTTCCCATTCTCCTTGTAAATATGGACACATGTCGGAATGATGTCCATTTTGGGCGCAAAAATCAAAAAGAAGAGGTGTGGGTTGCACACTTTGGTTACTTTCAATCATCATAACTAACTGAGCTAGCTCAGAAAGTTGGTCTTCGGTGCAAGGAGTGTTCATTTCCAAATCATACCTTTTTTTTTAATTTCGAGGTTTTAAATTAGAGTACCTGCACAATGAGATGTAGGCATAGAGAAACAAACTGATTAAATCAAAACCAATCCCCGGCAACGGCGCCAAAAATTTGGTGGTTGTCGAGGCCAACACAAATAATAACCCTAAATATTACACACTAAAATAGTGTATAGTGGTAAAGGGATCGAATCCACAGAGATTGGTTCAATTTATAACTCTATGAAAAATCTCTTTGTAAAAATACTTGTAAAATGACAATAAAAATAAAATGGGGGGTTTTGGTGTTTTGAAATACTTGAAACAAACTAGAATTAACTATGATTTAAATAGACAAATGCAACAAAAATAAGAGTTTGATGTAAAATCAATAAGGGAGAGATGGTTGACTTAAAGTTTCCTCACTTTGACTTTTGATGAACATATCATTAGAATCCAATGGTGCAATACTTTGATTTAAATCCTTAATTTGGCTATAGTAATCCAAGGAGCTTGAGATTACCTAGACTTTTCTTAATTGTTGAAATGGCTAGAGAAGCTCATAACAATTTCCTTAGTCAAAGTCACTAATTCCAAATAGCATGTAATTAGTGAAAGTCAACTAGCATTAAGAACCAAAAAGTCACCAAATCCAAGAGGGGTCAAATGCTTTCACCACCATGTTGGAGGAAATGTTTTTATGATTGTGTGAAGCAAAAACAACACAAAAATCATTTGTTGCTTGCTAATTTGAGGATACTTTACTTAATCAAGAAATTAGCCAACTAATCACCACAAACACATTTAAACTCATGAACTAAAACATACAAGTAGTGATAAGATGTTAAAACACAAAACATTCCCATAAAGATTTAAGAACATGTTCATGGATTCTTCAACATTCAACAAAAGTTCAAAGGATTAACCAAAAGTCAACCAAGATTAGTTTAGCCAAGCATGGCTAAACCCAAAGAAACAAAGTTAGAGAAAATTGTACCAAACATTAAGCAAGAATCAAGAGGTAAAAATATGATGTTCTTCAAGTGTTCTTGGCCTTCAAAAGTCTTCAAAACTCCAGAGAGAATCTCCAAAAATCGGATGTCTAAGAGTCTCCAAAAGATGGGCACCAACCTTCCTCAAATAGCTCAAAAGAAGAATTTCCGAAACTGCCCCTGCAGGAGGTTGCGCGACCCGCGTGCTGTTGCGCGGGTGGGTTGCGCGGGTGGTCCCTGAATGTAGCATCTTTGAGGTTTTGGGCCTCCATAGCTTAGCCCACTTGGCCCAGTGCGAGCCCAATCAGCTCCTAGCCCATTTTTCTTCAAGTTTTCTTCAATTTAAGCCCAATTTGGCTTCTCCAAATGATTCATAGCTCGTAAACTCGCCCGATTAATAATCTATGCATGCTTGAATACACTCCCGCATCTTGTAAATTTAAATGTTTATTTCTCTCCAAGCCTTCAAATAATCATCAAGCTCGCTCCATGCATCATCTCCACCACCCATCAAGCCTAAGATCCTTGTTTTCCACCAATTCCCATCGCTTTCCATACGTCCCGAACATTCCCGCTCCACTAGTCTCCATGAAATCTGCAATAAAGCTCACGAAACTAGAAAGTGCCCGAAATAGTCATAAAATAACAAAAAGGAAAATATGCATGAAAATTAACTAGGCTATGGATGAAATATGCTAAAATAAACTATAAAAAGAAGTAAACAAAGCTAACTATCAATGATCTTCTCACTAACAAATTGGTCAAATGTGGTTAAATCTCTTTCACACATTTTTTTATCACATGTCTTCATACTTTTAAGTTTTAAATTTTCATCTTTAAATGCCATTTTTTAGTTACATATGTTCATTGAATTTTTTTTGTTTAACATACCAACCTACTTTGTTTTATCTTTATATAGTAACAATAAAATTTATAAATTTACACAGCAATATACATATTTTGAATTTTGTCATAGTATCATACTTAACAAAATACATTTCCCTCCAAAATTATTTTCGTCAGTAATTTCATCCATAATTTCACCCAATTTAAATTTGTATTTTCTTTATATAATTTTTTTAATGATCCCGATTTTTTCCCTCCAAAAGTATATCAAACATTTATGTCTTAGATAATGTTGCCTCATTATAATTATTACTTTCCAAAATATATTCGTTTAACGAGGAATTTAATTTCGTGAAGGAAGTAAATGTTAATTCAAACAAGGTATATATTCAATAATTATTACACGAGTTTATTAAAAAAAATATTAAGAGCAAACATTAAACATTTTTAAAATGAAATTTCAGAATACATACAAACGATGATGTTGTACAATGAAATATAAAATTGAATAGACTGAAAAAAAACTCTTAAGACAGTCAATCTTGAAAATAGTATAGTTATGAAAATTTATGAAGTAAGATAAAATTATAAAATATTAGGAGAGTTGTAAGTACAATTCGTAAAAGCGTTACGGTTATTAGAAAAAAAAATAAGATCTTTAAGATCAGTAAAAATGCAATATATTAACTAAATTATCACAATAGTAATGAAATGTCATTATTTGACATTTCATATAATTGAAAGATATACCAAATTATATTGATGATATACTAAAATTATTCAACGTTGCACCAAGATAAATGCTAAGTTATTGTGAACACCAAATAAATAAAAACAAATATAAAAGCTAGCACTTATATTCAAAATTACTTTAAAATAAACCAATCATGATTTAGAAAAGAATTTCCATTGATGATATATTAAAATTAAATCCATATAACATTTAACATTCTATAAATTATTCTGTATGACTTTATTTGAATAAATGAAGTAGTTGTCAATATTAATGGAGTGAAAAAATGGTATATTTGTTGTCAATATAAACTTAAATTAAGCAACCTTATTATGGAAGCAACGTTTAATTTGAATATTTATGATTATATAACAATATCATAACCATATGTGATGAGGAAGATCATCTCTAAATATTACTCCCTCCGTCCCATATTAATAGTCCATGTTTCCTTTTTAGTTTGTCCCAAAATAATTGTCTACTTCTAAAAATAAATATTTCTTTTACCATAATACCCCTCATTATTAGTTAAATTACCATAAAATTAAATGCAACTACCATGGAATTAAATGCAACAGAAGGGTAAGACTGTCATTTCATTTAATAAAGTTAATGGTAATTAATGTTTTCTTAAACTGTGTGTTTTTTGTCTATGGACTATTATTTTGGGACGGAAGGAGTATTAAAAGAGAGACCTTATGACATCATCTTAAACAATCTGGGCCTTTGATTTTATTTGAATCCTATGTTTTCTACCCTTAGATCAAATTGTTGACATTATCCTCCCCAAACGGAATGTATTTAATTTCAATAAAAAGTTTTCCAATTGTCAAACAAAATTAACTTATATCCGTTGAAATGGAATGTATATAATTCCAATAAAATCTTCCCATATTTTAAATCTTGAATTTCCGGTTATAAAGGTTTTAATATGGTCAACATAAAAAATATATTAGTAACAAACCATTACAGTTAATGTATTAATATCAACCATTAATATAAATATATTTATATTAGTAAATCATTAATGAAAAATCCATTTTTATTTGGAAACCATTAATACCAAAAAAATCAGATTTAAATTAATATAAAATCCATTTTTATTAGGAATCCACAACTCACACTTATTTTTAATTGTTGCCCTTCTTCAAACCTTCTCCTACAACATCATTTTTATTGTTTATAACATTCATCATCATTCTCTGCTTCAAACATTGGTTTTGTTGTTGTGCAGTAGAAGGCCAGTACATTCTTTCGTTTTTTATATTCTTTCGATTATTTTTTTGTTCCTATATCAAATATATATATTCATATATTGCGATTTTCTTTGTCACAAATTACATGAAATCGGATAACTATTTTTCTGAAACTTTTCAAATAAACAAGAAAATATATTATGTACCTTTAACAAAACATAAATTAACTATATTTGGAATTGACACGAATTAGGAAATGTTATTTTTATATATCAGAGATGATTATTATGCTTTTAATTATTATGTCATATGAATCCGGTTAATTTGATATGATTTTAAAATATTATGATATGATCCTATTACACTATTATGTTGATTTAGTAGGAAATAATATATAATCTATTTATGCACTCTTCGAAATTAAGTATGGAAACAATTTTGTTGACAACTATAATAGTTTTCATACCTCTTTATAAATCATACATCTTTATAGATAAATACATTGTATACGTCCATTCTATTTCATATAAAAATTATTTCTAATTCTAATTGTTGTTTCTTTCATTTTACACCCATGGCACAAAACAATCGCGATGAGATTGTCTTTGATAAGGTTGTTGACAACGATGCATCCAATGAAACTTGAAACATTCGTGTTTAAATACTTATACTTTGGAAGCGAACTTAAAAAACAACCCAAACATGTTCAACAGCTTGGACATGATTTTAATTGACGAGTAGGTATATATTTTTCTATTTATTATTATGTTGCTTTTAATTTATAAAAATTTAAAGTTAACCAATTTTTTTCACTTACATGACACTAAAATACAAGCAACAATAAAAAAAATCACATTAGTTCATTTGAAGCCCTCTTTGTTGAAGGATCTGTAAGGAAAATTAGTAGTTTTTGTATGACCAGAAATGAAGGACATTACATGCAGATTGATCATAGGCTAAGAATAATTTCTACAAAGCAACGAAAGTTCGTGTATCAAATGATTTTACTGTTATGGTGAATCCTTATAATTTTCTGACTTTCCAAGATTTTATAGCGAGGAATCTTGACACTCGTGTTGCATTTGGTAACATTTTGTTTTAACATTCTACCTTATCTACACGTAAGTATTTATTGTAGTACACATCTATAATACAAAAACAATTTATTTTTTTGTTCCAGATTTTCTTGGTCAAGTTGTGTCAACTAATCACATGAAAGTGATTATTGAAAACTAGACGAATGCCCGCGCATTGCGCCGAAAGACATATATAGTTGAAATGTTTACAAATATATGTTTTTTTTAAATATAACAATAACTTTATTGTAAAATTTGATATAATAATTCATATACTAAATTGATATAATATATTGATTATTTTGAATTATAAGATAATATATATATGTATTATAACTGCATAATCTCATTTGTTTGAATAACTTCTACCCGCAAGTTACTCACGAATAAAATTTAATAAAATATATGGTTTAATGTTGTTTATAGTTGTTCTTATTGTTAATTAATTTTTTAAAATTTATTTGTTTAACGTTTTGATTACTGCCATTATAATTATTTAAAACATCAAAATTGGTTTTTGATTTTAAAGCTAACAATATAATTACTTATATAGAGTTATTTTTAACTATTGTTATTGTAAGTTATTTTAAGCTATGTATTTGAAAACTTTAAACGATTATAAAAATATCTTTAGGAAATATTTTAGTTAAATTGATATTACCATTTAGTTTTTGCATTTATCACTACAATTTATCACTTTTAACTCTTTACAAAATATTATTTGGTTTTTTTAAGTAGAACTAAAATTTATATTTAAGTTGACACTGCAATGTTATATTTAAATTAACAATTTAAGTATTTTGTCTAAACTGTTCAAAAGTTATAGCTTAAACTGATAATGGTTTACATACAACAACATTTTAAATCTAATAAATTAAGTATATAATATGTTAAAAGTTAAAGACATAGCTTTATAAATAGAAGAAAATATATTATTTTCAAATTAAAATTTAGTTTATTTATAATTACACTTTAGGTTTGATATTTATTTAACCTTATTAACCTACTTATAATCATTATTAGAAAGACACTGTAATTTATCACTTTTAACTATTTAAAAAATATTTTTTGGGTTGTTTTAGGTAAACTAAAATGTATATTTAAGTTTTCCCTGTAATATTATATTTAAATTAATAATTTATGTATTTTATACAAATTGTTTCAAAATTATATCTTTAAAATGATAATGGTTTACATCCAACAATATATTAAAAATAATAAATTAAGTATAATATGTTAATAGTTAAAAACATAACTTTATAAGTAGAAGTAATGATATTATTTTAATATTGAAATTTAGTTTATATATGATTATACTTTAGGTTTGATATTTATTTAACCTTATTAACCAACTTATAATTATTATTAGAAAAAAATTGAAAAGTCATGGGAGTTTCAAATAAATATGGTGAAAGGAAAAATGCATGGGAGTTTAAAATGCATGAGGTTCAAGGAAAAATGCTAGCTTTATAAGATATATAGATTCAAGGGAGAAACGGTTGATGAACTTGGTTAATCAGGATCTAAGTTAAGTATATGTGTTTAAAACATTTTATTTTCTAAAGTATTTTTCTACATGATACCATAAGACATGTCGTTTGCATGAAAATGACATGTTCATCTACACTTCAATATACATGTTTATTTTAGTATTACTTAAAACATTTTGAATCTGCTAATTATAGAATTTACCTTTTGTCATACAGGAAATAATTCATTGATCATTATCAAATGGTTCATTTATGATCTTCTCACTAACAAATTGGTTAAATGTGGTTAAATCTCTTTCACACATTTTTTTATCACATGTCTTCATACTTTTAAGTTTTAAATTTTCATCTTCAAATGCCATTTTTTAGTTACATATGTTCATTGAAATTTTTTTCTTTAACATACCAACCTACTTTGTTTTATCTTTATATAGTAACAATAAAATTTATAAATTTACACAGAAATATACATATTTTGAATTTTGTCATAGTATCATACTTAACAAAATACATTTCCCTCCAAAATTATTTTCGTCAGTAATTTCATCCATAATTTCACCCAATTTAAATTTGTATTTTCTTTATATAAATTTTTTTAATGATCCCGATTTTTTCCCCTCCAAAAGTATATCAAACATTTATGTCTTAGATAATGTTGCCTCATTATAATTATTACTTTCCAAAATATATTCGTTTAACGAGGAATTTAATTTCGTGAAGGAAGTAAATGTTAATTCAAACAAGGTATATATTCAATAATTATTACACGAGTTTATTAAAAAAATATCAAGATGTAAACATTATGCATTTTTAAAATGAAATTTCATAATACATACAAACGATGATGTTGTAAAATGAAATATAAAATTAAATAGACTGAAAAAAAACTACTAAGCGAGTCAATCTTGAAAATAGTATAGTTATGAAAAATTATGAAGTAAGATAAAATTATAAGATATTAGGAGAGTTGTAAGTACAATTCGTAAAAACGTTATGGTTATTAGAAAAAAAAAATAAGATCAGTAAAAATGCAATATATAAACTAAATTGTTACAATAGTAATGAAATGTCATTATTTGATATTTCATATAATTGAAATATATACCAAATTATATTGATGATATACTAAAATTATTCAACGTTACGCCAAGACTAATGCAAAGTTCTTGCGAACACCAAAAAAAATAAGAACAAATATAAAAGCTAACACTTATATTCATAATTAATTTAAAATAAATCATGCATGATTTAAAAAAGAACTTCCGTTGATGATATATTAAAATTAAATCCATATAACATTTAACATTCTATAAATTATACTTTATGACTTTATTTGAATAAATGAAATAGTTGTAAATATATAATGGAGTGAACAAAATGGTATATTGGTTGTCAATATAAACTTAAATTAAGTAACCTTATTATGGAAGGAACGTCTAATTAAAATACTTATGCATATATAACAATATCATAACCATATGTGACGAGGAAGATCATTCAGCTAATAAAACAAAAAATGGTATATACAAAAAGGTTCTTCAACGATTATAGATATTTATCGATTTCAATGTATCTTCTACACATTTCAATAAAACCAATATCTATAATTTTTTTATATAATTATTATGTAATATATGTAGACATTTTTATGTTTCTATACGTTTCCCGCGTTTAACGCGGGTTATAATCTAGTTATGTTCTAAATCAAATTTTGCATGTATAAAATATAATATCAACATTACGCGTTAAATTTTAAAAACTAATATCATATATAATGTTTTGATGTAAAAACAATACATAGTATTGTAGTTTGACGTTATAATGCTATAAACCAAATTTTAGTATTTTTAATAAAACCTTATTTATTATAAAGGATTTTAGATTTAGTTTAACCATATTTTAAAATATTTTAAATATTTTAAAGTGAACTATTAAGAGTTTTCCAATAAAAACCATTTTTAACAAAAAAAAAAAAAAAAAAAAAAAAAAAAAAAAAAAAAAAAAAAACACTCAATTTTTAACATTTTGAAAAAACTTTAATAAAAACTCATTTATAAACGTCTTACGTTATGTTTTAAATATTTTTTCTCAAACTCCAAGTGATGTTAATTTATGACAAACTGTTATTTAGCATGTAAACACTATTTTCATACATATAACATAGCATATATCAAGCATAAAAATAAACATCACAAGCATGCATAAAAAATGTATAAACCAAACCATTTTTTAGTAATAATTTATGTGAACCAACACAGGAATTATTAAGTTTTTTCTAAAGGACTTAAGGTACACTTCAAGAGGTCTTCAAGCTCCCATTTGCCAAGACAACTCTTTCTTACAAAAGGAACTTCAAGGCACCATGTGTTGTAGAGGTCATGACTCTAAAACCATAAAGACCATAATTAAGCCCAAACCCAAGAGTAGAAGCTCAATGTTGGGATTATAATCTCAAGTGGTTAAGACATAGCAAATCTTCAAAGGTGGTCATTTCTTTAACTTGTTAAATATGGTAAAAAGAATAAACTAGTCTAACTAAATTATTACATACATAATAAACAAATAAAGAAATACATATTTATATATTACATCTTATGAATAAATAAATAACGATCAACCACAACATAATGTTCTTAATGACTTGTTTATATACAACAACATTATATGAAATACTCAAAAAAATATATGAAAAAATTGGTTGCATAATAAATATTAATTATAAAACTCCAAAGAAAATATATTTGGTGATTTATTTGTCAAAAGAAATATCAAACATATTTTACAAAACCAAAGGTTATCAAACTTGATAAAAAAATCTTTTTAACATGTAAAAATGTAACGCCCCGATTCTCAGGTATTAAATTAATATAAGAATTTTCTTGTTTTCAAGGTCTACTCGACGAGTTGGTTGCCCTACTCGTCGAGTAGCAGCGGGTTGGTCCGCGTGTTTTAGTGACCTACTCACCGAGTCCAATAAGGGACTTGACGAGTAAGAGCTAGCAGATGAAACTCTAAATTTCGGGGCATTGCACCCTATTTAAAGGATCATTGGCCTCCCCCAACCTCCCTGTGACAACCCGAAATTTATTCCGTCAATTTTAAACCCTCCTTCCGTTAATAAGCCTCGCTTTATTAATTGTCCGTTAACCTTTTGGAAGAGGTTAATTAATTTGGGACTTTTATAATGACTTTGTAAGGGTTGAAACAAATTAGAAACACCCCAATATTCCCTTGAAATTTTTTAGTTTCAACCAAGTCAAAATACGACCATTTGATCGGGTGCGACCAAAAGCCCCGTTTAACGGCAGTATCGGGTAGATTTCCACTGAGCCCCAACTCAAACCCCTATATAAGGGGGAGTGGACTCCATAGAAACCTTTCCACTCTCTCTCTACACTCTCTCTCTACAACTTGTTTTCGATCCAAAAACGCCCGTTTCGAGCCCCAAACTAGTAAGTAATCTATCCTAACTTGTTATGTAGTTTAGTTAGCATGCAAATTCGTGTTTAAGACATCAAATAGGGGCAAATTCATGTGTTTACAGCCCAAGAACACTCTTGGACCGTGAACACCCTTAAGTGGGGTTTTGAAGCCCCAAAACCCCTCTAAACTACTCTTAAGGCTTAGATATGACTTGTGGACTTACACCTTCGAGCTTAGAACACCAAAACCTTATTATATGGAGAGTAAACTTGAGTTTACGGCCCAATAACACTCTTGGACCGTAAACCCCTCTTCAAGGGCCGTGAACACCTATAAAGGTGTTAGAATTGCCCTTAAACACCTCCTATGGCCTGGGAAAATGTTTAGAAACAAACCCCATTGAAGTAAAGACATTAAACATCAATTAAAACAAGGACATTAGAGTTTACGGCCGTAAACCCACCTAGAATTGGTCCATGGGCCGTAAACTCCCACAAAGTGCCCAAATGATACCCTAACTTCTCCATTTGGCTTGGAAAAATGCATAGAACTTTATTCTCTACCATTTAAGATTTTAATACACCAAAGAAATGAGCACATAGGAGCTTATGGCCGTAAACTCCTTGTTTAGGGTCGTAAACTCCTCAAATGGTCCATTTTGAGGCCTTAAACCCTTCATAAACCCCAGATTTGAGCCAAGCATAATTCCACAAGTGATATAAGACCTTGAAGCATCCTAGAACACACCACCCATGAGTTTACGGCCGTAAACTCATGGGGATATGGTCTTAGGGCCGTAAACTCTATAAAGAGTTTACTCTTGAAGAGTGAACTCCCTAACTAGGCCATACACACCCTTAGATACTACCCGTGACACCCCTAGCACTTAACCAAAGTGTTTTCCACACTTTAGGATGCGTATACATGTTTAATTAGTATTATATTTACTAATTGTATGTAAACATATGTCATCATATGTTAATAGGTCACTAAGTGTGTTCAAGTCTTTACTTGACACCGAGCACCCAACCGGCACCTTCACCCGATCCACTTACAACAGGTGAGTTCATACCCATGAATTAACCTTTTAAATGTTTTTACATGCTTTTATGGGGGGAGTACAAGTTAAAACATGCCAGTTATCATATCAATCATATGTGATTAATAACCCGCATGCACAAGGATTTATCACACTTTCAGTTGTTTTACCAAGTATAATACTGTAGATGGTTTTCCAAAACGTTTTTACTTGTTTAAATCTTTTCTCAAATTATCTCTCGTGTTGTATGCTTTACTTCTAAACCAGTTACAACAATGTTTTAAACAAAGGTTTTCTTTACCTATATTGTGTTATCAAATTATAAATGTGTTTATGAACGGTTTTCAAAGCTTGTTTTACATAACTATATCAAGTGGTAAATTCTTATTTTAAAGGTTTCCCAAAAGGTTTTACCAAAGTTTTCTTCTGTACTTCTATACTTTTGTTTCGTTAAATGCATGTATGTACTTGTATAGTTATATAAATAATGTTTAAAAGACTTAGGAAGGCTAATTCGCCCTATTTCCTTTTCCTCATTGGGATGTGGTCTGGTGGGTATCGGATATCCATCTGAAGGTCGTTTAAACATTAATTATATATCATGTATACACGTATAGACATAAAGGTTTACATCGGCCAGTTCATTTGCCTTGGGTAGCAAGGGCATTCTTCCATTCATCATTCATAGATCAGAGACACTAGTAACTATTATAGGAATAGTTAGGAAGCTCTATTCACTCTTTCTAGCACGAGAATTCCACAGGAGTCAGTTCACACACGAGTCTATATCATTTCTCCAGCGCCTCTAATAGAATTCAGAATCCGAGATGCATCTTCAAGACACGGATCTCCCGTTTGTCGAGTTGGTAACCAGAGTCTCCTATAGGGAGAGCAGGCATTGTGTGTATAGATCTATACGGGATTGACACCCTCGCACCCTGACTGCTAGCTACAGTCCACGGCCTACCAAGCCAAGGGGTGACAAATGTCATAGTTATTCCGACGCTTGCAGGGCGTCAAGTACTCTAGTGTCGATCAGTATGGTTACGAGTATCTCCATGTTTACCTTATAATTCATGGCCTTAAGGTAACGAAAATAACACTGTATTTCTGAAACTACATTCTTAGGATCACTCTTTGTTTTAGACCTTGCTAGCTGTATCTTTCATTTGATACTGTCTGGGGTCTGTGTCTCTTTATTTTAGACCTTGCTAGCTGTATCTTTCATTTGATACTGTCTGGGTTCTGTATTTCCTTGTTTTAGACCTTGCTAGCTGTATCTTTCATTTGATACTGTCTGGGGTCTGTGTTTCTTTGTTTTAGACCTTGCTAGCCGTATCGTACATTTGATACCGTCTGGGGTCTGTGCTTCCTTTTGTTAGACTGAGTCAGGCGTATCATTCATTCGATACTCTCCTGGAGTCTATGATTTCTTTTGCCTTAGCCAGCAGTATTTTCTGCTGAGGCATATGTTATTTTCCCTTAGTATTTTTACTAGTGATATTCTCCTACTTTCTTTAAAGTCAAATACCGTATTTTGGTAATGATAGTATTTCAGGGAAAATTTCTCTTTAAAACATAACACCGTCGAGTCTTGGTAGAAGACTGCTTTTAATTAGAAAATATAGGATTTTCTGGAAAGGACTCTAACACACCGTAAATTCTAAACTACTACTTTTTATAGATTTATTTTGAATAAAATGCTTACTTACTCAAATGACACTAAATATTTATGAACTCACCAGCATTTATAAAAATGCTGATACTCGCTTTCAAAATAACTTGTATTCTCAGGTCAGCGAGCTTTTGGCGAAGTCAGCCTAGTACCAAGCTGCATCTATATTATTACTTGTATTACTTTGATTGACTCTATAAAATGCAACTTATGTAAAACTATTACTATTAATGCAATGGTTGTTGTACTTTGATTACTATATTGCATATGTTGTGATACTTGACATGACATCATCCACCCCAGAACGTTTCCGCCGTTCCGGTTTTGGGGTGTGACACTCCCCTTTACAGCCTCTTGTCTCTCTTTAACCTTAATTCGAGTGTGTGTGTTCTTTTGGAGAGTTTAAGCTTGGAGGAAGAATTTTGGTGAAGGAATCACTTGGGAAAACAAGCTAGTTGAAGCAAGAGTTCGTAGGATTCAAGTTCTGCATCAGTAAGCACTCTCTTGAAGGTACTAGATCGTTTTCCTTGGCTCATTTTCTCTTAAACCCTCTTGTGCATGAGTTTTAAGAAAGGTTTGTTGTGATTAAGCCAAGATCTAAAGATGTAACTTTAGATCTGGACTCCCTTTGGCTTCTAGATTCATAAAGTCATCAGCTTTGCCTAGTATGAGCTTTCCCTCAAGGATGTGACCTCATTACAAACTTAGTTTTGTCATTTTAGGGTCTTAAAGTCTTTCATGCACGTAAAGTTTGCAACTTTACATGATAAACGTGTCTAAGGAAATTGGATCTGCAATTTGGGGCCTTGGCATGGCTTAAAAAGTGTCTGCATGGTTAAAGGGCTGAAGGCACTCAGCGAGTCGAATAGCCGACTCGGCGAGTCAGATGAAGATGGGCATGAACCCGATGAGTTGGATGAACAACTCGGCGAGTCCGATGAAGGTTGCTGTAGACTCGACGAGTTGTATGAACAACTCAACAAGTCGGTTAAGGTTTCCCCAATTGATGGATGTGTGTGAACTTTTTGAGTTGCAAGGAGGAACTCAACGAGTTACCTTAGAGTTTCGATCACGAGCCTTAGGAACAGTCACTCTGGTTACTCGGCGAGTGGACGAGTATCTCAAGGAACTCGGCGAGTGGCTGAGGATACTCGACGAGTTAGGGTCAACATGGACTGTTGACCTTGACTGTGACTTTGACTTTGACTAGGGGTTGACTAGTTGACTTATGAGGTACCTTGAAAGGTTGAGAACTTACGAGTATGGTTTTATTATGATAATAGGTGGTGGAGTTTGTGGCAGTGATCCCAGTTTTGGAGTTTATCTACTGAGCCGACTTTTGCGAGGTGAGTTATCCTCAGTATATCAACAAGGTCTAAGGCACCAAGGCCGGTCCTTTATGGTTTCATCCTGGTTTTAGGATGGTTGCTATGTTAGATTTCATCCTGGTTTTAGGATGGTTGTTATGTTAGATTTCATCCTGGTTTAGGATGGTTGCTATGCTAGTAGTCTGTTAGATTGATATCCTGGTTGTAGGATGGTTGCTATGTTAGAGATCGGTTAGATCTGTATGACTATCTGTTATTGCATGCTAGCGTATGATAGTTATGTGCACATGTTTATAGGTTGGGAAAGGGTTAAGGCAGGTCCTGCTGTGTGCAGTAGGCCAAGTCACCCTGGGCAGACCGGGTAGACTGCAGGCCTGGGACGGGAAAATCTAGTCAGGTCGAAGGCCCAACGAGCGGTCCGGATAGGCTGAAGGCCCCGAGGAGGGCGGTCCAGATGTACCGATGGCTCGGAGAGCGGTCCAGATTGACTGAGGACCGGGAGTCGGTCCAGTCAGACTGATGGCTCATTATGCACATTGTATTGTTGTTTATATGTTTGAATGATATGGTTATATCAGTATGGCATTGGTATTTTGGGGGAAACTCACCAAGCTTCGGGCTTATAGTTGTTGATTATGTTTCAGGTACTTCTGATGATCGCGGGAAGGCGAAGGCATGATCGTGCCGCTCCTCACATTTTATGATTTATGATTTGATTCTTGGATACTATAACAATATACTATTTTGAAAACAAGTTTTGTAATAATCATGTGCTTTGAAATGTTTTAAAAGTTTATATTTGGCATGATTTTTATGGGTGTTACAAGTTGGTATCAGAGCCTTGGTTTGAGTGAATTGGAGGAAAACACTCCTGTGTATCCAGTGTTAAGCTGAGGACAAGGTTATAAAACGATCTTTCTTAAAATGTTTTCAAAATAAAATAAGGAGGACGCAAGCGTACGATCAGCCGAAGCTCGCGGATAGACCCCAAAATACCATATAGTATTTGATTATGTGATATGTTAGAATAGCATGCTAGTGCTACGCTAGGGATCCTCAGGAATTACATGATAAAATTGCTTGATTACATGATGCCAGCTAGCCTAGGGTTTCCTTTATATGAGATTGACATCATTAGTGTAGTTGCTTAGTGTATGCATCACGATTATATATAAATTAAGATCTTATAGCCTGAGAATGTTTGATTTGGCCTTACGTTCTTGATATTTGCATAGTTAGTCATATGTTTAGCATAAGTTTTTATTCATTTTTAGTTAATTATGTGCATAATGTGGACAAAAGGTACTTAATAATGCTTAAATTTTGTTTTCAGTCCAAAAGACATGCTTGGAAGTAAAAAGGAACAAGGAGAAGAAATTAGAGACCAAGGAATGAAGAATGAGGAAAAAACACACTAACTCGGAGAGTACCCAAGATTATTCCCGAAGATAAGTCAAGACTCCTGGCAATAGACGAATTTTAGACATCTACTCGGCGAGTTGGGTGACCTACTTGCCGAGTAGCCCCTGTTTTGTGATAATTATAAATATCGAACCTTTATCCGAATTGGAGAGACTTCTGGCGTTTGAGGAGATGCACCTACGACTGAAGAACCCTTTGGAGAGCTGAGAAACCCTAACCTTCGATCTTTTGAAGAATCAAGGCAATTTAGGTTATACATTCCACTTAATCTTAGGAATTAAGCATGTCTAGCCTAGTTGAATTTGTTTTTGAGTTTGTTTTTACTGTAACCATGAGCTAAATTCGTATTGTTTCTGTTTAGGAAGACCACATTACTCCTATGGTTTAATTATTACTTTTGTTAATAGTTTATTGGTGATTTCATTAAATTAAGTTTGTTAAAGAACCTTATGCATTAACCACAACTATTTTCTGTTAATTGGAAGACAATTAAGCTGCATGAACATCTCTTAGTTGTTAACCTCATATGTTTATGTGAACACTTTATCATATGCTTAGGAATAATGAACATGAAACTAGGATTAATTAGAGAATGGGTAAATTAATGTGTGAGCTTGTTTGAGAAACCAACAAACAAGAGGTTAATTGAAACACCAACTTGATTAACCAATTAGAAATCTTATTTAATCCAAATAATTGAACTAGGAAATTAATTAGTTTAAACAATTGGCCACTTCTTGAATTGATTAATTATCTAAGGGTTAGTATTAATGAACATGAACCTAACCACTATAGTTGGTAACCAATAACAATTGATCTATCATATAAATAACCATAGGAGTGAATTGGTTGGACCTAAACAGAAACCCTTTATCAAATTTGGTGAATTTGTTACTTGTCTTAGTTGTTTAGTTAATTAAATGCTTAAGTGGTGTGTTTAAGTTTCTAGTCTTGTAAAACTAGAGAAAAACCCTTTTACTTTTATTACTTGCTTAGTTAAAATTAGTTATTAGTTTAATTTCCGTTCCCTGAGTTCGACACCCTACTTATCCAACTATACCACTAAAAGACAGGTTCACTGCCTTTGTGTGCTTAATTTATCAACTAAAAGTAGGAATAAAATCAGTGCATTTTACACACATCAAGTTTTTGGCACCCTTGCCGGGGAACGGTTAAAATACTTAATTTTATTTGCTAAATGTTATCATTTTTATTTTATTGTTTAATTTTTTATATAGTTTAATTTTATTATGTATTTTCCAAATCTCGATGCTTTTGATGCTTTTCTTGAGGAAGTAGTACAGGAAATTGAGCAGGAAGATGAGGATTATGACTCAGATGATGATTTGAAGAAATTTGGAAGATGGTTAGATAACTTCTTGTCTAACGATCAAGAACAAGTTGAGTCACAAGAGCTAAAGTTACAAGATGAAGAATTTAATCCAGAAAGAGATTTGGAGGAGCTGGAAAGGTTGTTAGTAGAGAGGTCGGACGAAGAACAAGAACAAGTTGAATTACGGGAACCAAGTTGTGGTTTGACCATTACCACGACATGGTCCCCTGTTCTTCCGGTTTGTGTTTCGAAGCATGGGGTGACGATTCCAACTTTGGAGAAAGTTCTGAAGCACGATCCATTTCTGATTAGTACCGGACCGGTCCCAACCCTTGTCAGAATTCTTGGGTTTTATGTATTCAATCTCGTTTGGCCAATTTTAGAAGAAAAGAGCCAAATTTTACAAATTGGTCCAAAGAAAATATTTAATGCAACAGATGGATTGGCATTGAGTTTATTGAAGTTTATTAAGTTGGGAGTCCAGCTAAAGACTCACACAAAAAGAAGCGCTTGCGGGAGGCAACCCGTCATTAGAGTTTGATTTTCTTTTTGCTTTTTAAACTTATAGTTTATTAGGGTAATTTAGGATTTTAATTTTGATGTTTGTTTTCGTTTTTCTATTACTTGTGTGTTGTTTTGATCTTTTCAGTTTGAAGCTTAGGATTGCATGTGAGGGTCTAGAGTCAAGGCTGACGAAGCGAGAAATCGAGTCTAGGCGAGAGAGGAAACGAAGTTTTGAGTTAAGCTATGAGTCCAATTGATAGAAGGGTTATAGAGTGTTTATTCCCTGAAAAAAATGAGGGAAATTATTAGTTTATATAACCCCCATACATCAGAAACGGACTTGGGCTGAATAAATTTTTTGTCACACAGCGGTCTACTCGCCGAGTGCATCTTATGGACTCGTTGAGTCCATGTGAAAATTCACGATTCTTCTGCCATTTACGCTTCAACTCGACGAGTCTACATACTTACTCGACGAGTCGCTCATTCGTCTTACTTTTGAGCTGAAGATTTGATGACATTTGATATGGGCATTGGTTCTTTTCTTTGAAGTCAGATTTGGGCGTTCTATATATATTTGGAAACCTCGTTTCAACTACTACAACATTATCCAAAGATATCAAGTTTATTTTACACTTAAATTTTGACGCTTATTTTTCTTCTTAATTAATCAAACCACATAATTAAGCAATTAAGCACAAAACACATAATACTCAAATAATACATTCTTATTATTTCAAAACGGGTTATAAAGGTTAACCTAGACTATTACATTGCTAAAAATGGCAAGCCCGGAAAATCAGGCGTTACAATTCTCTCCACCTTAGAATGATTCCGTCCCCGGAATCACACATCAACAAACAAATGCGGATGGCGACTCAACATGTCACTCTCCATCTCCCAAGTGAGATTCGGCCCATTCGTGTGTTTCCATCGGACAAGCACTAATCCAACCATTTTGCGTCGCAACTTCTTAGTCTTTCGGTCAACAATTGCCTCTGGTTCTTCAATCAACCTTTTGTTCTCATCAATTCTCAATTCAGAAATTGGAATTATATCGGGAACTTCTCCCGTGAACTTCCTCAAATAACATACATGAAAAGTGTTGTGAATTCCATTCAGTTCTTCGGGTAATTCGAGCTTGTAAGCTTGGTTCCCAATCCTATGAAGAACTTTAAATGGTCCAATAAACCTTGGACTCAACTTTCCCCTTTTACCAAATCTTATAAGTCCCTTCCATGGTGAGACTTTAAGTAAAACCGAATCTCCAATTTCAAAAGTCATCGGTCTTCGCTTTTTGTCAGCATAGCTCTTTTGACGATCTTGAGCTGCTAACATTCTTTTCCTAATTATTTTCAACTTTTCGGCAGTTTGATGAACCATCTCTGGTCCCATAAACTGCTTTTCCCCAGCCTCAAGCCAACAAGACGGCGTACGACACTTTTATCCATACAAAGCTTGATAAGGTGTCATCTTAATGCTCGAGTGAAAACTATTATTATAGGAAAATTATACCAATGGTAAATGTTCATCCCAATTACCTAGGAATTCCAAGGTACATGCTCTCAGCATATCTTCAAGTATTTGTATTGTTCTTTCACTCTGACCATCAGTCTGCGGATGGTAAGTTGTACTTAAACATAACTTGGTACCCATTTCCTCTTGTAGACATTTCCAAAACCTCGAGGTGAAACGGCTATCACGATCCGATACAATTGTTAACGGAACACCGTAAAGCCTCACAATTTCCTTCACATAAGAATTCGCAAGCTTTTCCATAGACCATTTCTCCTTGGCTGCTATGAAATGTGCACTCTTAGTGAATCGATCAACGACCACCCAAATCATGTCGTGACCGTTCTTTGTTCTGGGCAGTTTAGTGACAAAATCCATAGCAATGTCTTCCCACTTACCCATAGGTACATGCAATGGTTCTAAACTCCCGTACGGTTTCTGATGTTGTGTCTTGACTCTTGCACAAGTCACACACTCAGCCACATACTTTGCAACATCAAGCTTCATCGTCGGCCACCAGTAGTAGGGTTTCAGGTCCCTATACATTTTAGTGCTACCAGGATGAATCGAGTACATGGTCTTGTGAGCTTCTTCCATCAGAAGATCTCTGATTCCTCCTGACTTAGGTACCCAAATACGATCTTGGAATACCTTCAGTCCATGACCGTTTGTACCAAACACCAACGTTTTACCCAAACGTTCCTCCTTTCGGTCATTTTTCTCAGAAGCTTCCTCTTAATCTTTCTTTATACTCTCCACAATTGTCGAGAAAACTTCTATTCTCAACGCTCTTGGCCTTTTCCTTTCAAGATTGACCTTCCGACTGAGAGCATCAGCAACAACATTAGCTTTACCGGGGTGGTAAAGTATCTCGCAGTCGTAGTCCTTGAGTAACTCCAGCCAGCGTCGTTGCCTCATATTCAATTCTTTCTAATTAAAGAGATATTGGAGACTCTTATGATCAGTAAAAAGTTTGCATTTCGTGCCATAGAGGTAATGCCTCCATATTTTCAGAGCGAAAACTACCGCTGCCAACTCCAAATCATGAGTCGGGTAATTCTTTTCATGCTCCTTCAGCTGTCGAGACGCATATGCTATCACCTTTTCTCTTTGGGTCAAAACACAACCCAATCCAACACCAGACGCATCGCTATAAACAGCGAAGTCTTCAACTCCATCGGGTAGAGAAAGTATCGGTGCCTCGCATAGCTTCTTCTTTAGCTTCTCGAATGCTTCTTTATGCTTATCACTCCAAGCATAAGTAGCTCCTTTGTGGGTCAAAGCTGTCAATGGAGTAGCGATCGAAGAAAAGCCTTGGATAAACCTTCGGTAATATCCAGCTAATCCTAAAAAGCTTCGAATCTCCGTGGGACTTTTCGGGTGTTGCCACTTCATCACAGCTTCAATCTTTGCTGGATCAACCATTATCCCTTCTTGGTTGACCACGTGACCCAAGAATTGGACTTCACGAATCCAAAAATCACATTTGGAGAACTTCGCATACAGCTTCTCCTTCTTCAAAACTTCTAACACTTCTCGCAAGTGTCTGCCATGCTCCTCCGAGCTTTTCGATTAAATCAGAATGTCGTTTATGAACACTATCACGGATTTATCAAGGAACGGATTACAAACCCTATTCATTAAATCCATGAATGCTGTCGGAGCATTGGTTAGTCCAAACGACATAACCAAGAACTCGTAGTGTCCATATCTAGTTTTGAATGCAGTCTTCTCGATATCTTGCTCTCTTACTTTTAGCTGATGATATCCTGACCTTAGATCGATCTTCGAGAAATAGCTCGAACCTTGCAATTGATCAAATAGGTCATCAATCATTGGAAACGGATATCTATTCTTTATTGTTGCCTTGTTCAGCTCTCTGTAATCAATTCACATTCTCATACTTCCATCTTTCTTCTTTACGAATAACACCGGAGCTCCCCAGGGCGATGAACTAGGTCTAATGAAACCTTTGTCCAATAACTCCTGAAGTTGCATCATCAGCTCCTTCATCTCCGTCGGTGCTAATCGATAAGGTGCTTTTGCTATTGGTGTGGTTCCTGGTAACAAGTCAATTCTGAACTCTACTTGTCTATCAGGTGGTAATCCAGGAAGATCTTCGGGAAATACTTCTGGATAATCACACACCACTGGAATGCTCTGCATCACCTTCTTTTCCTTCTTAGCATCGATCACGAATGCTAAATATGATGTACATCCCTTGGTCAAACACTTTCTGGCTTTCATTAGGGAAATGATTCCAGAATTCACTCGCCGTTTGTCCCCATACACCATAAACGAATCTTTCCCAGGCGGGTTTACTTTAACTATCTTCTTCTTGCATAAAATTTCGTCATCATTGGCGCTAAGCCAATCCATTCCCAAAACGATGTCGAAACCATTTAGTTTGATAGGCAATAATTCCTCGTGAAACTTATTCCCATTAAGGTCGATTAAGATGTTTTTCATACGATGGCTAACAGGTACAAACTTTCCACTAGCTACTTCGACTAATAAAGCATTATCTAGTCTATCAACAGGCAAAGCTAGCTTTTTACCAAACTCATGCGAAATAAAGGAGTAGTTGGCTCCAGAATCAAACAAAATTTGAGCAGGTAATTCGTTAACGAGAAAGGTACCTGAAGCGACATCAGCTTCATCTTTAGCAGCCTCAAGTGTCATCTGGAAGGCTCTCGCCTTCGGCTTTGGTGGAATGTTGGGCCTAGCTGCCTCCTTCTTCTTCGGATAGTCTTTCAAAATGTGCCCCTCTTCATTACAACCAAAACACATCCTTTTGTTGTTCGGACATTCATTGGCAAAATGTCCAACCTTTCCACACTTGTAGCAGGTTACATCCTCGCTACATTTCCCAAAGTGCTTTTTCTTACACTTATCACACCACTTCGCTTCGCCTCCTTTTCCTCCAAACTTTTTCGAATCAGATTTCGAAAATTTGCCTTTCTTACAAGAACCAGATGTTCCCTCAAACTTTCTTTTCTCACCAACCTCAACCTTGTCAGTGGTTCTCCCCTTAATCATGTTCTCAACAGACTTGGCAGCCCAGATAGCTGCCTCTAGAGTATGTGCCTGACGTACTGGCACCTCGTACTCCCATGGGAGTCCCTTGGCATACCGGTCCACCTTTGTCAGCTCGTCTGGGACGATACGCAAGGCAAACTCCATCTTATCGGTGAAGTTATTGGTGTATTCATCAACTGACATGCTGCCTTTCGTCAATGTCAGAAACTTGTTCTCTAGTTCCAATAGATTTTGAGCCGAGCAGAACTTGCGCTTGAACTGCACCAAGAACTCTGCCCAAGTCAATTGCAGTGGCTCATTAGGGCTTAAGGTCTTCCCTAGAGTGTTCTACCAACGAACGGCTCCACCTCAGAACTGACGCACTGCATAGATAGTCTGCAACTTACCTCTGCAGCCACAAGTCATGAAGGCTAACTCCATTTCTGAGATCCAATCCATAACCCCAATCGGATCCTCCTTTCCATTGAAGGTCGATGGTTTGCAAGATAAAAAGTCCTTGTACTTGCATCCCATTCCATCATTCCTTCCATCATGGTTGTCTTGCCTAACTATCGGTGGGTTGGCTTGACCAACAGACCCACTGAAGTTTCCACCTTCCGAGTGCCCTTCATTTAATTCAGGCTCTTCCACACGAATTGACAGTTCTTCACGATTCTGTTGAAGCAACCGTCTAGTTTCATCCATCTGACGATCCAACATTGTCTGAATCATCATTTGCACACCAGCCATGGTTATTGGCTCAGGTGCTGCTGCTACGACAGGTATTTGCTCAATCACTGGTGGTTGATTCCTGTTTTCATCAGCATTTCCAACTCCACTTCTTGTTCTCACCATTTTTGATCTACACATCGAATAAGGTGAAATTAGATCCTCAATCACGGTAGATATTCAAATCATCCTTATCACTCCGAAACGTTTACATGCTAGTTCTAATATCGTAGACGTACGCTTAGAATCCTACACACATAAGGTTTCTAGATCCGGTCGGCAACAGACCATAGATCCGAACAAATAATATCATATATGGCAACATATAACATTTAGCACATAAAGCATTTTAGGCAACTTTCCTAAAATAAACTAGTGCTCATGTCTAAAACACAACAGACACACATCTCAAAATTCCACTTAGCATTCTAAGTTTAAGTCTAGAAATCCTACAAATTCCTAGTTCGCTTAAACTAATGCTCTGATACCAACTGTGACATCCCCAAAATCTCGGCCAAAAAAGACCAATTTTCATTTATGCTTTTAAAATATTTTCAGAGTAAATTCTTTTGATTTGAAAGAGTTGCGGAATTTGTTCCCAAAAACAAAACATGATAAAACAATGTTTACCAAAGCATTTCATAAAAGAAATGTATTTTTCATTAAATAAACAAAACTCGGGGTGTCATGTTCCGATACAGACCAATAAGCATAAACGATAACATTACAAGTCATTCAACAAATATATACGTATACAGACTTGTAAACAAAACAACTGATGGTTCATCCATCTCATGCCCTTGCGCCACTTCCTGTAATACAAATAAAACTGAGTGGGTCAGGCTTGGGAGCCTGGTGAGCATATAGGGTTTTCAACCCACAATATATAATTATATTTAATTTCCACCAACCAACAATAACCCAATTACCCATTCCCGTTATTCTCACTTTATGTCCCTAAGACAACTAACATAAGGGACCTAGTCTAAGAATATTTCATCGGGGCGACAACACATGCTTCGGGGGTACCTCAGCAATATAAGTCAAATAAGGCAACCATGAGGGGGATGGAGTACAGCGAATGAACACCCAAGTTCATTAACACCTACAGGTGGCGAACCTGATAATGTTCCACAAGACTGTCTAGAATAGCCCGTGGTCGTCATCTAAACTCCGCTAGATGACTAAATCAAACAACAACGAGGCCTCTCATCTGTTTATTACACACCAACTATCTACCCATGTTCTACCCAACATATTAGTAGATAAAATATACATCTTATACATAGTTTAAAAGCCTGCATAGCATGCTTTAATCAACACATATTTCACATAACAGATGAGGCACACACACACATAACACTTATCTCATAGAGAATAAATCATATCTATGAGTTAGAAGAAAGTTAATACACATTCACACACATAACCACAAAATTATACACATAATATGTATTCTGTATAAAATACTTCATAATTATGCGTTAGAAGAAAGTAACTACACACTCACTTGATCAGAAGACGATCGGACAGCACTACGGCTTGCAAAAGTAGTAATCCTCAGCAGATCTGGAAGATCTCTACAAAAATCGAACTTCTCGCGGGCAGAGCTTCGGCTCGGGAACCGCACTTCTCGGGATCTTCGGGATCTCGGGACTCGGGAATATTACTGGGGCTTCGGTATGGCTTCGGGGGTTTACGCGCAGAGCTTCGACACAAAAACGAGGGGAAATTAGCAAATAAGCCCGGAACCCTCGCATTCTATTTATAGGAGGCTGGAGCCTTGTAGTACGCGGGGCGTACAGGTCCGAAATCGTCACTGCGTTCGTCATCCGAAGCCACTTGATGCGAGTGTCGACATCCTCGGTGTACGCGGGGCGTACTTCGGATCGGATCGCTGACTCCTCTTCGGATAATGCCGGATTTTCCAATTAAAATTAAATACAAATTATTTAATAAACTTCGGAAATTCATATCTTCTTCATACGAACTCCGTTTTCGACGTTCTTTATATCCACGCGAAGGTGAGACTACGCTCTACAACTTTCGTTTAGACTTCGTCGGCTAATTTTAACTTTATTTTTATTATTTATTTTTAATAGGCTGGGACAGAAACTTTCGTTATAAATTCATAACTTCTTCGTTTGACGTCCGTTCTCGTCTAACTTTTTATCGTTTCGATACCAACAACGAGACCTTCGATCCTCGTTTAGATTGTTTCGGCTAAAAACCGCTCAATCTCAAATCGAGTATTTCAGGCTGCATACCGCTAAGCCGAAACTTCGATAAATCATAACTTCCTCATACGAAGTCAGATTTGGGTGTTCTATATATATTTGGAAACCTCGTTTCAACTACTACAACATTATCCAAAGATATCAAGTTTATTTTACACTTAAATTTTGACGCTTATTTTTATTCTTAATTAATCAAACCACATAATTAAGCAATTAAGCACAAAACACATAATACTCAAATAATACATTCTTATTATTTCAAAACGGGTTACAAAGGTTAACCTAGACTATTACATTGCTAAAAATGGCAAGCCCAGAAACACAGGTGTTACATTAAGCATGTAGAATTTTGAGTGGAAAAAAGTGAGGTACATGTTAAAAGAGAGAGAGAGAGAGAGAGAGAGAGAGAGAGAGAGAGAGATAGAGAGAGAGAGAGAGAGAATTGCAAGAAAAGTTTGAAGAATTTTGGAGCAACTAAAGTGAAGATCAAAAGTTCAGAAATTCTGAAGTAATTCAAAAGTTGAAGATACCAAAAATCAAACAACAAGGTGGTGAATTCAAAGAAATAAAAGGTCAAATTACCAAAGAAGTGAAGAATTCCAAAGAGCTCCAATGTGGTATCATAAATTGTAATTGTCTAGATTATGTATGCTTGGGTTGCTCAACCAAAAATACCTTGAGGATAGGAGGTTTTCTGCGGATGGGTTCGGAGGGATGCATAAAATGAGCATTGTTCGGGATGAGTGGGTGAATGTTTATGAGGATTGTGAGTATTTAGAGTATGGGGGTATTTAGGAAAATTTTAGACACAAATGGATGCGTTGCGGTCTTGGCATAATGGCTGGGTTAGATTGGAGTTGTCATATGTGGTTCTAATGTGTTAAAATTCAGTTTTGCTTGGGGGCAAGCAAAAGTCAAGTGTGGGGTATTTTGATATTTGCATAATTAGTCATATGTTTAGCATACATTTTTATTCATTTTTAGTTAATTATGTGCATAATATGGACAAAAGGTACTTAATAATGCTTAAATTTTGTTTTCAGTCCAAAAGACATGCTTGAAAGTAAAAAAGGAACGAGGAGAAGCAATTAGAGACCAAAGAATGAAGAATGAGGAAAAAAACACACTAACTCGGCGAGTACCCAAGAATATTCCCGAAGATAAGTCAAGACTCCTGGCAATAAACGGATTTTACGCATCTACTCGGCGAGTTGGGTGACCTACTTGCCGAGTAGCCCCTGTTTTGTGATAATTATAAATATCGAACCTTTATCCGAATTGGAGCTTCTGGCGTTTGAGGAGATGCACCTACGACTGAAGAACCCTGTGGAGAGCTGAGAAACCCTAACCTTCGATCTTTTGAAGAATCAAGGCAATTTAGGTTATACATTCCACTTAATCTTAGGAATTAAGCATGTCTAGCCTAGTTGAATTTGTTTTTGAGTTTGTTTTTACTGTAACCATGAGCTAAATTCGTATTGTTTCTGTTTAGGAAGACCACATTACTCCTATGGTTTAATTATTACTTTTGTTAATAGTTTATTGGTGATTTCATTAAATTAAGTTTGTTAAAGAACCTTATGCATTAACCACAACTATTTTCTGTTAATTGGAAGACAATTAAGCTGCATGAACATCTCTTAGTTGTTAACCTCATATGTTTATGTGAACACTTTATCATATGCTTAGGAATAATGAACATGAAACTAGGATTAATTAGAGAATGGGTAAATTAATGTGTGAGCTTGTTTGAGAAACCAACAAACAAGAGGTTAATTGAAACACCAACTTGATTAACCAATTAGAAATCTTATTTAATCCAAATAATTGAACTAGGGAATTAATTAGTTTAAGCAATTGGCCACTTCTTGAATTGATTAATTGTCTAAGGGTTAGTAGTAATGAACATGAACCTAACCACTATAGTTGGTAACCAATAACAATTGATCTATCATATAAATAACCATAGGAGTGACTTGGTTGGACCTAAACAGAAACCCTTTATCAAATTTGGTGAATTTGTTACTTGTCTTAGTTGTTTAGTTAATTAAGTGCTTAAGTGGTGTGTTTAAGTTTCTAGTCTTGTAAAACTAGAGAAAAAACCTTTTACTTTTATTACTTGCTTAGTTAAAATTAGTTATTAGTTTAATTTCCGTTCCCTATGTTTGACACCCTACTTATCCAACTATACCACTAAAAGACAGGTTCACTACCTTTGTGTGCTTAATTTATCAACTAAAAGTAGGAATAAAATCAGTGCATTTTACACACATCAGTTCTGTTCTTGTTTGATTGGGAGCTTAGGGTAGGATTGGATATTTGAAAGTCTATAGGGTCCAGTATTATGTATGGCTAGCATACACTAGTGTTGTAGGGTTGGTGGAAGTTTCATGGATGGGTGGGTTGTTTGAGGCCGGGAGGTCAGTTAAGTGATATTTAGCATTCCTCTAGGAGTGAGGATTAAGTGCTAGCTATGATGTATGATAGGGTGTTGTGGTGATACTTGAGACAAATATTGGTAGGTGTGGAAGGTAGTATGGGCCTATACTACTGAAAGCATAGGACCCATACGCATAGCAAGGAAGTCACAACCCCTAGGGTTTAGTTGGGAGTTGGTTCCCAGTTCTTTGTGTAGATTATCTGATACTTTATGTTATGTTTCAGAATGATGATGACCAGGCGCTTGTTGATTGGACCCGGTTCAGGATCAAGATCAGGAGAGGGAGAGGGCGGATAGGGGGCACCGATAGCGCCCAAGGCTATCGGCCAGATGAGATGGATGACTGGATCCGCGAGATCCTGAACGATGAGGTCGCTGCTATGTTGCAGGCCAAATTGCCAGAGATGTTCGGGTCTATTAAGACCACTATGGTGGAGTATTTTGATGATCGCTATGCAACCCTCATTGAGGCGGCTGCCGCGGCAGGTACTGCAGTTGTATCGGCGGCAGGGTTAGGAGCCGTTCGGACTTTTCAGTATCGGGACTTCGACAACACGAAGCCCCATACTTTTGACGGGACTCATGACCCCATCAAATCCATGAGGTGTCTGTCTGACGTGGAGGTATGTTTCTTCACATGCTTGTGTCCTACTGACCAGAAGGTCAGATGTGCCCTGAACTTGCTGAGGTTCGGGGCAAAGGACTGGTGGAGGTTGATGACTGGGTCATATTCGGACGAGTAGAGAGTTGTTGTTACTTGGGAGCAGTTTAGGGATATGTTCCATGATCGCTACATTCCTCGAGTCGAGCGGCAACGGTTAGCTCAGGAGTTTCTAAAGTTGAGACAGGATCGGGAGACGGTGACGGAGATCACTCGTATGTTCGCTGAGAGGGTGATGTTCTGCCCGGAGTTTGCTTCTGAGCAAGCTTAGATGACTCGTTATCTGAGCATGCTCAAGAAGGATATTCGTCAGTTTGTGGCGACTCAATGTTGTGATACGCTTCTAGAGTTACAGGAAGCCGCCAGGCGATGGGAGCTTGAGATTGAGTTACAGCTGAGAGAGCAGGGTCGGTCTTGAGATTGAGTTACAACTTGAGATTAAGTTACATCGGAAAGGGGCACTCGGGTGCTTGTAGGTCTGGTAGCGGATGCTGCAAATGCAGCCAGGAGGGGAATTTTGCGAGGGATTGTCGTTAAGCAGCCCCGGTTCCGGATATGAGGATCTGCTACCACTGTCACCAGGTTGGTCACGTGAAGACCAACTGTCCACAGCTTGCAGCCAGGCCGGCGCAGGCTCTAGCACCGGCTACATTGAGGATTACTAATGGGAGTCAAGGTCGAGCAGTGTCCCCGAGGGCCCAGGGGCGTGCTTTCCAGCTGACAGCGGAGGAGGCCAGAGTAGCACCAAATGTGGTTGCTGGTATGTTATAACCTATATCTCATTTATTATGTCTGTTTTATGCTTATCCATGTGCCTGTGATTAGGTACGTTTTTAGTGAACTCCTTGCCTGCTTTGGTTTTATTTGACTCGGGAGCGAGTCGGTCTTTCATATCTCAGACCTTTAGTAAGGAGTTTGGTGTACCGGTAGGCGAGTTAGAGTGTCCGTTGCAAGTTTCTATCGCCAACGAACATGGGGTTTCTGCTTCATTGGCTACCGAGGATGTCAGTTAGAGATCTTCGGAGTTGTCTTCCCGATAGAGCTGATTCTGATTCCCATGGGGGAAGTATGTGTGATTGTAGGTATGGATTGGCTTATTCGCTTCGATGCCATGATAGATTGTGAGGGCCAACGAGTGGTGGATTGAACCCCAAGTGGGGGAGAGTTGACTGTATATAGCAAGGGCACCAGGGCGGGGTCAGGATTCCGTTCAGCCGCCAGAGCTCGACAATATATTCAGCACTGGTGTGCAGGATACCTAGCATACGTAGTAGAAACACAATTTGGAGACCAGACTTCAGTTTCAAATGTTACAGTGGTTAGGGAGTTTGCCGACGTGTTTCTGGAGGAGTTTCCAGGGATACCTCCGGAGAGGCAGGTCGAGTTCCGGATCGACCTGGTGCCGGGTGTAGCTCATATTGCCAACGCGTCGTACCGTTTGGCGCCACCCGAGATGCAGGAGTTGTCGTCGCAGTTGCAGGAACTGTTGGGCAAGTAGTTCATTCGACCTAGCAGTTCTCCATGGGGAGCACTGATCCACTTCGTCAGGAAGAAGGACGGCTCGCACCAGATGTACATTGATTATAGGGAGTTGAACAAGTTGATGGTGAAGAACCGTTATCCTCTCATGAGGATAGATGATCTCGTTGATCTGTTGCAGGGGGCATCTTGGTTCTCGAAGATTGATTTGAGTTCCGGTTATCATCAGGTCCGGGTCAGAGAGGAGGACATGGAGAAGACTGCGTTTCGGACTTGTTATGGTCATTAAGAGTTCGTGGTGATGCCGTTTGGGCTCACTAACGCGTCGGCAATATTTATGGATCTGATGAAACGGGTCTGCAGACCGATATTGGATCGCTCGTTCATCGTATTTATAGATGATATCTTGGTGTATTCCAAGACTCAAGAGCAACACGAGGAGCAACTCAGGGAGTTGTTGGGAGTTCTGAGACGAGAGCGGCTATATGCCAAGTTCTCGAAGTGCGAGTTTTGGCTACGAGAAGTCCAGTTCCTCGGGCATCTCGTTAACCAGGATGGGATTTTGGTCGACCCGGCCAAGATTGAGGCAGTTACACAATGGGAGGTTCCGTAATCTCCCTCAGATATTAGGAGTTTCCTGGGATTGGCAGGGTACTACCGAAGATTCATACAGGATTTCTCCAAGATTGCAATAACCCTCACTCGTCTGACGAGGAAGGGGGTGGATTTCCAGTGGGGCCCGGAGCAGCAGAGGGCGTTTGAGACCCTCCGTCAGTGGTTGTGTGAAGCTCCAGTTTTGACACTCCCAGAGGGAATTGAGGATTTTGTGGTGTTCTATGATGCATCCATCACAAGTTTAGGGGCGGTCCTCATGCAGAGGGGACGGGTGATAGCTTATGCATCATGGCAGTTGAAGCCGTATAAGACGAGATACCCTATGAATGATTTTAAGCTGGGAGCGGTGGTGTTTTCTCTCAAGATATGGAGACATTACCTTTTCGGGGTCCGTTGTACCATTTACACAAATCACAAGAGCTTGAGACATATCATGGATCAGCTGAACCTGAACATGAGGCAGCGCAAGTGGCTGGATGTAGTCAAGGACTACGATTGCGAGATCCTTTACCACCCCGGTAAAGCAAATGTGGTGGCGGACGCTCTGAGCCACAAGTCAGCTGGAACTTCCACCCCAGCGATATGTATGAGGATAGCAGTGGATTCTCCGCTTGTGAGTTTGATCAGAGATGCTCAGGTCGAGGGCATGCGGCCAAAGAATTGGATGTTGGAAAGGATCAGGGGTGAGAACACCCGGTTTGTGCAGGACAACCGGGGATTATTAACCTGATGCGGTCGGGTGTGGGTTCCGATGTCTGGTGGGGTCAGACAAACATTCATGGAGGAGGCTCATAAGTCTCACTTCTCTATTCACCAGGGGGCCACCAAGATGTACCGAGATTTGAGTTTGAGCTACTGGTGGCCATGCATGAAGCGAGAAATCGCTTGGTATGTCGAGAGGTGCTTGACCTGTAGGATGGTCAAGGCCGAGCATCAGAGGCGGCACGACAAGCTACAGGCCCTGAAGATTCCCATGTGGAAATGGGAACAAATCACGATGGATTTTATTACCAAGTTGCTAAGAACGGAAAAAGGGTTTGATGCCATCTGGGTCATCGTGGATCGATTGACCAAGAGTGCCCATTTCTTGGCCATACTGGAGATTTCATTGGCCGAGAAGTTGGCCGACGTGTACATCCGCGAGATCGTGGCTCGTCATGGGGTTCCGGTCACCATTGTCTCCGATCGGGATGTTAGGTTTACCTCCCGTTTCTGGCAGAAGTTCCACGAGGAGCTGGGCACACGGTTGCACATTAGCACAACGTTCCATCCACAGACAAACGGTCAGAGCGTGCGTACCATTCAGACGCTCGAGGATATGCTGAGGGCGTGTGTCATTGACTTTGGTGGGATTTGGGATTCCCACCTACTGCTTGCAGAGTTCGCCTACAACAACAACTATCATTCCAGCATTGGTGCTCCGCCTTTCGAGCTATTGTATGGACAGAGATGTCGCACCCCAGTTTGTTGGGGTGAGGTCAGACACAGGGTGATGGGATGGACATAGGTAGTCTTGCAGACTACCAAGAAGATTCAACATATTAGGCAGCGACTGCAGACCGCCCAGAGTCGACAAAAGAGTTACGCTGACAAACGCCGATCTGAGTTGGAGTTTCAGGTGGGCGATAGGGTACCTCTGAAAGTCTCACCCTGGAAGGGTGTGATCTGTTTCAGGAAGAGGGGGAAATTGGGTCCCCGTTACATCGGGCCGTTCAGGATCATTTCCAGAATTGGCAAGGTGGCTTACAGGCTTGATCTACTGGAGGAGCTTAGTTGGATCCACAACACTTTTCATGTTTTGCAGTTGCGAAAATGCATTATGGATCAGGAGACGGTAGTATCATTGGATGATATTCAGGTCGATGAGCGCTTGAATTATGTGGAGAGGCCCGTGGCCATTCCGGAGAGGAAGAGGAAGGTTCTACGGAACAAGAATATATCTTTGGTAAAGGTACAGTGGGAAAATCGGAGAGGATCTGAGTGGACTTGGGAGCCAGAGGTAGAGATGCGGGAGCACTACCTGGAGCTGTTCACCATGGCAGACTTCGAGGACGAAGTCTAGTTCAAGTGGGGGAGAATTGTAACGCCCCGATTCTCAGATATTGAACTAATATAAGAATTTTCTTGTTTTCAAGGTCTACTCGACGAGTTGGTTGCCCTACTCGTCGAGTAACAACGGGTTGGTCCGCGTGTTTTAGTGACCTACTCCCCGAATCCAATAAGGGACTCAACAAGTAGGAGCTCGCAGATGAAACCCTAAATTTTGGGGCATTTCACCCTATTTAAAGGATCATTCGGCCTCCCCCAGCCTCCCCTTTACAGCCTCTTGTCTATCTTTAACCCTAATTCGAGTGTGTATGTTCTTTTGGAGAGTTTAAGCTTGGAGGAAGGATTTCGGTGAAGGAACCACTTGGGAAAATAAGCTAGTTGAAGCAAGAGTTCATGGGATTCAAGTTCTGCATCAGCAAGCACTCTCTTGAAGGTACTAGATCGTTTTCCTTGGCTCATTTTCTCCTAAACCCTCTTGTGCATGAGTTCTAAGAAAGTTTTCTTGTGATTAAGCCAAGATCTGAAGTTGTAACTTCAGATCTAGACTCCCCTTGGCTTCTAGATTCATAAAGTCATCAGCTTTGCCTAGTATGAGCTTTGCCTCAAGGATGTGACCTCATTACAAGCTTAGTTTTGTCATTTTAGGGTCTTAAAGCCTTGCATGCACGTAAAGTTTGCAACTTTACGTGATAAGTGTGTCTAAGGAAGTTGGATCTGCAATTTGGGGCCTTGGCATGGCTTAAAAAGTGTCTGCATGGTTAAAGGGCTGAAGGCACTTGGCGAGTCGCATAGCCGACTCGGCGAGTCAGATGAAGATGGGCATGAACCCGACGAGTTGGATGAACAACTCAGCGAGTCCGATGAAGGTTGTCGTAGACTCGACGAGTTGTATGAACAACTTGGGGAGTCGGTTAAGGTTTCCCCAATTGATGGATGCGTGTGAACTTGTCGAGTTGCAAGGAGGAAACTCGACGAGTTAGCTTAGAGTTTCGATCGCGAGCCTTAGGAACTCGACGAGTTACTCTGGTGACTCGCGAGTAGATGAGTATCTCAAGGAACTCGGCGAGTAGCTGAGGATACTTGACGAGTTAGGGTCAACATGGACTGTTGACCTTGACTGTGACTTTGAATTATGGGGTACATTGAAAGGTTGAGAGCTTACGAGTATGGTTTTATTATGATAATAGGTGGTGAAGTTTGTGGCAGTGATCCGAGAGTTGGAGTTTATCTACCGAGCCGACTTTTGCGAGGTGAGTTATCCTCACTATATCAACAGGGTCTAAGGAACCAAGGCCGGCCCTTTATGCTTTCATCCTGGTTTTAGGATGGTTGCTATGTTAGATTTCATCCTAGTTTTAGCATGGTTGTTATGTTAGATTTCATTCTGGTTTATGATGGTTGCTATGCTAGTAGTCTATTAGATTGATATCCTGGTTGTAGGATGGTTGCTATGTTAGAGATCAGTTAGATATGTATAACTATCTGTTATTGCATGCTAGCGTATGATATTTATGTGCACATGTTTATTGGTTGGGAAAGGGTTGAGGCAGGTCCTACTGTGTACAGTAGGCCAAGACACCCTGGGCGAACTGGGTAGACTGCAGGCCCGAGCCAGGCAAATCTAGTCAGGCCGAAGGCCCAACGAGCGGTCCGGATAGGCTGAAGGCCCCGAGAAGGGCGGTCCAGACGTGCCAAGGGCTTGGAGAGTGGTCCAGATAGACTAAGGACCGGGAGTCGGTCTAGTCAGACTGATGGCTCATTATGTATGTTGTATTGTTGTTTATATGTTTGAATGATATGGTTATATTTGTATGGCGTTGGCATTTTGGGGGAAACTCACTAAGCTTCGGGCTTACAGTTGTTGATTATGTTTCAGGTACTTCTAATGATCGCGAGAAGGCGAAGGCGTGATCGTACTGCTGCTCACATTTTATGATTTATGATTTGATTATGGGATACTCTAACAATATACTATTTTGAAAACAAGTTTTGTAATAATAATGTGCTTTGAAATGTTTTAAAAGTTTAAATTTGGCATGATTTTTATGGGTGTTACAAAAAAAGGCTCTGATACCACTCATGAGTTTTAGGATGCTAAAAACGATCTTTTTTATAACACAATTTTATACAACAAACAGAAGCATTTAAAAATAACTAGTTTATTTGTAGAACAATTTTAAGAAAACCACTAAGTGGATCAAATTCCATGAACTAGAAAGATTATAACAAAACATAGGATGTTAAGAAGTCAACCTTTAGATCATTTGGTCCCACTTGGAATTTGGGACTTGATGAAGATAGCAAAGTAAAGAGGCTTGAACTTTTATACAAGTATCCATCATAAAGAGTAAGACACAATGGAATTCTAGTTCCTTTTTTTTTATATTTGTAACTTATTGAGCCTTTAAGCGCTTAGCAAAATTAAATACTAAAGGAGATTCATTTCTACACCATCAACACTTGCAACTAGTCTTCAAAAGAGAGCAAGAGGAAGAGAAGAAAAGAAGCTACGACTTTTAGAGATAAACAAGGGAAAAAGATTAGCATTGAATGAAAACCTTATGCCCTCCTTTTATACATGCAAAAATGATCTAGTGCCCATACCCTATCAATTATAAAGTGATGGACAATCTAGGAGCAAGGTGCATGGAAATGTGAAGCATTACAAACACCACCCCATCCCCTATGGGGAATTTCGGCTGAAGGTGTCCGAAGGGGGACCCAAAATATGTCAAACAATTAATCATCTATTCATATTATAACTTGTTATACATAAAGTTCTAGTGATATCCAATATGCCCAAAAACTTATACACAACTTATTAAATCATACAATGTGATATAATAACTAGTTATACCATTTAGAGACACTATTTTCATAAAATAATAATTTTCTTTAATTAAATACAATAGTTGATTATATTTACTAATAATCATATTAATAACAAATCTTCAATATAAGCAAACTTAATTAAGGTGTGACTCTATAGAATAATATTTTATTAACAAATATCATTCAATAATGACTCTTGTGTTGGATTAGTGTCTAAGTCCATAACTATTTTGGTATGTACTTGACCCGATGGTGCATGGTCCTTTTGGGTTGCCTTCACCAAAGCAACTTGATTGGAGAAATGAATAAAGAGAGAGAGGATAATATGATTTATTGATATGTTATAAGAATAATATATTAAAGGAGAAATCATATTTGTTTAATTAATATTGGTCAATAATTAATTAAGAATTAATTTTGTGATCAAGTGTAATTAATTAAACTAGAGGGGCTGAATTGTGATTATGTGATAGTTACAAAATAAGGTAAGAATTATCTTATAAGTATGGTGAACGAATTTAAGGTTAAAAAGCCTTAGAATTCGAGTATGATAAGGATTCAAGGATTATCTTATTGGTTGCTTAATGGATAATCAACTAGATAAGGATAATGACTGAAACCCTATCTCTACACCTATATAAACAACCCCAAGGTCATGAATTCGGGTATCCCTTCCCAAGAGGTCCCAAATACGAATTCTAACCTCCCTCCTCTCTCTCCTTATACCTTCTCCACTTGCTTATGGTGTTTGTAAGCCATTAGAGGAGTGACACTTGTGACTCTCTGCTTTCCAAGGTCAATTCAAGGAGGAATTGGATTGTTATTGCTATATAACAATCAAGGTATGTTCTTAAACCTATTTACATGTGAATTCTGATTTCTATATGCTAGCATTAGGGTTCAAAGTCTTGGATTCAAAGTATGTACAATAGAGAAACCTAGATCCAAGCTTTAGGGTTTGTATGAGCACATAGAATGTCTTATGCACAAAACCCATCAGTGGTATCAGAGCCATGATTGGTTTCTATTGTATTGATGCTTGATGTAACTGAAAATTGTGTTTTGGCCTCACTGTTCGACCTGACTCGGCGAGTCAGCCCTACTCGGCGAGTTCCAGAGGGTGACTCGGAGAGTCGGTGCGTCAGACAGTGCTTATCTCGGGATTTCTTGCTGTTTTTGCATTGGGATAATTACCTTATCATCTTAGATTAATATTAATCCGATTATATGATATATTTGACTATAATTTTAATCTAATTGAAGATATTTATCAATAAATAAGATAATTGTTTCCTTATAAGATAATTGATTAATTATTTTAAGTAAATTGATAAATTGTTTTGCAAGAAATCATCAAATATGGATAATTATGTGATTAAATGTTAATTTAAATTATTTGTTATTTGATCCTTGTTGTTGTGAAAAGTTTCATATTTGGCCCTTTAGGTTTTATAGTTTAAATTTGAACCCCAAAAGTTTTGTTGTTTTGAAATTTAAATAGTTGAAACCCTAATGTTTTGAAAAAGGTTTCAAAAGTTGCCCTCAAGTTTTGGAATTTAAATTTTGATTAAATAGTTTAATTTTGATGCATATTTAAATTCTAAACCCTAATGTGTTGAAATGTTTCAAAACTTGCCCTCAAGTTTTGGAATTTAAAAGTTGATTAAAAGTTTAATTAGGAATGTTAAATTCTAAAACTCTAGTATAGTTTTGAAAAAGTTCAAATCACACCCTTATGGTTTTATTAACTAATTAAGGTGTTTAATTAAAGAGGTTTAATAAATCCATAAAAGTTTAGGTTTACAATTTAAGTAAATTAAAAGTATAATTGTTAAATTGAACCACCTAATATTTTAAAAGTGTAAAATACACCCTATACTATATATAACATTAAAAGTCTAACATTATATATATGTATAACTAAAAGTCAGTCTTACCGTTAGTAGGCCTCATTCACGAAGCTGGTCTATAAGGGGTGTTTAAGGAAATTGCCTATAAAATGGCGATTGAATGGGTATCCACTCTTACCCACCGCACTCTTGACTAGTGGAGGGTCGTTAGCCGAATGGGTAGGATAGGACGAAACCTTCCATTATAAGTATAATGAATTATAAAAGTAACTAAATGTTTTCAAAAAATTCCCAATCTTAGTTACTTAGGCAAAAGTGAATTGATGCAATTCCATGAAATTACACTTTGTGCCCTTGCGAAGACGTTAGTGGAGCGTGTGTGGTTAACCGGCACACTAAATGGGTCTAAGCAAAGGTAGCAAAGGGTGACTCAATGTTTGTCATAGTTCGGTGGAGCGTGTGTGGTTTACCGGCACATCGAATAGGTGACTGTAACATGTGAGGGCACCATGTAGTTTGCATGGTTATTCACACCCGCTTTGTGATCCTCGGCATCCCAGTCACAAACAAGAGGGGCATATCGAGATATAAACATGCCATTGAAAGTTCAATGTATCTCAAAGGATCTAGGAGTTTTCATAGATTTAAAACTTAAAATTCTTTTTCGTTTTTCATGGTGGAAATTAGTGAATCGTCATTCACTTACCTTCAAATATTCTGCAATTAGGGTTACGGCATCCCTCTCCCTAGTTGTAGAATATTGTGTTGGGTCCTAGCCTTAGTATCTCATTTGGGTGATTTACTAAGGACTCATTCAATCAACTAACTTGAATTCGTTTTCTCCCGTATTATAGATGTCAAAGTTCGACAACTATGGTCTTCCCAAATCCCGTGGAACAAGCATTCCACATGAAGATGATATTCCACGATTCGATCGAGGATCAAGAAATCATGCTTCACTTCCTCCTCCTCCTACAATTATTCTCCCTAACCCACAAGATTGTAAAATTGAAAGGTTCAATATCACTCAAGCCCTATTGGCAAGTAAACATAAAGAAGGAAAGTCGGTGTGTGCACGCGTCCTAGGGATGAAGTCGCGCATTGATAGACTAAGAATGATGGGATCCGTTGTTAGTGAAGAGATGGCTGTTGATTGGGTTCTTCAGTCACTTCCCAACTCATATAGTGAGTTCGTAAGAGAGTACTATATGACGAACCACAACGTGACCCTTATAGATCTCACCTATATGCTTATTGCTGCCGAATCAGCAATGGTTTGGCGCAATAGAAAAAGCAAGGTTGATTGGTGAATCTGCCTTCAAGAACTCTATGGATATAGACAATGGCAATGAAAGACATGCAATGATCGAAAAGTTTGATCATAAGAGAAAGGCGATGTCTGAAGTAGTTCCATGTGTTATTCCAAAAGAGTCAATTTGCTTTTATTGTCAAGAGAAGGGGCATTAGAGACGAAGTTGCTCTAATTACCTAAGAGATCTAAGATATGGGAGAGTCAAAGGTATGACTGCGCTTTAGGTAAAAATCCACTATCTAACTCCATTAAGTTCCTATTCATTGATTCTTAATACATGATGTAATAAGATTACATTTGAGTGTTTTGTAGGTCGGTGAAAAGAAAGGAAGCTTGATAAGAGAGCAAGATGAATCTAATCACAAGAGATGGATTTCGATCGCATGGACTTGAAGATTAAATTTTGAGCTTAGAAAGTTATGATAGAGTTGTTAGAAATTTTCTTTTGTACATAGTTTTCAATGGATTTTGCATTGTAAGGACAAATTTTTCCGCTGCTTTTATAAATAAAATAAATTTTGTTCGACTTATTTATTTATTTCCTTACAATGAAATCGTTATGAAAATTGATGTGCGAATGGATATGATTCTTAGTTATGTTATTATGGAAATGTCAAGAATTTACCAAATAGGGAGAGTTTCTCATCGCCCAAAGTTTTAATTGGACAGAAACTTGGAATCATGCAACGTGGATGCACGATGAATGAGAAATTTCGTATTTGGAAATTAGACTGATTCGTTGACAAAGTGTCAAATGAAGGACTAAGAGATCGAGCACACAAAGTTGCGTGTTGATCAAATCCACCATAAGAGTAACAAAGATATTCGTCATGATTTACTAAAGGTTTAGTAAATATGATTATACTTACAAGATTAAGTGTAATTCTGAATTGATTAAAGGGTTTAGATCAATAGCAGAACGAATAAGAAGAATCAAGTAGGCAGAAAGATAAAAGTTTCTAAGAAGAAGGGAGAGTAGCTTTTATGCTTTATGATATGTCTTAGTGATTAAGAACCATATCTTAATTGATCCTCTAAGTGAGTCTTAGTACAATTGTATGTCTAAGAAGAGGAATCAAGAATTGAAGAAATGGTTAAATCAATAAGTCAAGCATACTTCGTTCCAATAACAAGTCTTAAAGTTAAGATTGTGACAATGAGTGAAAAGTATTAAAGGTTTATAACATTCATCAAATGTGGGAAGTTGTGATGTCTTGAATAAGACAAAGGCCAACTAGTACCAATTTATGAAGTGTTTTGATAAAAACTACACTAACTCTTGAATATTTGTTTGTCAAGAAATGGTTAATGACAAGAGAATATTATATGTCAAGGAGTCAGTGGGAGTCTTAATGGTCTTGAAAGGTTTCAAGAACAAATCAAATAAACCTTATCGATCATCACTAGCACACGAGTTGAGGTTCACAACCTATCGTGTTGACATTATTTTGATTCTGTGCCAATCCAATCGAGTTAATTATGCATGTGAGTTCTATGAGTTCTCATTTTGAACGCATAAAAGGAAAAGCACCTTAATCAATGAAAGGTACATTGATAGGAAAAGGTGAGCTGCTTAACTACTTGGAAGACATGGTGGGCAGCTGTGCTACCATAAAGGCAAGAAATCAAGATTAAGAAAGTTCGGTCCATATGAGTTTGAATTTGTTGTAAACTTTAGTTTTAACAAATTCACATGGATAAGAACACATACACCGCTCAAATCTAAGTGTCATAAGATTTCCTCCTTCATGAAAATGATTGTGAGGAAATGCTTTCACTAAGACAGATTTTAAGAAGATAGTGATTGTAAAATTGCATTCTCGAATTCAATTATGGTTACGACATCCCTTTCCATAATTTGAATTGTGAGGTTTGGCAATTAGTCTTAATTGTTTAGACACACATATGAACTATCGAAGGCAAATGTGTATAAGTTCAAGAAGCATTGATAAAGGATTATCAAAGCACTAAGTATTAGAAACATGAACTTAAGAAATTCAATAAGCATTGTTTTCTGAAAGTTAAGATGTTTATGAATACATGTCGAAGCTAGTGGGAGCATAAGTGTTATGTTTTATAATAATCATCAAAGATAGTGGGAGCATAAAAGTTATGATTGTATGATTATTAAGGAAAGTATTGCAAGGTTAGCAATATTAATTATAGAAAACAAGAGTCATACTTTGCAAAGTCGCAATAGTTGAAGAGTTGTTTTGCTATAATTAAGGGAGAGAATATTATGCTTCATTTCAAATCTAAAGGATTAGGTTGAGAAATGTTAATAAATTTAGTCAAAGGTACATAGTGTGTTCTTAAAATTTCGATTATGATTACGGCATCCCTTTTCACAATTCGAATTTTGAGAACATAGCAAATAAAACATTATGCGTCGTGTCCCATACGCTTCGGGTATAGGATCGATTGCAAATGATTTAATGTTGAACCATTCTAAAATTTTCCAAATGTCGAGCGCATTTAGAGGGAAAAGGGACTATAATTGGTTTTGACTAAAATAATTAAACAACTATCAAAGGACAATCCAAGTTCGACGAGGATTGGTCACTTGTGAGTAGTTGGAAGTATAGTATTGGAAAATATAGAAATGTTTCCATATTGGATGGACCATATCGACATCATTATGAATAGATAAGATTCTATTAAGAATGAGGTGTCATATGGAACATATGGAAGTGTGTCCATATTGGGAATTGAATATTGAGAAATCTATGACTAGATTAGAAACTTCTATGCAAAAGGATGTTCAAAGAAAGTACTTTGAGTGAGAGACATCACGTCTATGGAATTGTCTTGTGACAATCTCCGATAGAGGACTTTGTAATATCATTGGCAATAGTCTTTGTGACTTTAGTGCAGTGACATTACGAAAGGATCATTGCATAAAATGATTAGAATCTAGCATATTCTATAAGTGGCAAATATTTGATATTCTTTCACATATGAAAAGGATTTGGAGTTGTGAAATGAGAATGATTGGAAATGTGTTCAATGTGATCTATTTCACAAAGTAAGAACCATAGGTAAACATTGTGTACATACTAGGAGCATGAGACAAGTGTTGGAATTCAAGTAAGAAGTTGATTACCCGAAACGACAAATAATGAGTAATCAATATGGTGATAAATAAAAGGTGTTTTATTTATACTCAAAGGTTTGAGGCCATATGGGATTATTATTATTCTTGTGTTTCACATTTGCATGTTTTGACTTCCAGAATAATTGAGGTTATTAAGAATAATCGAATTATTCAAACGGGCCACAGTCGTTCATATGTTGGAAGTAGATATGAATGAAGACTGTCGTGAATTGGTGTGTGGAATGTCTAGAAAAGTATTAGACATAAGCAAATGTTTGCTGCAACGTTCATGAGTGCTTATGAATGTGATTTGAGCATTGGATTAGACCCACGCTCACTTGGATCACTCCATGGATTGTATCACGAGTGATTGGTGAGACGATAACATCTTATATTCTTGAAACCGAGATGTGTGAGTTGTATCTTGCGAATCGGTTACACATTGATAATATGTAAACGCACCAGTAACTTGGTGTTATAAAACATATTGTTGTGTGTGATTCGGTGCGTGAGTACAAGCAAGCATTGTATCAAAGTTTATCCGTTCCTTTTATCCAAAGTAGGATAAAAGCGATACCTTTGGGCCCCTCGATGGTTTAGTGATGACAAACGTAAATGCTCGGCCGGGCTAGGGCTAGTTTGATTTGTTCAATTAGTCAGTCGTCATAAATCAGAAATCGAGAAGTAGTACAAATAGAATGATTAGAAATCATATCTCATATGATATATAGAATGGAGGAATATATGATCCCTTATCTAAGGACACGCGTATTTGATATGATCAGAGTTGACAGCGGCTTTGGAAAGCTACGATTGCAGATCGGGATCCGAAGTCATATGCAGAATAGTTGTTAGACTTATCCAAGTGGGAGACTGTTGGATTAGTGTCTAAGTCCATAACTATTTTGGTATGTACTTGACCCGATGGTGCATGGTCCTTTTGGGTTGCCTTCACCAAAGCAACTTGATTGGAGAAATGAATAAAGAGAGAGAGGATAATATGATTTATTGATATGTTATAAGAATAATATATTAAAGGAGAAATCATATTTGTTTAATTAATATTGGTCAATAATTAATTAAGAATTAATTTTGTGATCAAGTGTAATTAATTAAACTAGAGGGGCTGAATTGTGATTATGTGATAGTTACAAAATAAGGTAAGAATTATCTTATAAGTATGGTGAACGAATTTAAGGTTAAAAAGCCTTAGAATTCGAGTATGATAAGGATTCAAGGATTATCTTATTGGTTGCTTAATGGATAATCAACTAGATAAGGATAATGACTGAAACCCTATCTCTACACCTATATAAACAACCCCAAGGTCATGAATTCGGGTATCCCTTCCCAAGAGGTCCCAAATACGAATTCTAACCTCCCTCCTCTCTCCTTATACCTTCTCCACTTGCTTATGGTGTTTGTAAGCCATTAGAGGAGTGACACTTGTGACTCTCTGCTTTCCAAGGTCAATTCAAGGAGGAATTGGATTGTTATTGCTATATAACAATCAAGGTATGTTCTTAAACCTATTTACATGTGAATTCTGATTTCTATATGCTAGCATTAGGGTTCAAAGTCTTGGATTCAAAGTATGTACAATAGAGAAACCTAGATCCAAGCTTTAGGGTTTGTATGAGCACATAGAATGTCTTATGCACAAAACCCATCATCTTGAACATATAAATCCAACAATCTTCTACTTGAACTAGATTCATTATGGATTGATATAGACACTAGTTGGCGTCTACCAAAGGGCTAGAGCCCCTAACAACATACAAAGGGTGCAATAGAAAAACTTAAAATTTCAACGCGACTTTTCTTTATTTCTTTTCTTAATTAAGAAATTCCTAGTTAGACTTTGTTTCCTGCAACCAAGCTTTTCCTTTCCGAAATCGAGAAAGAGCACTCCTAAAAGCAACCGTTCTCTTATTCTATTATACGAGACCCTCGCCATGGGTGATACAATTCCAAGAGACAAAAGCATATTCGATTAGCTACTTAGGATGAACCACATGGAGGCGATCTCGAACATCAAAAAGATATATATATATATATATATATATATATATATAATTTAAAAAAGACAGAAGACCTTCCTAAGATAGATGGAGAACTCACCCTCTCTCCTATAAATCTTGTTTACACGAGCTTTAGTAAGCCTATCATGTAACATCTCCGGTAAACAAGCTATAAAAGATGAATATCGCTCTCTCTAGCTAACCTGGAAAAAGTCTACCTTTGTGGAGCTAGAGTCGAAGCTCCTTCCTTTCTTCCTCCCTTGTTCTATTACCCTAAGGCCTCCTCGGTCTTCTTGGACTTGGTTTCTGTCTGATTTAACCCGCACGGAAGAAAGGACTCACTAAGCCGGGATCACTAACTAAGACTAATCTAATATGAATTAAATAGAAAAGACTAATATAATATATAATAGAAAAGAACTGTCTTTTCTGTATACTTTCCCCGGCTCCACTGCTACCGCGGGCTTTACGCAATCGATCGTATTATATAGATATCCCTTCAACACAACATAGGTCATCGAAAGGATCTCGGAGACCCACTAAAGCACGAAAGCGATATTGGGGTTGATTTTCCATACGAACATGCTTGGAATATTTTAAAAGATGACTCATATTTTTAAATTATATATTTTGTTATTTATAGGTTAAATAATTACATACTATGTCTAAATGACTGTATGATATTTCTAAATTATGTTTTTTTTTGTTTGTAATATGTAAAAAATAATATGGCAATAACAATTTTCTTTAGTCATTCCAAATCGATAACAAACATAATTAATTACGATAAAAATAAATATTCGGTTACATAGGATTAAAACGACCATCAATGAGTCTGGTATTTCCCATTTAGATTGAGGGGGAACAAAATTCACATTTTGCATCTGGTATGTACATCAAAACACATTAACCCAATAATATATCTGAACAATATGGTCTAATTCTTGATGTTTGAATTACGTGATGTCGCAATAACAAGACTACACACAATACTAAGACTGCTCCATTTCATAGATGAACATGTGTGGCGGTTGAGATCTACAACACAAGTTATTTTAAAATTAAAAACTTGGAAAATATCGGGCGGGTCTTTGTTGTCTGCCACTAAACAGACTTATGCATCTTCCTTTGAAGCACCATCTCTGCATACGAGGTGAGTATGCCGGTCAACCTCCTTAAAAAATAAAAATGATAATTTATGCTAATTTTACAACTAAACAATAATTCAATATTTAATAGTGTTTACCCCACCCCACCCACCCCATGTGATTGTGTTGAACAAATATATGTTGGATGTACTCACAGATTACCTCAATAAGCGTTATTATCAGTACATTATGCTTATTCATCGATAACACCATGATGAATTCTAGAATATCAATGTTGATTACATTCCAACGGATGTTAGGGAAATAGGGCTTTGTCCATTTTGCATAACCGATGTTTGCAAGCACCTCACATGCATCCGGGGTTAGCCGATTGAATGTTTGTTGAAAATCAGTCATTATATATGATTGGCATGTACCAGAACAAAGCTTTTAATGTTCTGTTTTGACCAACTCTTGTATGCATATACATTGCTACACTCTTACAACAATACTCATGATAAGAACCATGAAATACTTGACCTAGATAAAAAGTAATGACATCATCCCTATTGATTATGAAGGATACTTCCCTAGCCTCCCTAAGAGTTTCCTTCAACCTCATCAGAACTAGGTACAAAAGTTGACATTTTTTGCCACGCTCAGACCAAATGTTATAAGCAAAGTCTAGTTGTTTCCATCCATAACAACTGCTATAAACATTATATGGAGGTAGTCCCCTCTTAGATGAACAATACCTATAAAGATGATAGACAACAAACAACCTATGAATGCATGATGCTGTATTTTTTGGGAAAACAAAACAATTAGTTATAAAAACATTATCAATTCTAATAAAAACGTAAAATATGAAACAAAATTATTTTACCACACATCCAATAGCTACAAAACAGAGTTGGAAACGATCAACAACATTGGTTTTGATGTTCATGTAACTATGAGGGTTCGTCCGTCCAAGGTTGTGTATGTAAACATACAAGTTGGTAAAGCTTTCTTCGTGGTTGTTGTTTGAAAAACTCATCTTCAAGTAGTTATAATAGAGAATTATAGATGATCCGATGTAAGTGAATAACTAAATAGAATACCATATGTTATATAGAAAAGAAATACCTAGTTTTTTGGTGTCTGGAATATGTGTCTGTGACTCTAAAATGCTAGTTCCACTTGTACGGTTTTGACTACCGTGCTTCAGATTTGACTTTGTAAGCTCGTAACGTACAATATCAAATTCCATAATCAAAACTACACCTAGAACCAAATACTTCGTAGTGTCCTATTCTAGAGAAAATGATTATTCTTCTAAAATTTATAAAAATTGGTTATTATTAATAAAATACTTATGAGAAATCTCTGGAAAAGTCCCAATATTTTACCCTAGTTTACAAAAAAGTTCCAAACTAAAATTTGTTTATGAAAAAGTCCTAATTACCGGTAAAAATGACGATTTGACCCTATTTCCCCGGTTTACCGGTTTCATTACTTAACCGGTTTTAAAAAAGGGAAAACTGCAATAAAGTCCCTACATATTGGCCTCATAATCGATTTAGTCTCTATATTTATTTTTTATTCAATTAAGTCCCAAATACCGGTAATCGTATTCAATTTAACCCTTTGACCCGGTCAACAGGTCATCCAACTTTCAAAAATTACATTTTTGGCCCAGATTTCAAATTTTTTTACAAATTTGGTCCAAAATTTATACTTTTGGCCCAAGTTTTAAATTTTGTAGCAAATTTAGTCCAAACATTATCCTTTTTGCCCAAATTTTAGAATTTTATTATGAATTCATCCTAACTTTAGTTTTTTTTACAACTTTTTTTCTCAAATTTTTTTTCTAATATGTTTTTTCTTTATAAAATCATATTAATACAAAAAAAAACGTATTTTCACATAAAAATCTTATATTTTCTATATAAAAACTTTTTTTAAAAACTTTTTTGTAAATGAAATATCTAGTTCTAAAAATATATATTTATTAAGTATATAAATATATATACAAATTCGTTTTTATAAAAAAATGTATACAAAAACTTATTTTACAAAAAAAATGTACACAAACACCTATCACCTTTATATATATATATATATATATATATATATATATATATATATATATATATATATATACATATATATATATATAGGTGTGTATCTATATTTTTTTTACAAAATCGTGTTTGTTTAATTTGTTTTTTTTTTTTATAAAAACGTGTTTGAATAATTCTTTATATAATACGTGTTTGTATACATTTTATAAAATCGTGTTTGTATACATTTCATAAAAACGTGTTTAAATAATTTTTTATATAATACGTGTTTGTATATATTTTATAAAATCGTGTTTCTATACATTTGATAAAAATATACGAACACGTATTATATAAAAAATTATTAAAATAAGTTTTTATAAAAAAATGTAAACAAACACGATTTTATAAAAAAAATATAGATAAAATAGGTTTTTGTATACATTTTTTTTATAAAAACGGATTTGTATATATTTATATACTTATTAAATATTTATTTTTATAACTAGATATTCATATAAAAAAAAGTTTTTATATAGAAAATATAAACTTTTTAAGTGAAAATACGTTTTTTTTTTGTATAAGTATGATTTTATAAAGAAAAAACATATTATAAACAATTCTTTGAGAAAAAAAAGTTGTAAAAAAAACTAAAGTTAGGATGAATTCATAATCAAATTCTAAAATTTGGGCAAAAAGGGTAAAGTTTGGACCAAATTTGTAACAAAATTTAAAATTTGGGCCAAAAGTGTAAATTTTGGACCAAATTTGTAATAAATTTTGAAATCTGGGCCAAAAATATAATTTTTGAAATTGGATGACCTGTTGACCGGGTCAAAGGGTTAAATTGAATACGATTACCGGTATTTGGGACTTAATTGAATAAAAAAAATATATAGAGGCTAAATCGATTATGAGGCCAATATATAAAGACTTTATTGCAGTTTTCCCTTTAAAAAAAATTCCATTATTTTACCATAATTTACGAATAAGTCTCAAATTATTATAAAATAATAGGACTTTAATTAAAATAATGGTAAAATAATGGGATTTTAATGTTTCCGGGTAAGTAATGAAACCGGTAAACGAAGAAAATAGGCCAACTCGTCATTTTTACCAGATTTTGGGACTTTTTCATAAACCAATTTTAGTTTAGGATTTTTTTGTAAATTAGGGTAAAATATTGGGATTTTTCCGGAGATTTCCCAAATACTTATTTATACGTATCAGGTTTAATTTACTCATTTTCCACTTTTTTTAACGTCAACAAAGATATGTATTAAAAAATGAAAAGCTAATGGGAAACTAACAAAGATACAAAAAGATTCGAATTACAAAACAGAGAGTTATTCAATGAGAAAAGGAATTATAACACTCCATATACTCCAAAATCTTCAAACTCCCCCAAATGTAATACCGGCAATTGTTAGCAAGATATAGTTGTAAATGTCGCTTTTTGCCAGCTTACTGCCAACATTTTTTATATATAATTGTTCAAACCTTAAAAAAAGCGTGTTGCACTAAAAGAAGAATGATGTTCTAAACTTTTTATCTTTTGAAAAGTTATCCAAATTGCCTTCATATACTTTAATTACTTTAATGCAAGAAAAAAAAAACCACAACAATTAAACAAGAGTATATTCATCGACTGTACCAAATAATTGAATGTCTCGATGTTGACCATATATGAGAAGTGATGATTATGTTCGAGTTGGTAAGACAATTTATGTATTTCTAATTAAATGATGATTTGCATTTCGAGTATTTTAATAGCATTATATCTTATTATGGATCGTGCATTTTTTTATAAGATCGCATTTGCTTAATTAGTTTTAATATGTGTTATGATATAATGAAAAATCGTTAATTATGTATGTTAAACTATAAATATCATTTCTCTAGTTTATAAGATTTTATTACATTTGTTAAAAATCATTTAAATTCTTACTACTAAATATTCTAGAATAATATCTAAATCAAGTTGTGTGTACAGTAGAACTAATTGGTCGTTGGTAGCGGCAGGGCCGGCCCCAAGATTTTAGAGACCCTATGCGATTTAACGAAAAATAGGCCCTAAAATTTGAAATATCTCAAAATTAGCAAAAAAATTTACATTTTAATTTTTTTATTGCAAATACATAAAATTAAAATTTCATTCAAAATAATACACAAAAAAGAAATTGGTTTCTACTTGAAAACTCTCATCCTCCTAATATTTGTTGAAATAAATTTCTCAATAACATCTTCATATGTAACTTTGTCCAACATGTTACGCTCAATCGTTATCAAAGCCGATCCATTAAGTCGTTCTTGAGTTATTGTAGATCGTAAATAGGACTTCAAAATCTTCAATTTTGAAAAACTTTGTTCTGCAGATGCAACAGTAACAGGAATAGTCAACATAATTTTATAAGCAATAGATGTAATATGAAAACAATCAACACGTTTTAAAAAGTTTAAAATATCAATTGCTGTTATTTTTTCTTTGGGAAAGAGATGTAGAAGTAATTTTTAACTCAACATACAAATCATTTCCATCAATATCCGATTGCTCATCTTTCTTGAGTGAAGTTTCAAGAGACTTACAACAAGATTTTAGGGTTATATCATCTAATGAATGTAGTTTTTCTGAATTAAACAAAAACCCAAATAATTTATCATATTGTTGATATTGTTCAAACATTGTAGTTAAAGAAGTAATTGTTTGATCAACAATATAAATAAAATATTTAACCCTAAATTTCTCTTGTGCGGATTGTGAAACACTACAAGATGTATGAGATGAAATCTCATCAAAATGTTTTTTTATTTTAGGTTCACGTTTTTTAGAAAATATTCCATTTCCAAGGCAATATCTTTTGCGGTTTCTAAAGCATTTAAAAAACCATTTTCTCTATATTCTTTAAAAAACGAAATCAACCCCTTTATTTTTTCTGTAGCAACATCAATAAGCATATCTTTTGATTGCAATTGTTTGCTAACTAAATTAACAGTATTTAACATTTCATACCAAATTACTAAAGCCAATATAAACTCAAAGTTACCAAGTTCATTTTTTGCTAAATATTTAGCTTCACTTGTTATTTTTGGATAATTATCATTTTTGGCTACTTGAAGTAAAGCCTTTTGTATGTCAAAAATTTGAAATCTTATAGCTTTAACACTATCATCGCGACTCTCCCACCGAGTGGATGACAAAGATTTAGGAGTTGGCCCTTTCACATTATCTTTTAAAATTTGTCATCTCTTAGTGAAATTTGCAAAAATTGTATAGATACGTTGTATTGTTCCAAAAAAAATACTTTTAGCTTTACCACAAGTATTAACCATATCACACAAAGTTAAGTTCAAACTATGACAACCACAAAGAGTATAAAAAGCTCTAGAATTTATATCTAAAAGCTTTTTTTTGCACTCCTTAATGTTTTCTTTTCAGATTTGATCCATTATCATAACCTTGTCCACGCACATTATTATTGTCAAGATCAAACAAATTCAATTCATTATATAAAACATCAAAAAGTCCTTGGCCGGTTATATCATTTACATCTAAAAACCCTAAAAAGGATTCTTCAATGCAAACAACATTTGACGAAACATCCACATATCTTAAAATTATAGTCATTTGCTCTTGGTGACTTATATCGGGAGTACAATCAAATATTATAGAAAAATATTTTGCATTTTTTATCTTTCTAATAATCATAGATTTTATTTCCGAAGAAAGCAAAATTATTAATTCATTTTGTATCCTATGCCCAAGATAATATTTATGGATACCAATTTCATTTGTAGTACGTTGTATATGCTCATAAGAAACCATGTCAAATTCAGCCAACATTTCAAATAAGCCTAAGAAATTTCCATTGTTATCTTCATATATTTTCTCATTAGTACCACGAAAAGCAAGATTATGTTTAGCAAGAAATTTCACAATAGAGACAATTCTCAACAAAACTTGTCTCCAATGAACTTTTTTTTTTCTAATTGTTTTTGAGCCGCATTATCAGTAGTTTTATTTTTTTGTAATTTTAAACGCAAATCATACCAAGTATTTATATTTTTAACATGTTCCATACTAGTTTCATGCTCTTTAATTGTAGTGTTAAGATGTATCCAATCTCTAAAACCCTCATTTGCTAATTGACCCTTTCCACACCCTTTTCGAAAAAAATTACAACAAAAACAAAAAAATTTATCAATTTTTTTTAGAATAAACAAGTCAATCTCTATCATATTTTCCCCATTTGGTAAAGTTTTAGTATAATATGTTGTAGAAAATCTTCTTAAATACTTATCTTTAGGACCTTTTATAATGGATAAATCTTTTTTAGAACCTTTGAATGCCAATATATTTATCATATTAGAATCAAGAACATCCCAATTTTTTTGGATCAAATATATCAAAAGTGTGAAAATTAACATTAAAATCAACATCAACATTAAGTAGGGATGAGCATGGGTCGGTTTGGGTCGGTTTTGACCTAAAACCGAACCCAACCCAATAAAATCAGTTTTCAAAAAAATAAAAACCGAACCATGAACCCAAACCGTCGGTTCGTTTTGTCGGTTTTCAGTTTCTTCATGGGTCGGTTCCGGGTTTAAACCCGAACCCAATGATAATCCCAATTAAACTGATTTGAGGCTTAATAGAGGTTAACGATTCCTTATATTAAGGGTGAAACATGCGCAACTTTCATACACCCATCGATGTGGGATAGATCAAATTGCAAATTAAAATATAAAACTTAGGGAAAACTTTGGCAAGCAGCAAGATTCGAACCCTTGACATCATGATCAAAGGGAAGGCTCTCAACCGCTGGGCCAAGAGCGTGTTTGTATATCTAATTCGCGCCTCAGATATATATATATTCTTATGATTACATATAAAAAAACATGGCACTCAACCATTGAGTCGGTTTCTCGGGTTGGGTGGGTCGGTTTCTAAGCAAAAACCGAAACCGAACCCGACTTTTCGGTTTTTAAAAATTTGAAACCCTAACCGTCGGTTTTGCTTCGGTTTCGGTTTCGTCGGTTTTGATCGGTTTCCCGGTTTCTTGGTTCGGGTTTGCTCACCCCTAACATTAATATTATCATTAACATCAACATTATCATTAGCATTATCATTAACATCAACATCAACATAATCATTATCATCAAGATTATCTTCATTAACGGTTTGTGTTTCATTTTCAAACTTATCCATAAAACCTGCTTGAGTTTTATTATCTTCTTCAATTTTTTGTTTCTTTTACGTTTTTCATATCCAGATGCATATTTTTTTAATCAAGGAGACATTGTAAATTATAGAAAAGAAAGAAACGACCTTATTTGCGAATTCAGATTTGTAGATTTCTTCTTGGTTCTAGATTTTTCACACTTCAAATCACCAACAGAAGATATCAAAACTGTAAATAAAAATCAGAATCCAAATAAGAAATCAAATAGCATATCAAAAAAGAAAAATTACAAAAATCATATTAGATAATAATTAAAGAACAAAGGTATCATTATCAAGAAAAAAAAAGACAATCATATTCATATGATATCATAAATCCGAAAATTACCTTATGATTTTGACACTTCGAATCATAAACAATGTTATGCTAAAAAAAATCAAAAAAATCTGCAATCTAAGATCAAAATGTAGTTCTTAGTCCTTAAAAATACTAAGTTATTAGAAACATAAAATCAGAATTTATGATTTTTCAGAAATGAAAAAGTAGAAAAAATAAAAAATTTGAAAGGAGAATTTACCTCAATTCATTATTCCTTGACCCTTGTTCCTTCTTATTTATAGAAACTGATATTGATGGTTCTGAATTTCGGAATTTGATCAAAAAAAAAATTGATCAAAAATTATTCAATTAGAAAATAAGAAACCATGAAAAACAAAACTAAAGTTTAAAGTTACATTTGATTTCGAAACCCCAAGGCTCAAGCATGTAAGAATTTGAAGCTTTTGATTTTGAAATTTGATGATTCTTAATTCGAAATTTGAAGCTTGATAGTTCTGAACTTTTGAGACTCAGTGAAGAAGAAGAGGATTAGAAGAAATAGAAGTAAGAATAGAGTGAAATCGTTGACTGTTATCACTGAAGAAGAAGAAGAAACAAAATTAAGAATTGAAATCGTGTCTTTAATATTGGAATAGAAACGATTAAATAGATATTACCATTCCTCCTGCTCCTGCAATGATGTTTCCTATTACCCATGTATGCGTTAATCGTTATCAATAAAGAAGATTAGAAGAAACCGAAGCGTTTTTCTGTTTCCCGAAAATTCATTCCCACTCCTGCTTCTAGTTGGCGTTCCTTCTTCTAGCTGGCGAATAATAAAAAATAACCTAATTCTTTTGCTTTTGGACCGAATGAACCTAGTCTAGAAGAATTACTAAATAATTTTTGGGCCCAAAATTTTTTTGGGCTCTGTTCTTGGGCACTGGTTGAACCTCCATTCGGTCAGTACCGGTTAGCGGATAAAATAAAAAATGGACATGTAGCTTTTATTTATATATGAATGGTTGATAAAAATAGATGAAAACATATAAACTTACATATAAAGACTCTTTTGTAAAATATAAAATATAAACATAATTTTAAAAGGGGTAATTAAGTCAATTTACAAAATCATAAAAAAGTTTTTTTTAAATGCTAATTGAAAGCTAAAAACTAGAAAAGCTCGTACTCCGATTGTTTCAAACTATTAATTTAAATAATATTCAGTTGTTTCGAAATGATTGTGAATATGGCCTCAAAGTTTATGATGTGATTTGACATTTGTCTCAATAGTGTATGATATATACCTAACATTTTATATTAAATGAGATGTATTTTAGATATTTTTTCTTCTTATACTAATAAAAGAGTAGTTTTTTTGTTATGTGTCACCATATTATGTGTCCTAAGTAATTTTATGTCATTTGTCAACCTATTGATTCTTCGTTTTAAAATTTAAAATTTATATTTTTCACTATAAGTACATTAACTTAATAACATTAGAAATAAAAATAAAATAAAATAAATATAAATTATAAGGTAATATAATTTCAAGTATTTATTTGAATTAACGATTAGAATTTTATATAACTAAAAGATATCTCTTAATTAATAGTTTATTTGAAATAATTGATTAATAATTTTAGGTCTCTATTATGAAAGTTTAAATAATTTTGTAACTGTAGTTCTCACATATTATAAACTAATTTTAATCAATAAATATACTGGAAAACACATAAAATATGACCTATTATTGATCAATTAGCAAAAACGCTATGTATTCTATTATTTTTTTTTCTGGTAAAAACCATTCCCTTTAAAATATCGTTTGCAATCCTCCATTATTCATTCAATGGTTGTAAATTTGTGACATGGTATATTCTTTTTAAAAATTAATAACATGGAAAGTACAACAAAACAAAACATGTCCTATTACAATAACTAAAAAAAACGGGAATATGATTTATTAAGGTAATTAATTTTTTGATATGTTCATATCTGGGTAACTATCTTTTTTTTTTTTTTGTATATATATCTAGGTAACAAACTTGTTGGAAGTATTCACATATGACCATTATGACCTGTTATGGCAGGTTAAATCCTAGATGTGAATGTTTTAACAAGTTCGTTACCTAGATGTGTACAAAAAAATAGTTACCCAAATATGAACAAAACGAAAAGTAAAAATTAAATTACACGAATGGTCCCTATGGTTTGGGGGAATTTATGTTTTTGATTCTTAACTTATTTTTTTAACTTGGATGGTCCCTACTGTTTATTTTTGTTGTGCGTTTGGTCATCTCTTACCTAAAAAGACTATTGTGTCAGTATTAATTTATTTTTTAATTAATTTTCTTATTTATGTATTTATTTTTTACATATTTAAAAAAATTAATAGACCACACATATTTATATCTCTTCGGATGATCCCTACTGTTTATTTTTAATTAATTTTTTTTTTTAACTCGGATGGTCCCTACTGTTTAGTTTTTTACGTGTTTGGTCTCTGTCTTATCTAAAAATACTATTTTCCATTATTAATTTTTTAATTAATTTTCTTATTTATGTATTTATTTTTTATATATTAAAAAAAATTAATATACCCCACATATCTATATTTTCTCACCGTTAACCTGAAACCACATTTGAGAAATTTAATTTAGGTCTTACTGGTCACCATCTCATCTCTCATCCTCCCAAACTTTTATTTCTTTTCTATCTTTAGTAACATCGACGTCTTCACCATCCTTTTTTTTGGTACTTCAACTCTGGCGAACCAACACCATAACCTACTGTCTCTTCATCTTTAGTGGGTTGTGGTGTTGATTCGACAAAGCTGAATGACCAAAAAAAAAGTGATGATGAAGACGTCGATATCACTAAAGATGGAAAATAAATAGTAGTTGAGAATGATGAGAGATGGATGGTGAGGAGATACATATATGTGGGGTCTACTAATTTTTCTTAAATATATAAAGCATAAGTACATAAACAAGAAAACTAATTAAAAAAATAAATTCATAAGGGCACAATAGTCTTTTTAGGTAAGACAGAGACCAAGCTCGTAACAAAATTAAACAGTAGAGACCATCCGAGTTAAAAAATAAATTAATTAGAAAATAAACAGTAGAGATCATCCGATGAGATAAAAATATGTGTGGTCTATTATTTTTTTTAAATATGTAAAAAATAAATACATAAATAAGAAAATTAATTAAAAAATAAATTAATAAGGGCACAATAGTCTTTTTAGGTATGACATGGACCAAACGTGCAACAAAAATAAACAGTAGGGACCATTCAAGTTAAAAAATAAGTTAGGGACAAAAAACATAAATTCCCCCAAACTACAAGGACCATTCGTGTAAATTAATTTTTACTTTTGGTTTTGTTCATATTTGGGTAACTATTTTTTTTATACACATGTAGATAACGAACTTGTTGAAAGCGTTCACATCTAGGATTTAATCTACTATAGCAGGTCATAATGGTCATATGTGAATACTTCCAACAAGTCTATGTACAAAAAAATGATAGTTACCCAGATATAAACATACCGAAAGTTATATGACGTATTATTGATCAATTAGCAAAAACGCTATGTATTCTATTATTTATTTATTTATTTTTTTGGTAAAAACCATTCCATTTAAAATATCGTTTGTAATCCTCCATTATTCCTTGTAAATTGACATTCAATGGTTGTAAATTTGTGACATGGTATATTCTTTTTAAAAATTAATAACATGGAAAATACAACAAAACAAAACATGTCCTATTACAATAACTAAAAAAATAGGCAGAGTGAATTATTGAAATCGTCCCTATGGTTTGATCAAAATTACTCGTTTGGTCCCTAACATTTTTTTTGAATTCGGATCCTCCCTATGGTTTGATTTTGTTGCATTTTTCGTCCCTATAGTTTGCTCAAAATTGCACGTTTGGTCTCTAACTTTATATATGTAAAGGATGAAAAACGCAAGAAAATCAAACCATAGGGACGATCCGAGTACAAAAATAATTAAACGTGTAATTTTTACTAAACCATAAGAACGTTTTCAATAATTTACTCAAATATGTGGGTTTTCTTAGGTCACTTCATTGGCACCTGCATCCATCAAGATAGGAAATCGGTGGGAATCATTAAAGTTGGAAATGTGGAGATAGATGGGGGCAAAGGAACCTTTCCTTTTTTTTTTTTAAGTAAAATAAGAATTCGGGATATGGTTTTACCGTTTTAAGGAATGGGATTAGGATGTGGTTGACAAAACTAGGTGTAATTGTAGATTTCATTTATTATATGAATATTTGATAAATGTAGCTGAAATTTTTTAAAATATGTAAAATTACCTAAAAAAAATACAATTAAAAGAGATTATGTTAATCTTTTTTAGAAAGAGATTATGTTAATTTTATTAAAGGTAATTATGAAAATTAATTAAAAAAGTTTAAAAATTCTTTTTAAATGATACATGATATAGTTTTTAGACTTTGAGTTTTATTTATTTATTTATTTATTATTATTTAGACTAAAAGCTAAAATATTTTAATCTGAAACGAAGCTTTATGTTTAAAGCTAGGAGCTATAAAATTCCAAAAGTCGATTGCCAAACACGAATCCAATCAACTAGATTAGATAGGTTTAAGTAATATTCCAATATGAGATTTTTTTAATGTTTTAAAAACCGATTTGAACCGACCGGTTGAACCAATTGAACCTGAGGAAATGAGTGGTTTAATTAATACCGGTTTTATGCTTCTTTTTAAATCGGAACGAACCGACCGCTTTTTACAAAAACCTAGTTGAACCGGTTAAATTAAACTGGTTGAACCGGTTAAATTTAATAAAAACACATGAAAATGAATTATTTTATTTTATAAACTTTAGTGATGTTTTTCATATCTATTTAGTTTTCTCGGAATAAAAACATATGGTAAATATTATGAAGTTTTTTGATCCTTTAATTTGTATTTATCTAAAACTATATTTTGTTTCGGTATTATACTTATATTTTTCTTTTTAATGTACGTGGATTGATATAAGACTTATGATTATATGTTTGTTTTAATGTATTTGGATTAACCTACAACTTGTTTTTATGTATTATTTTAATGTTTGAACTTATGGACGTCAAATTCTTGATTTATGTATATATATGTATGTAGGAAAAAAGGTTAAGAGATGAAAATTATAGAAACCGGTTTACCCGACAGTCGAACCAACTAAACCGGTTGAAACTGGAACCGATCACCATAACGGTTAAAAAAAACAGTTTTTAAAACATTGGATCATTTACTAATTTTGGAAAATTCCAATTCTAAATCCGATTTTTTTGATGTAGTAGAAAAACATCAATTTTATCCATCATTTCTTTATATAGTTTATAGTTGTGGATACAATAAATTAAGGAAGTTGGATACAATAAATTAGAGGCTTCCTAAGTAAGGTTTTGACCTCATAAATTTTTTTTGAACGACAAAGAGGAAAAATGTATTAAAGAAAGCCAGCATGAAGCTGGGCAAAACAGTACATACAAAAAATTGAATTATAATGGAAATTTGAAATGAACTAAACTAGATTAACTAATGATGAACTAGAGATTTGTATTGTGACCCAAAACTCATGACTAAACTGGAATTCACCAAATGGGAACTACTATGTCTGAGGTATCTTCAACCTTTGAATGAGGCAACACCAATAGGGCATTACGGGCAAAATATCAGGGCTTCAGTCCAGTGCTTCAGTCCATAAATCTAGAGCCTCCATGAGGGGGACCCCTATCAACAGTAAGCTCTAAGCTACATAGTACTCCTCTGGGAAAATGAGATGCATCCAATATTTGGCAGACATATTCGAGGCCGTCTTCAAGAAGATTCTCCAAGGGGGCATATTCGAATATTAATGGGATTTATGCAGCATAAACCAAGAAGTGTCCAATTGTGAGGCCCTGCGAAAAGAAACAGATCGAAAGAGAGAGAAAAACACACACCAACAGAAAATTCACCCCCCACCCAGATTTATAACACCAAACACATGAAAGAAACACGAAAAAAATGCCAAGCACAATTATGTTCCTAAAAAGATAGCTACCCAAGAGAAAGAAAAACACACGCCAAACACACACTTAACTGCAACTTGGCATTACTCCAAGACACCAATTAATATTGACACAAAATGCCCCAACCCCCCTCCCCCCATGAACATTACAGCAGATCAGACTCAAGGGTTGGATTGCAACACCATTCTAACCATCTGAGCTTTTTAGATTTATGCCTAGCATTTATCCATAAATATGATAGGGTCTGGATTTCATCTGCGAGACCAGAAGGTGAGATGTGTATGTCTGAATGAGCCAGCTTGTTCCTATATTTCCAGATGACCCAGATAAAGACCAAGGATACAGCTTCGTGGAACACTCCTAGATCTTTTTTAGGTGGAAGGTTATGTTGGATTAGTGTCTAAGGCTGTAACTATATTTGGTAAGTACTTGACCCGATTATGCATGGTCCTTTTGGGTTGCCTTCACCATAGCAACTTGACAGGGTGATTTAGAGAGAAGATATATTATTATTAATGTATTATAAGAATAATATGTTAAAGGAATAATAATATTATTTGATTAATATAAGTCATAAATTAATTTGGAATTAATTTGGTGACTTAAAGAGATTAATTGAAGTAAGGGGTATAAACTGTCAAATGTGTGATAGTTGTATTTTGAGCTAAGAATCCTTATGGATATAGGGGTGGAAGATTTTAGGGATGTGGGTCACCTAGAAATCGTCCAAGGCTTATCTAGAATGATCTTTGGATTGGTTTGAGGCTAAGTTATCCAATTAGGGTTTAAGGTGAAACCCTAGGAGCTCACAATATAAATAGACCCTTAGGGTTCAAGAAATCGGCCACTCCATGTTTGAGGAAACCCTAGAGCCGATTTCTCACCTCTCTCCTTCTCTCAAATCATCTTCTTGCTAGTTGGTGTTTGTAAGCCATTAGAGGAGTGACATTTGTGACTCTAAGCTCCAAGAAGAAGAAGGTTTTCAAGCAAGTAATTCAAGGTATTATTCTAGATCTGTTTTCATATGTTTTGATTGTTAGTTTATATTAGATCTAGCCATGAGAGTCTTGGATATATTGCATGTTCAATTAGTGAAACCTAGATCCAACCTATAGGGTTGTATGTGCACATAGGAAAGATCTTATGTCTAAAACCCATCAGTGGTATCAGAGACATGATTGGTTTCAATTGAATATGTTTTTTTCTACTATTAATTTCATGTATCTGTGTTTTGTCTCTATGAATAATTGTATATATTTTCGTCTATATGTTTCTATGTGATGTGTTCTAATGTCTAGGTTTTTGCATTTCTTAAGTGATTAATTTATTTGTATTTGATGGTATGTCAGTGTCTTGAAGTTAAACCTGAATTTGAACTTACAAATCCCTAATTCATATGAATTTGTAGCATATACTATTTTGTTATTGCTTCTAAACCATAATTCATTTAACCGTACTAAATTAGGGTGACAATTATTATAGTTTTTGATTTGGATTTGAGGTCTTTCTCTGTTATAAGAAGTTTTTGTATGCTCATCTGATGTATTTCTTATGCTAAGCTTGTGTATTAGAGATTTGTGTATTTGATTGTTGAAAATATTTTTACGTGGAGATCTTAAACTCATCATAATCTAATAGTTTCATTGATTCATTTATTTGATTTATTTAATTTATTATTTTTGCGCTAAAGGTGATGTTTAAGATTGAAAATGCTTCAAAGAATCACAAAGAATCACATACGTTAGAAGTTCATTCTTTTTATATTATTGAATTTGTTAATCGAGACATTGTACTTTTGAAGGAAGCTTTTGTTTCTGAATTTTATTTCTTGCATTTGGTATTGAATTTTCTTGTGTCTGGTGATATTTCTTTCAACCAATATTTTTAATGGACTATCTGTGGCTGGGGGCATTTATGGTATTATACAGGCTGGGCACATCGGATAATTTACTGATTTCAATTCAAGACAAGATAAAATGGGAAGACATGAGTGAATTGGACAAGAAACATAAAAGAGAGAATGAAGAAAGACCGGAAGAAGTCAAGAATGCACTCTCTCAAGGTCAGCACAGTAGCACTATTCCTTTTAATTTTCTTATCCAGGTAAAATATAAGATAAGGTCTTGATAATATTTCTGTTGTGTCTGAGTTCTGAAATGAATAGTTTTTCTTTGGGGGGGGTGGGAGGGGGGTGGGGGTGGGGGGAGATGGAAGAGTGAAAATAGGAATAATTTGTTTTTGGATATTTTTGTCAATATGTGTTACTTACATGTGGCAGAAGTTACAAACTGAATTCCAATAAACAAATTTTTGGTTATCTATCATTAGATAGTTTTAATTGTTTCACAAATATAAATGAATGTCTGGATTACAATTTTTTAAAAATCCAATAAGTCATTTTTTTATAATACACTCAAGCTTATTTCACTACATTTAAGAATTGACCAAAATATCCTTTTAACATAATAAAAACTTTTCGTTCCTATGCTTCCAGACAAGAAAAACTCGCAACAGCCTCCCTTCTTCTCTCGTCGCCTCCTCAGGCGATTCCCGATTACCTATCGTCGATAGCTCGCCGCTGACTTTTATCGCTGGATACCGTCACACCCAACAACACCGGAGACCGTTGCATACCACAGATTCTATTCGATTCAGGTGCGATTTTCTTCATCCGGCTTTCATTTAACTGTGCCTGCTCTAGATTTTCCTTTTCCCCTGATTTCATATTGAAATCGAAATCATATGTGTTTGTTGTAATCGAAATTTGTATGATGTCTACAAATTTTAGATGTATGCATTACTGTTTTTGTTCAACTGCATTCAATTGCATGCTCTCGATTTTTCTTTTCCCCCTGATTTCAGTAATCGAAATCATATGTGTTTATTGCCTGTTGTCACTGCAATGGTTATTGTAAATGCATATCAACGTGGTGTCAGGGTTCTTATGAATGTTGATAGCTTTGGTGTTGTTGGAGATGGAGTTTCTGATGACACAAAGGTGAATATACATATATAGTCTTTCTTGTGTGTATTGATGGAGTCATTAAGGGGATTCTTTTTGTTTTCATGTATGTTGCAGGCCTTTGGAGATGCATGGAAGGAAGCATTTTTTACATATTGCATTCACAGGAAGCAGTGCAATATATAATGATATATGCATGAGAACTCAACTGTAAAATGGAAGAACAAGACTCGGAAGAAGAACAAGGATCTCCATGTGGATATGATTCAAAGTGTCATCCAACAACTCTTCTATCATGTCAATCATAATTGATAATGGTTCATGTTCGAATTTTCTTGAATTTTTTGTATTTTTCTGAATCATGGTGTGACGGTTATAAGTAAATCACATGTATTTCATATGTGAATTACATGTGATTCATATGTAAATCACATATGAATTACATGTGATTCACATATAATTATAAATTACATGTGATTCACATGTAAATCACATAAGAATTACATGTAATTCACACATGATTCATATGTAAATCACATGTAATTGACATATGAATTACGTGTGATTCACATGTAAATCACAAGTGATTCACATATGAATTACATGTAATTCAAATATGAATTACATGTAATTCACATATGAATTACATGTAATTCACATATGATTCACATGTAAATCACATATAAATTACATGTGATTTACATGTAAATCACTAGTGAATCACATATGAATTACATGTGACTTACATGTATATAATATCTAATTCACATATGAATTACATGTGATTCACGTGTAAATCACATGTAATTCATATATGATTCACATATAAATTACATGTAATTTACATATTAATCACATGTAATTCACATGTAAATTACAAGTGAATCACATATCAATTACATGTGACTCACATGTAAATCACAAGTGAATAACATATGAATTACATGTCATTCACATGTAAATCACTAGTGAATCACATATGAATTACGTCAATATGCACACATGCATTTTGTGTGAGTGGTCTTTGTTAATTATTTTTTTTTATCTTTCTTGTGAATTTCACATTTGAATCTTAAAATATACAATCACATGTGAATATTCATATTATATAATCACATTTGAATCTTACATGATATAATCACATGTGAATCTTACATGATATATACTTGCGTATTTTTCTAAGTGTTCTTGCATTAATCAAATATTTTTTTTTGTAAATTTTCTTGTAGGTTTTGAAGAATTTGTTGAAAATATTGAAGAGGTGAAAAGTGATAAATTGAAGAAAATATCGAAATCTTGATATGAAGAAATGATAACACTTTGAATCTTTGTAGTTTTTTTATATTTTATTTTGTTTCGAATAAAATACTTGTATTATGTTTATAGATTGATCAATAAAAATGAGATTTTTTATAATTTACTTACAAATATTATAGTATCAGAAATATGCATATATGCATTTGAAAAAAATATGCATATATACACTTAAAACGTTGATTTTTTTATTAAAAAAAATGCAGTTTTGAAAAAAAAAGCACTTTTTTTTTATAAAAAGCGCAGTTTTTTTTTTTTTTTTTTTTTTTTTTTTTTTTTTTTTTTTTTTTTTTTTTGAAAAAAGTGCAGTTTTTTTGAAAAAAAAAATACAGGGTTCTCAGGAAACTTTGAGTTCTTAACCGATCTCAACCATATATATATATATATATATATATATATATATATATATATATATATATATATATACACACACACGGGAGGGTTCACTTGATATAAAAAAAAAGTAGAGATCTTGAGATTCAACCTCAACCACATATTTCTCATTTTCCGCTCTAATACTCTAGCGTACCGACAAGAATAGCCTACAACAACAACATATGCCTAATCATAAATGATTATATGGCAAAGAGGTATAATCATATAGGATTATACATATATGCCTAATCATAAATGATTATACATATATGCCTAATCATAAATGATTATACATATATGTCTGTTCACAGAGTGAGAAATCATAAATGATTATGACAGTTGGTGGCAGAAAAAGTGGTGGTGACAGATGTGGCTGTGGTATAAGTAACGGAGGTGACTGTGATGGGGTCGACTGATGTTAGAGGTGGTGGTAATGGTGGTAGCGGTGACAGTTATGGTGGTGGGGATGGTGGCGGAGGAGAAAGGAACGGGCGGCACTGTATAATAATTTATTATTATACCAGGCTTGCCGTGTCGGTACACCGGAGAGTTAGAACGACAGATGTGAAATACGTGACTGAGGGTGAATCTTAAAATCTCTATTTTATTTTTAATCTCAACGGAACCTCTCTCTCTCTCTCTCTCTCTCTCTATATATATATATATATATATATATATATATATATATATATATATATATATATATATATATATATATATATATATGTGTGTGTGTGTGTGTGTGTAACAAAAGATATATAGACATACATTTTCACATAAAAATAAAAAAAATATTTCACAGTTACCAAAAAATTTATGTTCATAGATGTACATAATTTCAAGAGGAAGTTATACAATATAAACATATCATATTAACAAAGTTCTTATAAACCTAAGTATGTATATTCCACAATATTAATAATTGGCCTAGCATTATTGATAAGTGATAACGATAAGATTTCAGCAAAGACATTTAACCTAAAACAGAACAATTAAATAATTAGCTAAAATGTTTAAATCGATGTATCCACCACTTCCCAATAATTCATAAAACATGTCACAAGCTTCGACCCTATTAATACTAAAAATTCATAAACTATTTCGAAAGTGACGCACAATTATGCATTCTGTACGATAAAGAGAAACTTTTATTTTATTTTATTGTACTTCTTTTGTTTATTAGAAAACTGATATATTAATGCTTCATTTTCTTTTCTATATTTGACATCCATATCCATCTAACACACGTAAGATAAGATATAGTGAGGTCATATTTGCACATACAAAAAATATTATTACAATTTCTAATGATCTAGAATATTAGTTATAAATCAATGGGAAATCTACAATAAAATAAAAATATTTTGGATTAGTTAGAGTGTAATCCCATTATTTATTTTTTTAAAATAAAAATCTTGATTATCTAATTTTATAAGATCATCTTTCTTTTTTTGTTGAAAAAAAATAAATATGTTTCATTAATTTGGGCGAAGTATAAAATATTCTGGAATTTTCTATTCAAAAAATAAAAATTAGAATTAAATCGAAAACTGACCCAAAATAAGATTTTATCGAGGCATTCCCTAAATCAAATATGCTTTTAACATTTTTTAATCGTTCAATCTTTCTAAACTATTTATCTTTTAGTTATTTTTTTTTCAATTTTAATTAATTTTTAATCGGTTATTAAATACAACCTATATATTCATCTACTTTATTCAAAGTATTTTAATACAAATTTACTTATCGTCATTATAAAACATAGTTATCACTATAGACCTTTTGGCTTTTAGCCCCGTTTGTTAAGCAGACAGACATATATACTGTATCTGACATGCATTGAACTCATACCAGGAAAAAGGTGGGACACGTCACACGAGCAGTCCGACTCTCTTGTGTGTGTGGTGTATTTTCATTTCTTTCCATTATAACATCGTACTTATAATGCTATAATTGGGTAGATTTTTAACAATTGATATAATAGGAAAAAAAAAGTATAATGCTATATAATAAACAAATAAAAAAAATACATTGCTATTTCTCAGATATACCCCTACGCAAAAATACGATTGTGGCATGTTTTATCACAAGGGTAAGGACAATCAATTTCTTGAAATGGGTCCCGGTCATAAAACCAGTCACCAACTGCTTCTCCGATTCTCTGCGGTAAGGTATGGACCGGTCAGTGTTCAAGGGTAAAAATGGAAATAAGAAAAGATAGGAGGGAGTGGGGCCCGGTTTACCTTGTTAGCCAACATGGGCGATTTGGTCATTAACCATGTTTCTTGTATTTCGGTTTGGCAATGGGCATAGCATGAGTTTATGAACATTCCTCTTGATGAATTAAGGCTTAAAAATCCATCTAATGCATTCAAGAATTGCAACCTGAATTCTGTCAAAGTGAAATATAAATTCTTTTGAGAGATAAAACAATGGAATAAGAATTTCACGAATTTTAGTTGAATTAAAATTTATTTTGTATTATGTGTATATTTTTTTGTTTTGTGAATAATAAATTCTGTAATTAATTGTTTAATACATAATAATAGTTCTAAGAGTATACCTAGTATTTATATATAATCTACGTGAACACATGTAGAGTTTTGAGTTTTTATTATATTTTATACATCACTTAGCTATAATTAATGAAATTCTTATTTACAAAAATAAAAATTAAACATAATTACAACTCATTACAAAACCAAATAGTTTATCGTTCTCTTTAGAAAATAAAATTGTAATTCAATTACAATTTTACAACCATGAAAATTTTAAAAACTAATTTGTGTCATTAAAACTTAAATAAATAAAAGTCCTAAAACCTTATTTTCATGCATCTCATCAAGATTTGGGTTCCATTAATTTTTTTTTTTCAATAAACCAAACATTGAAATGAAAAAGAATGAAAATGATTAAACTTTATATGATTAAATTATATTATATTATATTATATGAAGTTAATAAAAGAGTGACCTTGAATAATCTCGATTTGATTAGATGAACACATTTCAATATCATGTTTGCAATTATGCCACGTGCCATGTGGATCAGAAATCCCTGGAGCCAATACATTCTTTATCTGTAAAAAATGTAAAACAAAATTTTAATTTTTTTAAATAACCAAAACTTTAAAAAAATATATATATATTCTCAACTTTTTTGCCTAACCTGCCATGAATCATAGGCTGCATTCGTTAAAAAAATCGGTGTTTTTATATATCGTACCATGTTTTCAGGGAAAAAACACTGCAAAAATTAAAAACCACAATTTTTTTTTAGTTTAAATTTTAAAATCAGAAGTATATTTTAAAAAAAAAAAGTTATGAAGATCAGAAGATAAGTCTTTCTTACTAAACTATCTTTCATCTTAGAAGTGCAAGATCGAGGCAAATGCTTAGCCGATCCCTAAACCACGACAAGGGTAAAATGGTAATTTTGAATAGAAATTTAGAAATTCTAGATATATAAAGGGAGAAAGATAAAAAAAAAAAAAAATACATGTGTCTTGACCACATCATCATAAAAGGCTTCAAGGCGTCTTCTTCCAGAAAGATCTTGTCTGTTTATGAAGAATGAATTTTACATTATGAATAAGAAAAGAAAATTAAGATTAAAAATAAAAAAAAGGTTTTTAAGATAATAAATAATATCTTACGAATTAATAAAATATCCAGCATCTGAAAGACATTTGACTTTTGTAGTTTTAGGTAAGAGTGATTTGAATTTATCACAATGTAATATTGATGTCAATCCACCAGCTGAACAGCCTGACAGAATGGCCTGAACGGAATAACAGAACAGGTTGTACTGTGTTTGTAATGGAAAAAGACAAAAATACCCTCGAACAAGTAAAGGAATGATGGGATTATGGGAACATACATTTTGTGCATTACTCATTCCTTTTGATAACAAATCTTCAATAACAACACGGAATATTCTTGCTCCTCTAAAATGAAGATTAGTTTTCTGAAGAAATTTATAAAAATAAAAAGAAAAAGAAAAATGGTGATCCATTATTGAAAAATATAGGAGTTGTAATATTTTTTAAATATTTTTAGCAACATATTTATTTGGACTTACTGAGTTGACTTTTTCCACGTCACCAGTAAAAGATGCTCCATCACAGTATCTCACCTTAATCTTATTCCAGTTATAAAAATCTGGAAGGAAAAATAGAAAAAAAAATGACAGATAATGAAAATGTTTTAAAATATTACTATATGGTAGGGTTAATTACATAAAAGACCCTATATATTGGGAGTTTTTTTTCCCTGGATTAAACCTCAACTTTATTTTTTTTAAATCTCTCACATTTTTCCATTTTTTTTCAAGTTGGCCCTATTAGGAAAAAACCTGATATATAGGGTCTCTAATGTAATTAACAATAAATTAAACGAACAAAATTGAAAAAAATGGAAAATGTAAGGGTTTTTCTAGAGAAAATAAATAAAATGGAGGTTTAATCCAAAAAACCCAATATATAGGGTCTGTAATGTAATTAACCCTAAATTAAAAGTACCAAACTGAAAAAAATGGAAAATGTAAGGGTTTTTGAAGAAAAAAATAAATAAAGCGGAGAATGTAAGGGTAATTTTAGAAAAAATAAATAAAGTGGAGGTTTAATCCAAAAAACCCTATATATCGGATCTTTAATGTAATTAACCCTATATCTTATTAAAGAGAGTAAATTACACAAATGCTCCCTATGGTTTGGGGTTTGCACGTTTGGTTCTTAACTTATTTTTTTTTTAACTCGGAAGGTCCCTACAATTAGTTTTTGTTGTGCGTTTGGTCCCTGTCTTAACTAAAAAGACTATTTTGCTCTTAATTTTTTAATTTATTTAAATAAGATGGGGTAGGTAAGGTAAAGTAAGGTGAGGTGGAAGTGGGGTTGAGGATGTGTTTATTTAAACAAATTAAAAAATCAAGGGAAAAATAGTCTTTTTAGATAAGACAGGGACCAAACACGCAACAAAAACAAACAATACAGATTTTCCGAGTTAAAAAAATAAGTTAAGGACCAAACATGCAAATTACCCCAAACCATAGGGACCATTCGTGTAATTTACTCTATTTAAACATTAAACAAGTTTCTTACTTACCAGGGTTGTATTGAGGCTCATTATGTAAAATCCCTGAAAAAGCAACTTCTTCCACCATTTGCTTAGAGGATCCTAATCGAGTTTTGCTTCGATCAACACAAGTTGTAACATTGTTGCACCATCCTCCTCCCTAATAATAATAATAATAATAATAATAATAATAATAACATGAAGTGTTTAATTAATTCAAATTCTATCCTAATTTTGTGTATCATAGGCAATGAGAGACAAACCTCAATGTGTATTAACCAGTTGTCAATTCCTGTATCATATCCCATGTCCCAATGGTATGCAGGTGGGCTTCCATCCAAACAAACTAAGAAAAAAAATCATAATTTGTTAACCAAAATATGAAAATAATATGTTCAATTGTTCAATTTTTTAGATGATAGAAGAGGTGAAGTATGAATTTGGGATTTAGTTAGTTTAATTTACCAGCTCCTTTTTCCAATGCACTTTCAAGATAAGTGATATCTACATAAAAACCATATGTTTCCAGCACTTTGAGTAAACACACCAGTATTACACATAGCCATTGACATGCCTTTTCATTCATACTGCAAATTGATGAAGAAATATGAGAATATAGTGTAAGATGAGATGTAGATTGCACAAATTAAAGTATAAGATCAATAGATTTGTAGAGACGATATGAAATTTTGGGTCCAAAGTTGAATGATTTTGCTTCGTGTTGAAGATAATACCAATTATATCCATAAAGTGTACACCAACTGAATAAATTAAAGGTGTTGTACATTATGATAAGATTAGAAAAAGTTTGCTGCTAGCTACATTTGTCAGCTAGTATCTTTATCTCCCCTAATTGATAACAAATTGAGTAAAATCTCATGGATAGATCCACACGCAAGCTATGTTTTTGCATATATCTATAATAAATCGATATTTGGATCTTGGTTATAAACCGATTAATCACTGAATTCAAAATTGAGGTTAGTTTTTAAACATGAAGACAACCACAGACGATGCGTGATTAGACTCAAAAGTTGCAGCAATGAGCAAACTATCAATACATTTAAAATGTACGTATTTCCTTGAAAAAGCTTGCTTAATGAACTCGATAAAAAGCTGATTTACATGAACAGACAGCGAAAATTGATTCGATCAACAGTTTTAACGAGGCGAGCGATGAAAAAAAGCAGATTGAAACGATTTTACAGCGCAAATGTGGTGGAATTGATACCTGTGAGAGACGAGAGAAAATGCAGACGATGATATCTGTAGCTGTGAGCCTCTGATTTAGAGAAACTGAAGCAAATTTTCAAAAAGGAAAACAAATTGTCGACTGTTGTTCTTTTTCATTTGGAAAGCTAGGAGTGAAAGGAAGGAAAGCAATAGTAATGGCGGAGTATTTATACTCTACATTTTGCTTCCACCCTTTCCCTTTCAAAGAAAAACAATTAAATATTAAATTTGAAATAATATCGTTACTTTGTAAGGCCATCTCCAATGGGAGTTCAATGGAGGGTTTAATAGGGAGTTTAATATCATTAAACTCAAAATTGTCATTGTGGAAAAGTGACTAGGATTCAATGGAATGGACAGTTCAATCCCCATTGAACTCTATATTCTCTCTCTCCTCTCTCTCTCTCTCTCACACACACACACACATATATATATATATATATATATATATATATATATATATATATATTATTTTTTATTTTAATTTTTTAATTAATGTTAATTTTAATTGTAGTTTTTAATTTTTAATTTCATGCTAATTAATTTTTTTTAAATAATAATAAATAAAAAGAAAATGATAAATAATGTGACAATCCATTAAATTGTATAGAGTTTAATGGAGTGTAGAGTTTAATGGGTAAAGTTGTATAGTAAGTGGAATGTATATGTGTCAATCCATTGAACTCATATGAGTTCAATGCATTGGAGATGGTCTAAGTATTCTATACAGTTTGTCTTTTTAAAATTTTTACGATAAAATACATACGAAATGAACCTACGTTTAATTGTTATTTTGAAAAGGGAATTTTTTTATTATATTTTTAAAGATGACATAAAAATCATCATTTAAAAATTTTGGATCAATGTTATAAAAATTTGTGAGCGCAATCTTTTCTTTCCTATCTAACTAAATGGGTTTTATTAAGAAAAATCTTATTATTTTAGAAATTTTTTGATAAAGTCTTAAATATTTTTTTTAACAGAAAAATCTAATTAGTTTGAAAAAATCATATAATATGTCCTATCCTGCTAAAAAAAAACTTTCATTAATTTAAACAAAATCTTAAATAATCGTGTTTTTTCCAGTAAAAATATTATAATTGACTGCAAATTAATTACTCCACATATGATATGTAAAATATAAAAGCCACATATGATCTGGAAAATATAAAAGCATATATACTTCAAATTCAAATTGAGTAACAAATTAACTCCATATTAGAATCTTGGTTTGTAATTTTTTCTTTATAAAATTATGAGTTGTCCGTTTCAAGGTCCTGCTAAAGTTTAAAATATTATCCTTTGTTTGTGTGATTTTTACAATGTTCTAAAAACTGGTTTGAACCAGCCAGTAGAACAGTTGGACCCAGAAGAGGAGGCAGTTTAACTATCACAATTTTTTTACGTCGATTTCTGAACCGAATTGAACAAACCGGTTATTAAAAAAACCCGGTTGAACTGACCAAAATAAACCGGCTAAACAAAAAAAACAAATGAAAAAGAACTATTTACATAATAACATTTGGTAATTTTTTTAAATCTATTTAATTTTCTCTAAATAAAACATATGATAAATGTTCGAAAGTTTTTTGATGTGTTTGTATTCATCTAAAACTATATTTTGTTTCGTTATTATACTTTATGTTCTTTTCGACATATATTGATTGATGTAAAACACTAAAACTTATGGTTATGTGTTATTTAATGTATTTGGATTCATCTACAACTTATTTATGTGTATTTTTAATGTTTGAACTTGTAAACATCAAATTCATTATTTATATATGTATGTATGTGTAGTAAAATAGGAAAAAACATAAAAAATATAGAAACTGGTTGACCCGGCGGTCAAACCGGAAACTGGTTACCATACCGGTTCAACTAAAAAACCAGTTTTTAAAATATTGGATTTTTGTGTATTTGTGGTTCATGCTTTCTAAAAGCAACTTTATATCTTTCCATTTCTCCAATAAGTATATGCATACATAAAAGTCTACATAAACACGTAACATGGCATGATGGCACTAGTCGCTACACACGCTTTTAACGCCTATAACACTCTTTTTTTAGACCGGTGGGTATCGACTCAATAGTGGCCTCGACATCCTCGACGTACATTGGGCCAACCCCTCGGCTCGGTATCTTGGCTAGGTTTCACCGATGAGGAAGATTGGAATATGTTTATTTTTCCTTTTTTCCCATTATTATTCAATTTTCATTTTTCAAAAAATATCATTTTTCCCAAAAAAAATACCCATTTTTAAAAATATAACCGTTTTTTTTTCAAAACTTCAAATTTCGAACCCTCAATCTTGAACTATAAATACCTTCATCTTTATTCACTCTTCACCCCATTCAAATAGCCTTAATTCTATTTTCTTAACTTTTTTATTTTTCCATCATTTTCTACACATCATCACTATAAATGACTATTCTTTAGTCGATAGAAAAAAAGGTTTTACTCGCTCGCTCATGGATTGATATAACAGATAATGCAAACCACAATGAGAACCTTGCGACTACTTTTTGGAGTAGAGTCGCCGACATATACAACCGCCAAGACCTTCAACCTCGAAGAAAAGATCTACTCTATGCCAAATGGAGAAACGTACAAGCACTCACAACTCGGTTTACCATTATGTTTCGTAGGGTGATGCATGAAGCCGGAAATGGTGAACACAAAAATACTTTGATGGAGAATGCTCTTGAGGCTTACAGTGTTGAAATTGAAATGATTTCAAGCTTGTTGAGTTTTGGCAAATTGTGAGACAGAGCCCCAAATGACATTAAATTTGAAGTTTTGTCTTCTAATTTCTAATGGGTTGTGTGTTTGAATTTATAGTGTGGTGGTTCTGAATTTCTAATGGTCTTGTGATGTTTTTATTTTTTATGTTTTTTTGAATTTCTCTGCTTTTTGAATTTCTATGTTATTTTAATGGAATTTAAGTTTTTTAAAAAAATAATATGTTTGCAATATGTATTTTCTTAATTAATTAAAAAAATAACATGACCAAGTATGGCAACCCACGCCATGCAAATGACAAGTTTTGACTAAAGTAGGACAAAAATGACCTGACGCCTACATGGACTGTGACTAATGTGACACCACATCTACTAGCCTTATTTCATTTAGTGCTCAACATTAGCCAAATTTATAATGTTGCGTGCGTATCATATATTCTTATTTTACTTGTATGTACTCTTCGAACGTTTTATTTATGCTACAAGACATCTAAACATGATTTCGTTAATTGATAATATAAGAAAGAGTAGGTCATACACAACCAATTTACACATTTTAATAGTAGTTACTATATTAAATTATAAGAAATCTATTGAAAAGTCTTTAGGTTTCATAATCGATTTAGTTCTTATATCTATTTTTTTAGTCAATTAAGTCACAAAAACCAGAAATTATATTTTGATGTGACCATTTTACGCGGTTACAGGTCATCCAAATTTAAAAATTATACTTTGGATATAGATTTTAAATTTTATTATAAATTTGGTCCAAAAACTTATACTTTTGGCCAATATTTTAAATTGTATTACAATTTTGGTCTATAATTTTTAGCCTAGATTCCAAAATTTTGTTACAATTCATCATAAATTTAGTTTTGTACATCTTCTTTTTTCAAAGTTTTGTTTCGACTATGTTTTTTTCTTTAGAAAAACATATTTATACAAAGAAAATTATTTTTACAGAAAGCTCTTTTTTCTATATAAATGCATTTATATACAAACACGTTTTTTACAAAAATATTTACAAACACTTGTTTATAAAAAATATATATTAACTCACTTTTCACATGCAAAAATGTTTTTTTAATTATACAGAAAAAGAAGTGGTTTTATGTGAATTGTAGTGACAAAAGAACATGGTTTGACATGCAGAATTAAAGTTTGCACAATGAACATGGTGATTTGGGTGTTCAAGAGATGTATTGATTGTATATGGTGTTACACAAAAAGGATCTAGATCTAGACTACATAAATAACACACACTTACACACTCAACTTTTACATCTCTCAAGCACACCTCTACAAGTGGACAAACCCACCTTATATAGAGGTGTTTACATGTCTCTCTCTCACTCTCACTAACTCATTAGTCAAAAGGCTAATGCACTACATGCAAGTGGGTCTACAAGAGTCAAACTATTACAAAGTCATACATGAAGAACTTTGCACCCCAACATTCTCCCCCTCAAAGTTAGGAATGGATGACCCACTTCCAATCTTCCAAAATCAAGAAACTATGCGGTTCGAGCTTCAAAGGTGACACATGTCGAAACAAACTTCAATCTTCAATTCTTGCATGATTCTTCAATTTGGGCTCTAGGATGTGAGACCATACAAACCGAGCAGCAACGAATGATTAACTCCAAATAATCACCCAAAAGTTGCGCATAAAAATGCACCCCAAAAATCTTCAATAAAAACCAAACCCATTTCGAATACATCACTTCTGAACTTCCAATTGCATCATCTCGTAGGCTTCAAAACTTCAAGATCATTTCGGTCTTCAAATCTGCGTAATACGAAAAATTCAAGTTCGAATTTCCATATAAAACTTCTTCCCCTTTTTATAATCGAAATTTGATTATAAAACTCCCAAGGAAAAAGACCGTGCTCTATTCGGAATTTTTCGTGTCAAAACTCTCCATTAACATGTGGCATAAACTTTGTGCTTCAATTTGGAAAATCAAAAAAATAATCAATTTTTATTTTCGTTCACGGATTGTATTTGACAAAATTTCTCAAAAATGGGTAGAAATTGTCAATTTTAAAATTCCGCAGTGACCCGGTGCGCCCAAAACAGTGAAATATGCAAAACTCTCCCCCTTTTCCAAATCTGGGTAAAAAGCGTCAATTTGCACAAACTGCAGGGGCCTGAAATGCACTTTCTTCAATTTTCATCAAAAATAGTCATTTTTCGAATTTGGGTGCAAACTGCCAAAAATTCGAAGCCTCAGGGACTATTTTCGAAAATTCTGCCTTTGTGCTCAAATCATACGAAGAATCCCAAAATATACGGAACTCCAAAGTTTTTTCGAATTTGGGTGAAAAATGTCAAACATTCGAAACTTGGGTTAATTTTCGAAGTGTAAAAAATACGAAGGTTTAGGGGTCGAATTCGAAACTTTGTGCCATTTGTTCAATTCATACGAAATTTGATCATTCATACGATGAATTGACCAATTCGTACGAAAGTTGAGGGACCTTTTTCGAAAATTCTTAAACCTTTTGTTTGAATTTCCAAATAAACCCTTCGTTAATATATCTTCGTACAAATCCCAAACAAATACCCCTTTCATATAAAATCTTGATACACACTTCGAATCAAAATCCCAAATCACAGTCTTTGTTATCAAGTCCATATATCAAATCTCGTTTCATTATTCTCACTTCAAAATCTCGACTAACTCTAAAACAGCCTTCAATTATTTAACCCAAGCAATCGACAATCAATCCCACCCCTTTGTTATCAGTATCGTCTTCCCAAAATCAACAACCATTAGATTTCAATCGACTTCCCAAATCTTCAATTGCTAGTGTAACAGCCCGGATTCCCAGGTATTAATTATTCATTTATTTTTGGTAATTGTGAGGGGACTCGGCGAGTCGGAGCCTAGACTCGCCGAGTATGATCGCGGATTTAAATGTGGGTTCGCGTCCGGACTCGGCGAGTCCACGCTGTTTAATGAAACCCTAATTTCCTGACCCTAAGCCTTATTTAAGGGGCATTATAGCCCTTCATTGTGGCTACCTTCGACCTTGTGAGATCCAGAGCAGCTGTGAGCCTTTGTGAGTGTGAAGAGAGGCCATTAATCACCATTTTGTGTGTGTGCTAGCAAGAAGAGGAGAGGAAGACCAAGATAAAAGAGTTGGGGAGCTAGGATCTAACTTCATTTCTTCAGAAGAGGCTGATTGAGGTATGATTCAGAGCCTATTCTCGTGTTTTTATGTATGTAGTCAATTCTAGGGTTTCATCATGCCTTGTTTGCCTTGTATTTAGAGAGTGAGAGGTCCCATGGAGAAATGGTACCTAGATCTGGACCTTATTAGGTCCCGAGAGTCCCAAATGCCTTGCTTTATGCCCATCCTTTTTAGTTGTGAACTTAGGTTGCCATTTTAGATGCCATTTTCCCAAAAGAAGCCTTGTAAGCGATGCATGGCAACCAAGTTAGGGACTTTACATGATGAATGAGCTTGGAAGGACTGGATCTATGATCCTTTGGAACGGATCTGACCTTAGATGCAAGTTTGAGCTGTTGCATGGCATGGACTCGTCGAGTCTGAAGAACATACTCGGCGAGTAGCTTGAAGATTGCCCAGAACCACTCAGCGAGTGGTCTGGCCGAGTTGAGGGTTGACTCAGTAAATCAGGGAGAGTCAGAGCGGGTGGGCAGGTGGACCGAGTCAAGCTGGAACTCGCCAAGTTGTTCTTGAGACTCAGCGAGTTGAGTCGTGGTGGCCCCACAACTCATGCCAGGTGGAACTCGTCGAGTTAGGAGAATACTCGATGTGTCGGGAGAGGATCCGGGGGGGGGTCCGGGGACACGCATAGACTCGCCGAGTCACTCGAGTGCATTCGGCGAGTCCGGTCAAGATTTGACCGTTGACCATTGACCAAAGTTGACCTATGTTGACTTGATAGAGCTAGTCAATCTTAGTGGTGAAAGTGTTAACTAGGTATATAATGTGTTATAGGAGGATTATAGCGCGGGAGAGTGACTTCGGGGATTTGTGAATTTACCGAGATACGCGAGGTGAGTCTTCTCACTATACTTTACCTTGAGTAGGTAACTAGAGTTATGTGATAGAGTATTTGTATATTATGTATGCTATGTGTTGCACTGCATTATTTCTTTGTGATTTATGCTATGCATGTTATCAGAGTTAGAACCTGAGGGTTCACAGAGTTTGGGTGCACGGACCCACAGAGTTATAGCCTTGAGTGGCTAATATGTGTTATGTATGGTATTTTGGGAAACTCACTAAACTTTGTGCTTACAGTGTTTGGTGTTATTTGTTTCAGGTACTAGTGATGACCGTGGGAAGGCGCCGGCTTGACCAGTACACACACGGGATTTTTATGCTATGTGATCTTGGGATTTTTATATGATATGTATTTGGGTTTCAAACAATGGTGTTTTAAGAAAATTAAATGAAATATGTTTTTATAAATTGCGAGAAATTGTTTTGAAAATTTACGGTGTTGCAAGTTGGTATCAGAGCCTTGGTTTGAGGGATTCGAGTACACCTTCGGGCGTATTTGAACTCAAACTGAGGATTTGAGAAATATTTTCAAAAAAAAAGAGAGATAAAAGATTTTTTTTGAAAACACAGAGCAGAGACGTGTGTACGATCAGCCAGCGCCCGGACGGTGATTTCCCAGAATACCCTCATGATAAGTGATTATCTGAAATGTTGTGTTATGCTATATGATGAGCATGATATGCATGTTAGAGTAGACTAGGTATTCTTATTAGGACTAGAGTGGCCTGATATATGATGCCATAGTCTAGGGGATTCTGATACTAGGGATGCTAGAGAGCGACATGGATAGCAGTGAGATGCTTATGAGGGGGTTGCTAGTGAGTAACACATGATAGAGAGAGTAGAGTACTTGGGTTTTGGGGCTCAAGGAGGAGGACTTGGAATGAATACTGATGCGGTATTGACGGTAGTATTGGGCCCGTACTACTGGAGGTACCGGATTGGTGTACGGACCAAGTAAGAATCCTTAGGGCACTAAGGAGTAAATAGGGTGGAGTTATCGAGTGTGGTTATACTCGAGGAGATCTCTAATGTATCGTATGTTGTTTTTCAGAGGGAGATCATGGTGAGGACACGTCAAGCACCAGAGAGCAGTGGGACCAGTGATGAGGAGATCCGCCAGATCATCCACGAGGAGGTGGCTGCGGCCATCAGGGCAGAGATACCAGAGATGTTTGGGTCTATTAAGACCACGCTGATTGAGACCTTCGACGAGCGTTATGCTGCTCTTTCTGAGGCTGCTGCCGCGGCGGCCACTGCAGCCATTGCTGCCGCGAGGCCACAAGGTGGTGATGCGTTGCTATTCCGAGAGTTCAGCAACACAAAACCGCCAGAGTTTGATGGGACCCAGGACCCAGTGGCGGCTATGAACTGGATTTCAGATATTGAGGGGTGTTTCTTTACTTGCTCATCTCCTGAGCATTTGAGGGTCTGGATCGCGCTGAACCAGCTTCGCTTGGGAGCGAAGGACTGGTGGAAATTTGTGCGCACTTTACGCCTGCTGAGCTCACGGCGGTGATCTGGGAGAGGTTCACTGCCATGTTCCGAGACAAGTACGTTCCCCAGGTAGAGAGGGAGCGTTTGGCCCAGGAGTTTCTGACCCTCAAGCAGGGTACTGAGTCTGTTACTGTGATTACCAGGATGTTCCACGAGAGGGCAATGTTCTGCCCTGAGCACGTGTCTACTGAGCAGGCACGCATGAGCCGATATTTGAGTTCGTGGCGAACTCCTCATACCGGACATTTGCCGAACTTCAGGCAAATGCCCGGAAGAGGGAGATTGAGCTGGAGACTCAGGCGAGGGAAGAGGCGGAGTCCCACGGGAGGGATCGGCGACCGACACAATCTCAGCCGGCAGCCAAGCAGGCCAAGCCCGCTGATCCCAAATCGGGGAGCCAGAAGGGCCGCACTTGTGGGAAGTGCGGCAAGGGACATGATGGAGTTTGCAGAGTTGGATCTTGCTACAAGTGTGGCAAGGAGGGGAACATGGCCAAGGACTGCCCCAAGGGATTTGCAGTGTGTTTTCACTGCAACCAGACCAGACACTGGAAGGCAGAGTGTCCATAATTGCGGGGATCAGCTCAGGTAGCACCTCAGGGATCTGCCCCTGCCGCCATCAGAGCCACCGATAGTCGGCCAGTGAGGACCGAAGCGCCGAGGGCACGAGGGAGAGCTTTTCAATTGACTGCGGAGGAGGTCCGCGCAGCGCCCGATGTTGTGGCTGGTATGTATTCTTTCGTGTATTTATTTTGATGTTGATATATCATGCTTATATTGTGTTATGTGTAGGTAATTTTTTTGTAAATTCTGTACCTGCTTTGGTGTTATTTGACTCGGGTGCGAGTCGGTCCTTTGTGTCTTTGGCTTTTAGTCAGCATATCAGTCTTAGTCGCGAGGCGTTGAGTCGTCCTCTGAGAGTTTCCATAGTTGATGAGAGAGTGATATATGCCACGGAGGTAATCCGTGGGTGCGTATTCGATATCTTCGGGGTCAAATTCCCTATTGATCTGGTTCCTATTGCAATGGGCGATGTCTGTGTTATTGTGGGTATGGACTGGATGAGCAGATTCAGTGCGATTATCGACTGCGAGCGACAACTGGTGACTATTCGAGACCCTAGTGGGGGAGTTCTTACGGTGTACGGCGAGGGTACCCGTTCTGGGTCGGCATTTTGTTCGGCCGCTAGGGCGAGGCAGTGTCTGCAGCAGGGTTGTAAGGGTTTTGTGGCATATGTGATAGATTCGAGTGTTGATTCAGAGATGCCGAGATCAGTGGATGAGGTTCCGATAGTGCGTGAGTTCCCGGATGTATTCCCCGAAGAGTTGCCGGGTGTGCCTCCTGCGAGGCAAGTGGAGTTCAGTATCGATTTGGTTCCGGGAGCTGCGCCTATCGCCAAGGTGCCCTATCGTCTTGCACCCCCAGAGATGCAAGAGTTATCCTCGCAGCTTCAGGAGCTGTTAGGGAAGGGATTTATTCGGCCGAGCAGCTCGCCATGGGGAGCGCCTATCCTTTTTGTCAAGAAGAAGGATGGTTCACACCGGATGTGCATTGATTACCGGGAGTTGAACAAGCTGACGGTCAAGAACCGTTACCTGTTGCCAAGAATCGATGACTTGTTTGATCAGTTGCAGGGTGCATCTTGGTTCTCCAAGATTGATTTGAGGTCTGGATATCATCAGGTGAGGGTTCGAGAGGAGGACGTCCAGAAGACAGCATTCAGGACGCGATATGGGCATTACGAGTTTGTGGTGATGCCTTTCGGGCTCACCAATGCCCCCGTAGTGTTCATGGATCTCATGAACCGAGTGTGCAGGCCGATGTTCGGTCGGTGATTGTATTCATCGACGACATTTTGGTATATTCGAGGTCTAGGGAGCAGCATAAGGAGCATTTGCGGGAGATCCTCGGAGTTCTGAGATCGGAGAGGCTTTATGCCAAATTCTCCAAGTGTGATTTCTGGTTGCGAGAGGTCCAGTTCCTAGGACACCTCGTAAATCAGAAAGGGATATTGGTCGACCCGACCAAAGTCGAGGCAGTGATGAGTTGGGAAGTGTCGAGGTCACCTTCCGAAATCAGGAGTTTCTTAGGGTTGGCAGGCTATTATCGGAGATTTATCAGAGACTTCTCCAAGATCGCAGTGCCACTCACCAGGTTGACCCGAAAGGGTGTCGCCTTTTCATGGGGACCCGAGCAGTAGGCCTCCTTTGAGACGCTTCGTCAAAGATTATGCGAAGCCCCGGTGTTAGCCCTCCCGGAAGGGATGGAGGACTTTGTTGTATTCTGTGATGCATCGATTTTGGGGTTGGGGGCAGTGTTGATGCAAAGAGGGCATGTGATAGCATATGCATCGAGGCAGTTGAAGCCTCATGAGACGAGATATCCCACCCATGATCTAGAGCTGGGGGCAGTGGTGTTCGCCCTCAAGATTTGGCAGCACTATTTGTATGGGGTTCAATGTACGATATACACGGACCATAAGAGTTTGAAGTATTTGATGGATCAGCCCAACCTAAACATGCGTCAAAGGAGATGGTTGGATGTGGTCAAGGATTATGATTGCGAGATCCTGTACCACCCAGGCAAGGCTAATGTTGTAGCCGACGCACTGAGCCGCAGGGCGGAGAGCACCCCGCTGTGGGATGTATGTTTGAGGTTAACCGTGGTAGCTCCAGTGTTGGACACCATTCGTGGGGCACAGGCCGAGGCTGTGCAGCCCGAGATGCAAAAGAAAGAGCGAGTTGTTGGATTGATTTCAGAGTTTGTTACCGATAGTCAGGGACTTATGACATTACAGAGGCGTATCTGGGTGCCGTTTATGGGAGGAACATGTACCATTTTGATGGAAGAGGCCCATCGGTCCAAATTTTCGATTCATCCTGGAGCCACTAAGATGTATTTGGACCTGAAGAAAGAGTATTGGTGGCCCTGTATGAAGAGGGATGTCGCGTGGTTTGTTGAGAGGTGCTTGACCTGCCGAAGGGTTAAGGTTGAGCACCAGAGACCGCATGGTAAGTTGCAGCCATTGGAGGTTCCCGAGTGGAAGTGGGAACAGATCACCATGGATTTTATCACCAAATTGCCTAGGACTCCCAGGGGAGCCGATGCAATTTGGGTGATTGTGGACAGGTTGACGAAGAGCGCTCACTTTCTTGCTATCAGCGAGAGTTCTTCGGCAGAGAAATTGGCAGAGGTATATGTGAGGGAAGTGGTGTCACGACATGGGGTGCCGATCTCGATCGTTTCAGACCGTGATGTGCGTTTCACTTCTAGATTCTGGAAGAAGTTTCACGAGGAGTTGGGTACTAGACTGCATTTTAGTACCGCATATCACCCCCAGACGGACGGACAGAGTGAGCGGACGATTCAGACGCTCGAGGACATGCTTCGGGCGTGTGTGTTGGATTTCGGGGGAAATTGGGATACGTACTTACCCCTGGCGGAGTTCTCCTACAACAACAGCCATCATTCGAGCATCGGTATGCCACCCTTTGAGCTGTTGTATGGAAGGAGGTGTCGGACTCCCATTTGCTGGGGAGAGGTTGGTTAGTGGGTGATGGGCAGTACAGAGATTGTGCTTCAGTCGACAGAGCAGATCCAGCAGGTCAGACAGAGGTTATTGACCGCTCAGAGTCGTCAGAAGAGTTATGCGGATAGACGCCGGTCCGAGCTTGAGTTCCAGGTCGGCGATCTTGTGCTCCTGAAGGTCTCTCCTTGGAAAGGGGTGATTCGATTCAGGAAGAGGGGAAAATTGTGGCCCCGATATATTGGTCCATTCCGGGTAGTCGCGAGGGTAGGCAGGGTAGCCTACCATTTGGATTTGCCAGCAGAGTTGGGTCAGATTCACGACACTTTCCACGTGTTGCAATTACGGAAGTGTATAGCCGACGAGTCGGCAGTGGTTCAGTTAGAGGATATTCAGGTGGATGCGAGCCTGAATTATGCTGAGAGACCAGTGGCGATCAGGGATCGGAAGGTCAAGGTTCTGCGGAACAAGGAGGTACCCTTGGTTTTGGTTCAGTGGCAACATCGGAAGGGGTCCGAGATGACTTGGGAACCGGAGCGTGAGATGCACGAGCAGCATCCGGAGCTATTTGCAGAGCGAGACTTCAGGGGCGAAGTCTAGTTCTAGTGGTGGAGAATTCTAACAGCCCGAATTCCCAGGTATTAATTATTCATTTATTTTTGGTAATTGTGAGGGGACTCGGCGAGTCGGAGCCTAGACTCGCTGAGTATGACCGCGGATTTGGACGCGGGTTCGCGTCCGGACTCGGCGAGTCCACGCTGTTTAATGAAACCCTAATTTCCTGACCCTAAGCCCTATTTAAGGGGCATTATAGCCCTTCATTTCGGCTACCTTCGACCTTGTGAGATCCAGACCAGCTGTGAGCCTTTGTGAGTGTGAAGAGAGGCCATTAATCACCATTTTGTGTGTGTGCTAGCAAGAAGAGAAGAGGAAGACCAAGATAGAAGAGTTGGGGAGCTAGGATCTAACTTCATTTCTTCAGAAGAGGCTGATTGAGGTATGATTCAGAGCCTATTCTCGTGTTTTTATGTATGTAGTCAATTCTAGGGTTTCATCATGCCTTGTTTGCCTTGTATTTAGAGAGTGAGAGGTCCCATGGAGAAATGGTACCTAGATCTGGACCTTATTAGGTCCAGAGAGTCCCAAATGCCTTGCTTTATGCCCATCCTTTTTAGTTGTGAACTTAGGTTGCCATTTTCCCAAAAGAAGCCTTGTAAGCGATGCATGGCAACCAAGTTAGGGACTTTACGTGATGAATGATCCTTTGGAACGGATCTGACCTTAGATGCAAGTTTGAGCTGTTGCATGGCATGGACTCACCGAGTCTGAAGAACATACTCGGCGAGTAGCTTGAAGATTGCCCAGAACCACTCAGCGAGTGGTCTGGCCGAGTTGAGGGTTGACTCAGTAAATCAGGGCGAGTCAGAGCGGGTGGGCAGGTGGACCGAGTCAAGCTGGAACTCATCGAGTTGTTCTTGAGACTCGGCGAGTTGAGTCGTGGTGGCCCCACAACTCATGCCAGGTGGAACTCGTCGAGTTAGGAGAATACTCGACGTGTCGGGAGAGGATCCAAGGGGGGGGGGGTCTGGGGACACGCATAGACTCGCCGAGTCACTCGAGTGCACTCAGCGAGTCCGGTCAAAGATTTGACCGTTGACCATTGACCAAAGTTGACCTATGTTGACTTGATAGAGCTAGTCAATCTTAGTGGTGAAAGTGTTAACTAGGGATATAATGTGTTATAGGAGGATTATAGCGCGGGAGAGTGACTTCGGGGATTTGTGAATTTACCGAGATACGCGAGGTGAGTCTTCTCACTATACTTTACCTTAAGTATGTAACTAGAGTTATGTGATAGAGTATTTGTATATTATGTATGCTATGTGTTGCACTGCATTATTTCTTTGTGATTTATGCTATGCATGTTATCAGAGTTAGAACCTGAGGTTTCACAGAGTTTGGGTGCACGGACCCACAGAGTTATAGCCTCGAGTGGCTAATATGTGTTATGTATGGTATTTTGGGAAACTCACTAAACTTTGTGCTTACAGTGTTTGGTGTTATTTGTTTCAGGTACTAGTGATGACCGTGGGAAGGCGCCGACTTGACCAGTACACACACGGGATTTTTATGCTATGTGATCTTGGGATTTTTATATGATATGTATTTGGGTTTCAAACAATCGTGTTTTATGAAAATTAAATGAAATATGTTTTTATAAATTGCGAAAAATTGTTTTTAAATTTTACGGTGTTACAGCTAGGAATCGAAGTCAAATTTAACCTCCTAAGCAAACGATTCTAATTTCTCTTTCTTCTTATAGCCATATACATCGAAATCAGATTTCTCAAACCTTCAATGTACATCTATCTTCTTCACCTGTTCTTTGTTCATGAAGATTGAAACTAATACCATCCCTATTGATCTTCAATCAACCAAAATTAGATTCTTGACCTTTTCATTAACCATCCACAATTCGAAATCTGTTAGGCTTTGTCTGCGTAGGTTCGAATCCTGTTGTCGACCCACAAGAAACCTCGAAAAATATCAACAATCAACATCAAAAACCGTCGATTCCAATTTAAATCATGACATTCGGATGTAAAGTTTTGATCATTGATTCTTGACTCCAAATCAACCATACGAAATCAAAATAACCTAATTTTCCAAGTCAAGATTTATCAGTGATACCTAATCGTTCCACAAATAATACTCAATCAATGTTCTTATTTCTAAGTCAATAACCAATCAATCTCTACTATCAAAGCAAAACTTTAAGCTCTTGACTTGTATTACAATCGATGAGATAAAATCGAATCTCACAGAACAAACGATGAATAAACAATCAACTGATGGAAAACAAACTTAGATGTTTGGACCAGAACGTACAACAATGTAAAGCTTGTGCGTATCAATTGGCTTACGGTGTTGCCTTCCCTCCTTGAGGTCGAGGGTTCAAGTCCCGTGAAGGACATAGGTGGAGAATTAGGAGTAGTGTAGGTGTAGATTAGATTTGCTGTTCTAAAAAAAAAACTAAATTTTACTTTTGGGCTTAATTTGTTTGATTCTAAATTTTGATAAACAAAAGATCAAAGGATAAACTCATTTAGAAATAATATTTGGATTCAAGTGAGCAATTTCAAAAATTCGAGAATCGAATCAAACAAAAAATATGATCCCAGGACTTGATCGTTGAAAAGATTATTGGATCACAACAAATGGGTTTTTCAAGAAAAATTTGATCCAACGAGTCAAATGATCACAAATCAAAAACGTAACACATGAATTCAATACAATTAAGAGAGATCATAGAGAGAGACTCACCAAAATTGTTCAAATTGCGACAAAAATTGCGAAACCGAGAATCCTTCTTCAAAAATCACCTTGATCTTGAAGACCCGCTCGGATACCAATTGTAGTGACAAAAGAACATGGTTTGGCATGCAGAATTAAAGTTTGCACAATGAACATGGTGATTCGGGTGTTCAAGAGATGTATTGATTGTATATGGTGTTACACAAAAAGGATCTAGATCTCGAATACATAAATAACACACACTTACACACTCAACTTTTACATCTCTCAAGCACACCTCTACAAGTGGACAAACCCACCTTATATAGAGATGTTTACATGTCTCTCTCTCACTCTCACTAACTCCTTAGTCAAAAGTCTAATGCACCACATACAAGTGGGTTTACAAGAGTCAAGCCATTAAAAAGTCATACATGAAGAACTTTGCACCCCAACATATGTTTTTTTGTATAAATATGATTTTATAAAGCTAAAAAAACATATTCGAAACAAAATTTGAAAAGAAAAATATAAAAACTAAATTTATGATGAATTTGTAACAAAATTTTGAAATCTAAGCAAAATGTGTAAATTTTGGACCAATTTTATAATAAAATTTAAAATCTGGGCCAAAAGTGTAAAATTTGAAAGTTATGACATGTTGTCGATGTAGGGATAAATTTGGACCAATCATTTCTTTTATGTAATCTTACATTTAATTAATATTTTTAATTTAATTAATTTGATTTTTCTCCCAAATAAAATCCCTTTATATTAGGCAAATATTGATGGAAATGTAATTGACTTTTTCAAACCGTAAATGTGTTCCTTTTTATCTATCAGTCGATATTAGTAAAATTCACATCACAATCCATTATGTGAGACACGACCAATGTTTTAAAACCCGGGTCGACCCGGCCGGTTCAACCGGTTGGACCGTGACCCGGGGTAGAAGACGGGTCAATTGAAACCGGTTTTTTGTAAAAATGCGAACCGGATCGAACCGGCCGGGTTTCCCCTAAACCGCGGTTCGACCGCTTATGTTGAACCGGTTAAACCGGTTTGACCCGTTTCAATAGAGTTTGGATAGTTGGATACAAGTAGCGAACGCCAAAACAACGAGCCGTTTGCGGTTTCTTCAATGTTTTTCAATGTTTAAACTTTGTGGATATCAAATTATTAGTTTTATATGTTTATGCATTATGCATGAAAGTAAAAATATATAGAAATAGAAAAAGACCATAAACCGGGTTGACCCGACGGTTCAACCGGTTGAACCGGTTGACCCGTGAACCGGTCATAACACCGGGTCAACTAAAAACCCGGATTTTAAAACATTGGACACGACAAAAAGAGGGAGAAGCAAAGTAGAAACTGTGTGAGGGAGAAGCATGGTCGAAGTTGGTCCCCTTTGCTGACGATATGTTTGGGTCCCCTTCGTCGACGATATGTTCTATAACTCAATTTCTGATTTTAAACCTATTATCAATGTTGCTGTCATTTGCAGTTCCCTTCGCATAGCCTCTATCAACCTTAGCCTCATCTGCTCTGCCACCGATTTGACCAAGCGATCGTTTGATGAAATGGTTATCAAGTACGTCGACATATCGCCTTTGCCGATGGTCAACAAGATCTCATGATCGAAGGAAAATATCGGCTAATAGTCGTGGTTTTCCGGAAGAAGATTTTCCAATCCGATTGTTTCCTCTTCGCTTCTCCCGAGTACAATTACTCTGTCACAAAACCTTTGAAGAACACAATCGATTGGGTGGGCTGATGTGATTAAGCTTAGATGAAGCCATTATATGCCTATGGTACGTCCTCCATCCCTATAAATGTAAACACTCCCGCACAATAGCACAAACTATACAATCTGCAATATGATTGTTCATTTGTTTCATCTTCTTTGATTTTAAAACGGTTTCTAGGTTAGATTTAGATTTGGGGTTTCTTGAACTCTATATGTTTAGTCTCTTTCTACATGTATACAATTTTGTCTGGTACTACGCAAATGGTAATTTGGTAACTTAGTGATCATGAAAAATTGAACCTATTTTTACTATCTAGTCAATCTACACACATGGTCTGCAACAACTTCATTTTAAACACATTTACGTTTCGTTGTAGCATCATGTTTCATTTATTGTGTTATTGTAATTGCAGATGGCAATTTTTTCATTTTCCTTGTATTTTGGAACAATGATTATTAAAATTGAACATTACATTGTTTTATTTTGGTTTGCATATTAAATGTCTCAAGAAAATTCTTATGTTTCCAACTAGCAATTATCATGCTTAAGAAAACTGTAATGTTTTTTTGTGTGTGTACAGACATTGCTGAAGCAAAGCTTAAGAATGTTATAAATTCTTATGAAGCTATAAATTTTGAACGAAATAACATCAAGTAAAAAAAAAGCTTGGTGAAGAATGGAAAGTAAGGCAACAATATTCGTTCAGAATAGATTAACATTTTTTATGTCAGAATGATTAACATAATATTCTATCAGAATGTAATTACTGATTTTAAGATATTAAAATTGTTTTCATATGAAACTTGTATTCATTAAAAATTATTCATCTTGATAATATATGTTTATACTATTCTGTCAGAATTTAATGTTTTTTTTAAAGATAATCATAAACACATTCTTTTATAATGTCCGAATTAATATATTTATTATCCAAAAAAATCATATTTTTAAAGTTTAGAGAATTAATTATTCATTAAAATCTGCAGTTTTCCTTTTTTTTTTTAATTTATGTTAATTGCCTAAAATACTTTTAGAATAAAATTAGATGATATTTTTAATTATCTTTAATTTAATAATATGTATTAATCACTTTATGAAAATAAGTAAAATGATCGGCAAACAATTCGTACATCCATACAATAATTAGTTAGAATACAATAACCTAAGTGTGTGTGTGTATATATATATATACACACACACACACACACTAGATGTGTACTTGCGCAAAGCGGCAACGATAAATAGCTCTTTTGACGAATAGTTTTATTACGGAAAAATATTTATCAGATTTTATTATTAGTTATTATGTAAAAACAATTACCACTTTTAAATAAAATGATTATGTTAAGTACGAACGATTAAATAGAAATTTTATTTGAATTTGAAATTGAAATAAGTGAAAATTGTGAGAAAAAAACATGCAAAAAATAAAGAAATAAAAATTATGTATTTATTGTGTAGTACACGGGTTAATTATAACAAAATGTTAAACATAAAAGATTAAACCGTAAATTTATTTGAAATTTAAAATTTAAAATTTAAAATTAATGGTAGATTTAATTTATGGAAACCAAATTAATGATATATTGAAAATGAAAATTAAAGTAATGACAAGTGGAAAATAAATATATCTCAAATTATGACAAAATGACATGTGACCAATAAATTATGAGAAAATGACATGTGACAAAGTCATTTTCATTTATATATATATATATATATATATATATATATATATATATATATATATATATATATATATATATATATATATATATATATATATATATATATATATATATATATATATATATATATATATATATATATACTAGATTATAGCCCGCGTTAAACGCATAAAAAAAACATATAATCGTTTATAGATATTGTATAATGATTATAAAAAAATATATGGTTATTGGTATTATTGAAATGTGTAGAAAATATATTGAAAACGATAAATATATATAATCATTGAAACATCTCTTTGTAGACATCATTTTTTGTTTTATTAGTTGAACGACTTTTCTCGTCTCATATAGTTATGGTATTTATATATTTATAAGCATTTTAATTAGACGTTCCTTGCATAATAATGTTACCTAATTTAAACATATCTTGATAACCAATATACCGTTTTTTCTATTGCATTAAATATTGACAACTATTTCATTTATTCAAATAAAGTTATGTAATATAATTTATAAAATATTAAATGTTATATAGATTTAATTTTAATATATCATCAATGGAGATTTTTTTCTAAATCATGATTGGTTTATTTTAAATTGATTATAAATATAAATGATAGCTTTTATGTTTGTTCTTATTTATTTAATGTTCGCAAGAACTTTGCATTAGTTTTGGCGCAACTTTGAATAATTTTAGTATATCATCAATGTAATTTGATATATCTGTCAATTATATGAAATATCAAATAATGACATTTCATTATTATTGTGATAATTTAGTTTATATATTGTATTTTCACTAATCTTAACGGTCATATTTTTTATAATAACCGTAACGCTTTTACTAAATGTACTTTTTACAAATCTCCTAATATCTTATAATTTTTATCTTACTTTATAATTTTTTTATAATTATGTTATTTTCAAGATTGACTGCTTTAATAGTGTTTTTTTTTTCAGTCTATTCAATTTTATATTTCATTGTACAACATCATCGTTTGTATGTATTCTGAAATTTCACTTTAAAAATGCTTAATGTTTACACCTTGATATTAATTTTTTTAATAAACTCATGTAATAATTATGGAACATATATCTCATTTTAATTAACATTCACTTTCTTTATTATATCAAATTCCTCATTAAACGGTATACTTTTGGAAAATAATAATTATAATAGGGCAGCATTATCTAAGACGTAAATGTTTGATATACTTTTGGAGAAAAAAAAAATCAGGATCATTAAAAAAGATTTATATAAAGAAAATACAAATTTAAATTTGTTGAAATTATGGATGAAATTACTGGCAAAAATTTATTTTGGAGGGAGTTGTATTTTGTAAGGTATAATAATATTACAAAATTTGAAATATCTATATTTGTTGTGTAAATTAATAAATTTTATTGTTACTATACAAAGATAAAAAAGTAGGTTGATATGATATACAAAAACATAATAATTTCAATGATATTTTAAAATCATGCCAAAATTAACCGAATTCTTATGACATAAAAATTAAAAAAAATCATAATCATCTCTAATATATAAAAGTAACATTTTCGTAATTAATGTCAGTTCCCAAGATAGTTAATTTTTGTTTTGTTAAATGTACCTAATATCTTTTCATGTTTATTTGAAAAGTTTCAGAAAAGTAGTGAACTGATTTCATGTAATTTGTGACAAAGAAAATCGAAATATATGAATACATATATTTGATATAGGAACAAAAAATAATCGAAAGAAATATAAAAAGCAAAAGAAGGTACTGACCTTCTAGCGCACAAGAGTGAATGTTTATAGCAGAGAATGATGATGGAAATTATAAGCAATATTAACGATGTTGTAGGAGAAGGTTTGAAGAAAAGAAACGATTGAAAATAAATGTGAGTCGCGGATTCAATGATGAATCGTATATGTATGCGATAATTTGAATATAATTTTTCGGTATTAATGATTTCCTAATAAAAAAAAAATTTATATTAATGGTTTACTAATATAAACGGATTTATATTAATGGTTGATATTAAGCCTTGATTGAAATGATTTGCTAGTAATATGTTTTTAAAATTGACCATATTAAAATCTTCATAACTGAAAATTCAAGATGTAAAATATGGAAAGCTTTCATTGGAATTAAATACATTCCATTTCAACGAATGGAAGTTATTGATTGATGATTGGAAAGCATTTATTGGAATTAAATACATTCCATATGGGGAAGATGATGTCAGCAATTTGATCTAAGGATGGAAAAAATAAGATTGAAATAAAATCAATGGTCAAGATTATTTAAGATGATGTCATAAGGTTTCTCTTTTAGTAATATTTAAGATATATATATATATATATATATATATATATATATATATATATATATATATAGTATTTTAAAAATTATCATTTTGTTCCAAATTAACTTTCCTAATAACCTTCTTTAATTCAAGTCTTTAATTTTTTGGCAAGTAGTAATGATCTTTATGCAAAATTGATTTGTACAAAAACTTTGTAGCTTATACCTCTTAAAATTCAAGATATGACTAATATGCTTTATAATATAGTATTATATATATATATATATATATATATATATATATATATATATATATATATATATATATATATATATATATATGTATATGTTCAAATGAGAACATTTTTGGGATTGAGAACATTTTTTTTGCCTATGAGTTCAAAAAACATGCACGTTGTTTTTTTAATTGTCTTCAGAGGTATTTTGGTAACTTTGTTCTTATGACCGTATTCTCATCTGATTCCGTTTACGTTTTTGACGAAAGTTTGGTTGAGAGCATCATTATCATCGAATTTTACGAAATTGGTTCTAAAATCTTAGCGATTTCTAAGATTCTTCTTACAAAATTCGTTGTTTTTTCTTCTTCGATTCTTATAGAGAAAAAATTACGTCGTCGTCGTCGAAGAAGTTAGGTCACAATTCGTTCTATCAAAAGGTACAAAATATTCAATTTGTATAGCTTTTTTTGATGATGAAACTATCGTATTTGTACTTATTTCATGTATTTTGGTAATCGAATCAGTTATTTAACATTTTTATTTGAAAGGAGTTAAGTTTAGGATATTGTTCATCAAAAAAGTAAAAATCGTCAATTTTTACCTTGTAGCTTCATTCAAGTCATCAAATAAGAACTTATTTTGATCATTCATTGTCGATTCTTGCATTGTAACTGATGGGTTTTGAGCACTACATCAATCCTATGGTGCACATGTAAACCCTAAAGCTTTGGATCTAGGTTTCTCTAATTGTACATGCGAATCATCCAAAGCTTGTAAACCCTAATACTAGCATACAAAAATTGAAAACAATAACTAAAGCAAGTTTAGATGATTACCTTTCAATTGTAGCAAGAATCTTCAACCTTTGAGAGCTCTAGTATCATAATTGTAATACCTCTAGTCGATCAAAAACACCAAGGTAATTGGAGAATTATGGGGAGAGGGAATATGTTGGATTAGTGTCTAAGTCCATAACTATATTTGGTATGTACTTGACCTGGTTATAACATGGTCCTTTTGGGTTTCCTTCATCGGAGCAACTTGACTGGATGGTTAATGGAGAAAGATGTTATTATGATTTATTAATATATTATATGAATAATATATTAAAGGAAAATCATATTTGTTTAACTAATATTGGTCAAGAATTAAATAAGAATTAATTTTGTGGTCAAAAGAGATTAGTTAAACTTTGGGGACTGGAATTGTAGTTATTGATAATTGCAAAGTAGGTTGAGAAACCCTAAGGATAGGGTGGACGAAATCCTTATGGATAGCCCATAAGATTTCATCCAAAGTAGGGATTCCAGAAGATTCTTATGGGCTGCGTGGTGGCTAAGTAACTGGATAAGGACTCTGACTGGAACCCTAATCTCACACCTATATAAAGGACCCCTATGCTCCATAAATCATCTACCACTTGAACCCAAGAGATCTAAGAGCCGATTTTGAGGCTTTCCCCTCTCTCAAAGATCTTCCAACTTGATTTGGTGTTTATGATTCATTAGAGGCATCACATTTGAGGTGCTAGGTTCTCATAAGTCAAAGATCTTCAAGCAACAATCAAAGGTAACATTCTTACCCGTTTATTTATGTTGATTTAAAGTTTTGTTGTATGCTAGATTAGGGTTTGCAAGTCTTGGACATTATTGTATGTACAAATAGAAAAACTAGATCCAAGCAATCAGGGTTTGCATGACCACCATAGGAATGTTGTTTTGCTCATAACCCAACAGTGGTATCAGAGCCTAGATCGTTTCTATTTTGTATTTGATGCATAGATAACTTGGCAAGCTCAAAAGTCAGAAAAACATGCTCCTGACTGATGGACTCGTCGAGTCACCAGATGAACTTGACAAGTCAGGGCTACTCGACGCGTCCAGTTCTGTTACTTGGCGAGTCGGCTTGTCTAGTGGCTGATTTTTTAGGATTTTGACTAAAATTGAGTTGAGATAATTACCAAAAAAGATTTTAACTGATAAAACTCGAATTTTTCAATATGGTATTGATTATCCCAATTCAATATAAGGATAATTGTCAAAAATAAGATAATTAATTGTTTTATAAGATAAATACGACTATTTGTATTTTTTATTTGAATTATCTTGTTAAGGTAATGAAATAGGTCAAATTATGTGATAAATATTAATAATAAGATTATTTAATAATTTTTCAAATTTGATCTAAAAGATGTTTTGAAAATTTTCAAAACTTGCTCTCAAGTTTTGGAATTTAAATTTTTTATTAAAAGTTTAATTTTGAAGTATTTAAATTCTAAACCCTAGAATTTTACAAGTTTATAATTCAACCCTTATGCTATTATAATTTTATAAGAATAATGATTATATATATATATATATATATATATATATATATATATATATATATATATATATATATATATATATTTATAAGGTTAATTCTAGTCTTACCGTTAGTAGGCCTCATTCATGAAGCCGATATATAAGGGGGTATAAGGTTGTTGCCTATAAAATGACACTTTAATGGGTGTCCACTCTCACCCACCACTTTCTTGATTGGTGGAGGGTCGTTAGCCGAACGGGTAGGATAGGGAAACTAATTCCTCATTAAAAGTATAATGATTAATAAAGTAACTAAATGTTTTTTTTTTATAAAATTCCCAGTCTTAGTTACTTTAGGAAAATTATGAAATGATGCCATTCCATGAAATTACACTTTGTACCTTGCCAAGTCGTTAGTGGAGCGTATGTGGTTAACCAACACATTGATTAGGTGATTTGTAACATCAAGAGTACCAAGTACATTTTCATGGTTATTCACATGTTGTTTGTGATCCTCAGTATCCAGTCACAAACTTGAAGAGCATATCGATATTTAAACATGCCATTGAAAAGTTCAATGAATCTTAAAAGATCTAGGAGTTTTCAATGCATTTAAAACTTAATTTCTTTTTGGTTTTTCATGGTGGAAATTAGTGAATCGTCATTCACTTACCTTCAAATTATTTGCATTTTAGATTACGACATCCCTCTTCTAAATTGTAAATAATTTTGTTGGATCCTAGCTCTAATTTCTCATTTGGGTGTTTAATTTGGGATTCTTATCTAATCAAACTTTGTCTCTTTTCAATTTCAGGTGTCTACTTCAAACAACAACAATGCTTCTGGCTCGACCTCTTCCGGCTCATTCTCACTCATGAATTTGAGTGGGAGGGTGATTTTTGATAGGTCCAACTTCAATGATTGGATCCGCCACATTCGAATGGTTACCCGTTACGAGGACAAGGAGTATGTTCTCGACAAGGAGCTGAAAGAAGTCCACGTCAACACTGCTACTCCCGAAGAGATCGTTGCCTTCGAAGCTCACGATCAAGATGCTACGAAAGTCCATTGCATCATGCTCACGACAATAACCGCCGAACTCCAAAAGTCCTACGGGGTTTACTATCCCTATGAGATACATCAAGATTTGATGGATAGGTACCATCAAAGTGCGAGGCAGGAGATGTATGAGATCATCGTTGCGATGATCACTACCAAAATGAAGGATGGAGAGTCCGTCACGGCCCACCTGCAGAAAGTGCAGAGGTATGTGGATCGCTTACTGAAGTTAAATGTTGACTTCGATGAGGAGATGGCCATAAATATCATTCTTCACTCCTTACCTCCTTGTTACAACCAGTTCCGCATGACCTACCACATGAACAAGGAGGAGGTCACTCTAAGCAAGCTTCAAGGCCTACTAAGGACTGTTGAGAGTAGTCTGAAAGACAAATCTGCTGCATCAACTCCTACTGCTACTACCCCCGTCTTAGCTTTTGGGCAAGGGAAGGGTAATAAGAGAAAGGTCTTTCTAAGAGACACCACAAGGGAAAGTCCCAAGATGGTACCTCTTCTAGTGGAACCAAGGTTGGTCCCGCTACACCCTCCTCTAACTCGAAGGATGTTGATTGATTCTACTGCCACGGCAAAGGGCATTGGAAACGAAGCTGTTAGAAGTACTTGCAAGATATCAAGGATGGACAGATTAAGTCTTCCTTTGCAGGTATTTATACTATTCATTCTAACAACTCATCACATGCTATGTATTGGGTCCTCGATACAGGATGTGGTTTTCACATTTGTTCTGATTTGCAGGGTCTAAGAAGAAGTAGGGATGTGGAGCATGGGAAGATAAAGTTGATCATGGGGAATAGGAAAGCGACACCTGTCACCAAGATTGGAGTTTACTCTTTAGTGCCTAGTAGTGGGTTAGGTTTAGATTTGAATAATTGTTGTTATTCGTTAGAAATGACACGAAACATTATTTCTTTTCATGGTTTGTATAAACAATGTTTTAGATTTTCGTTTGATAATGAAAAAGGTTCTATTATTGCTTTCTTTAATGGTACTTTATATTTTGAAGCATTGCCTTGTAATGGAATATATGAAACTGGGATGGTTGTAGACAACTTAGGAAATGATGTGTTGTATATCGATTCTTCCAATGATTTGGATAAAGCATGCTTGTGGCATTGTCGTCTTGGACATGTCAACAAGCAACGCATAGCCCAACTCCAAAAGGACGGAGTGTTGGAGTCATTCGACCTTAGGGACGATGACGTGTGCGAGTCTTGTTTACTTGGAAAGATGACCAAGTCACCCTTCATTGGCACTTGTGAAAAGGGTGAGGGTTTATTGGATCTCATAAACACCAATGTATGTGAGCCCTTTAGATCCACCACAAGGGATGCAAACCGCTTCTATGTGACTTTCACCGAAGATTATAGCAGATATGGATATATCTACTTAATCAAGCACAAGTCAGAAACCTTTGAAAAGTTCAAAGAGTTTAAACAAGAAGTGGAGAATCAGTTGGGTAGGAAAACTAAGATGCTTCGATCCGATCGAGGTGGTGAGTACCTTAGTCTTGAATTCCATGACTACCTCAAGGAATGCAGAATTGTTTCGCAATTGACGCCCCTTAGGACAACGCAGTTGAATGGTGTGGCTGAGAGGTGTAATCAAACCTTGTTGGACATGTTTCGTTCCGTGATGAGCCGTTCTTCATTACCTATCTCATTTTGGGGGTATGCCTTAGAGACTGCTGCCCATATCATTAACCTAGTCCCTACAAAGAAGGTTGCCAAAACACCTCATGAGATGTGGATAGGAAAAGCTCCCTCGTTGGCACATATCAAGGTTTGGGGTTGCAAGACTTTTGTAAGACGAGAGACTCACGACAAGCTCGAACCTCGCAGTGAGCGGTGTATTTTCATTGGCTATCCATAGAAATCCTTTGGATATCTCTTTTATAGAACGAGTGACAATGTTATCTTCGTTGCGAGGAGAGGGGTTTTTCGAGAGCGAGAACCCATAAGCCAAGGTGACAGTAGGAGGCAACTTGATCTTGAATAGCTTCAAGAATCAAGCGATGAAGGAATCTTTAACACTAGCGCCTAACCCGAGGAGGAAACTCCTGTTGAATAGATTGACGAGTCCTTACCTCTGAGACGTTCCAGTAGAGTTATTGTTCGGCCTGTGCTATATGGTTTTCATATAACAAGTGAAGGTGATACGTTTATTAGTGATAGTACACTAGTAAATTTAGATGAACCTAACAGCTACAAGGGAGCCATGGCAGGAACGAAGTCTGCAAAGTGGAAAGAGGCTATGGACAATGAGATTCAGTCCATGTATGACAACCAAGTTTGGAATTTGGTTGACAATGTGCCAGGTCATAAGACGGTCGGGTGCAAATGGATCTTCAAGAAGAAGACCAACATGGATGGGAAAGTACACACTTATAAGGCGCGATTGGTTGTGAAGGGCTTTACTCAGACTCCCAGAGTTGACTATGATGAGACCTTCTCTCCAGTAGCGAAGATAAAGTATATAAGGTTTATGCTAGCCATAGCTGCGTTTCATGATTATGAAATATGGAAGATGGATGTCAAAACCGCTTTCCTTAATGGGAAGTTGGCTGAGGATATTTACATGAGTCAGCCCGAGGGTTTTGTCGATGTGAAACACCCTAATAGAGTGTGTAAGCTTGAGAAATCCATTTATGGATTGAAAAAAGCATCCGCAGATGGAATCTTTGTTTTGATGAGAAAGTCAAAGAGTTTGGTTTCTTACGAAGCGAGGATGAGTCTTGCGTATATGTCAAAGCTAGTGGGAGTATAGTTAGTTTTCTCGTTTTGTATGTCGTTGACATTCTACTCATAGGAAATGACATCCCGATCCTGCAGGAGTTTAAGTCCTAGTTTGGGAAGTGCTTCGCTATGAAGGACCTCAGAGAAGCTGCTTATATTCTAAGGATAAGGATAATGAGAAATAAGAGTAAAAGACTAATATGACTTAGTCAAAGTACTTACTTGGATAAGGTACTAAAGCGTTTAGTATTGAGAATTCCAAAGAAAGGGGAGTTACCAATCCAAAGGAATACCAAATTGAGTAAGAATCAAAGCCCGAGTACTATAGTTGGAATAGCAGAGATGAGTCGAGTACCTTACGCTTCCGTAGTTGGCTCGATAATGTATGCTATGACTTGTACTCGCCCTGATGTGGCTTTCGCTTTGAGCATGGTCAACAGATATCAAGGGAACCCTGGTAGAGCACATTGGACCACAGTCAAGAGTATTCTTAAGTACCTTCGGAGGACCAAGGAATGATTTCTTATCCTCGGTGGGAGTGATGACTTAAGGGTGCAAGGGTATAGTGACGCCAGATTTCAGACCGACCAAGACAACTTCCGTTCTCAGTCGGGCTGGGTCTTTACCGTGAATGGAGGAGCAGTGAATTGGAAAAGTTCATCGGAGACCTTGGAGTTGTACCAGCCATAAAAGAGCCTATGGAGATTTTCTGTGATAATGAAAGTGCGATTTCCTTGACCAAGGAACCAAGGGATCATGGTAGATACAAACATATTGACAGGAAATATCACTTTATAGACATCGGGTAGAAGAGAGACTCCTCGTAGTAAAGAGGTTATTGTCAGAGGAGAACCCAACAGATGCCCTTATGAAGGGACTGAGTAGGGTTAAGTACTTGCAGCACGCTAGGAGCATTACGCTGAAGGACGATATTAGTTTTAGTGATTAGATAGCTTTTAGAAACTTGTAATAACAAATTGTAATTAACATTTGATGATTAAATAAAGATGCTTTATTTATAAGTAAAGTTACTGTCTTGTGCTAATTATTTACTGTTGTTTCACTTTGTATGTTTTGACTTCCTAAATAATAAGATTATTTAAACTGTGCACAGTCGATCATACGTTGGAAGTAGGTATAATTGGCTTGTAGACCGTCTAAAGTGTATTAGACATAGCAAAAGTTTGCTGCAACGTTCATGTGTGCTTATGAAATAAGATTTGAGCATTGGATTAAACCCGTGCTTACTTAAATTACTTCATGGAATTAATCATTAGTGATTGTGAGACGATAATATCATATAGTCTTAAAACCTAGATATATGGTTTATTGTTTGAGAGTTGGTTGTGCAATGATAATGCGTAAACGCATCAGTAACTTGATGTAATAAAATGCATTGTTATGTATGATTTGATGAGTGAATAGTAAATGAATATAAGTCAAAGTTTATCTGTTCGTTTTATCCTAAAAGAGTAAAAGTGATATCTTGGGCCCTTTGATGATTTGGTTTGACCTTGTGCCATCCTGGTCAGGACTGAATGATTGTGTGCAACTAAGTTCTATGTCAGACAGATCAGAGATTGAGAAACAAATTGACGGTTAGTAAGTATGACTACCTTCCATGTAATTCTCCGCACGATATCTTGATAATGGAGGACTATACGATCTATTATCTAAAGGATGTGTCAGAGTTCGACAGTGGTTTTTGAGAGCTACGAATGCTAATCGGATTTTGATGTCGTACTTGCATTTATAGTTATTAGACTTATCCAAGTAGGAGACTGTTGGATTAGTGTCTAAGTCCATAACTATATTTGGTATGTACTTGACCCGGTTGTAGCATGGTCCTTTTGGGTTTCCTTCATCGGAGCAACTTGACTGGATGATTAATGGAGAAAGAGGTTATTATGATTTATTAATATACTATATGAATAATATATTAAAGGAGAAATAATATTTGTTTAATTAATATTGGTCAAGAATTAAATAAGAATTAGTTTTGTGGTCAAAAGAGATTAATTAAACTTTAAGGACTGGAATTGTAATTATTGGATAGTTTCAAAGTAGGTTGAGAAACCCTAAGGATAGGGTGGATGAATTCCTTATGGATAGCCCATAAGATTTCATCCAAAGTTGGGATTCCAGAAGATTCTTATGGGCTGCTTGGTGGCTAAGTAACGGGATAAGGACTTTGACTGAAACCCTAATCTCACACCTATATAAAGGACCCATATGCTCCATAAATCGGTTACCACTTGAATTCTAGAGATCCAAGAGCCGATTTTGAACCTTTCCCCTCACTCTAAGATCTTCCAACTTGCTTTGGTGTTTGTGATTCATTAGAGGCATCACATTTGAGGTGCTAGGTTCTCATAATCCAAAGATCTTTAAGCAACAATCAAAGGTAACATTCTTACCAGTTTATTTATGTTGATTTAAAGTTTTGTTGTATGCTAGATTAGGGTTTGCAAGTCTTGGACATTATTGCATGTACATGATGAGAATAAGATTCTATAAGATCGATAGATCCAAACAAATATCAATAAAATAATAACATATAAAGGAAGATGACAAACACAATAATGAATCAAAAGAGTGTTGAATGATTAATATGCTCCACCTCAGAAGAATTCAATGAGAATTGCTACTGTAGAGGTGTGCTAGGTTTACAATACTTGATAAGCAAAATAATGATCCAAAAGCATACCGTATTTAATGCGTGCATGCACTATATATATATATATATATATATATATATATATATATATATATATATATATATACAAACCCTAAAACAAAACACGGCTGGACAGGCGCAGTCCGTGATTACATATGGACCAAACTACCAAAGCCCAATGACGCAACCACTTAGACTCAAGAATCCCCCCCTTTACGCCAATTGAGGCGAGAGATCACTTTGGTTGAGTAAGGGTAGACGTCTTCACTATTTTGGACAGCTTCGGTACGATGGCAAGTAGAGTTTGACGAAAGTTGATATACCACCGGAGCATGTCCGAAAACAGCTTCTTATGTGCATCACTGTTCTGATCGCACCTGTATATGATCTCAAGAATATGCTGCAAGCATGCGGTGGAAAACAAATGTTTGTCAGCAAGAGTGAACAATCATTTTTGACCTTCTCCCCTGGTAAACAAAACCGTGTGAAACTGCAAATCGATCTTTCCCTTTATCATCACAGTCATGTCGCTTGCCTTCCCAATTGGCTTAATAATGGTCTTCTTTCTAATGGCATAGGCGACCTCCTGATCCATCTTTGCAACTTCAAGAATATAACACACCAACATCCACTTAATATGATCAATGATAGGCTCATACTCTTGTTGATTGGTCAGTAAGATATTGTTTAGGAGGATCCAATTATGAGGATTTTGATTCGGTAGATCAGCAAAGGAGATCATGTGGACCGAACTATTTGAGCCTCGGGTCACTTTGAATTTGACATTGATAAACTTTCCTGCCGAAGTAGGTTTCAACACCTTGACCGTTGTGATCTTCTGATTACTCCACGTCAGGTATTGTGGTTGAGAGAACGTAAGATAATATTCGAGTAAGTCTCGATCAACCTTCGGGTTAGGAGAAGGGATGGTGACAACTGACTCAAAACAGTGAAAGATAAGCGCCTTTCGGATGATTGACATGTCATATTGAGAATCCATGGAGTTTTCAAGGCCGAATGAAAGGACCGGTTCAAGCCAATGTGTGCTTGGAGATTCAATTGCCTCCTTCAGAAGTATTTCCATCATCCATAGAGAGAATAAGTATTTCCTTCATTCCAAGACATCGTTCGCTTCTTTTAGCTTCTTCTCTTTTTCCATATCTTCGTTCGCCTTACGAAGCTTTTCCTCAAGCTCTCGATCACTATGTTTGAGTTTGGGATTTTCAGGTTGGGAGGCTTTACCTTCGATTTCAATTACTTCTTTAATCTCGACCTCATCGCCATCATCAACGTTCTCCTTTCCTTTGTTCTTCATACTGTCCGAAGCTTCACCACCCTTCGGTTCAGCAGCGACTTTTGGTTGTCGAATGATTTTGCTTGTGGGGAGTGGTTGAGATTGACCTTCACCAACATTGTCTCCCCTTTTTTTTGGAGGGACAACGGACTTCGGAACACCCTCAATCCTGCTCAATATGTACAGAGCAGGTTGCAACTTCTCAGCCAAGTGTCGTCGGACCGTTATAGTAAGAACAGAGTCATGTGCTTTCAAAAGATGTAGAAGAATAGAATGCACATCACCAACACTGCTCTTGATGACAACTTGCTCTGTCTTGAGTTCAACATTCTCCTTTTGAACCTGGGTGAGTTGCAGAGCTTGAGTTTTGACCTCGGTGGTTTTGAGAGCCAGTTCATCCATGAGTTTGTTTTCGATGGCGAGATCGTGTTGCCACTTGTCAAGGAGAGAGGAGATGAATGACAGAAGAGTAGTCTGATTAGCTTTAAGAGAATCACGCACTAACTCAAATTTTTGTTGCTCCCCTTGAAGAGACTTGGAAAGAGAGTCAATAGCAGAATTGACGTTGTTGGTATTGGACTCTACAGCTCCTTTAAGAGAATCCAGAAAAATCTTGGCATCTTCAATCACATTAGCCACCTCTGCGGATGCATTCTTACAAGATAAGGCAGAGGCATCCATAACCTTGGTTGCCTTTTGGATAGACTCATCATGCTTTTGAATGGAAGTTTCAATCGGGGCTTTGACAGCAGCATCAAAATAAGAAGATGTTGAGGAAGTGGAAGATGAAGCGAGCAACCTGTCAAGTTTCTCATTGAGATCCTTTAAGTGTCACTTAGTGAGGGGAGCATCATCATCATCATCATCATCACTTTGAACACGATATGGGTTTTAATAAACAAAGTCAAACCCCATATCTTCTCCGCTAAGAACAATATCAGATTTGGTTTAGGGAGGTGGGGATAAAGGTTTAGAGGTAATAGGGATTTGAAGACCTGACGTAGGTGCCCCCGTATCAGATACGTTGACATCAACCAAAGGTTTGATTGTAATGGTAGTGGTGGTTGCTTGAGTAATGATTGTAGGTGGAAGAGTAGCAGTTGAAGCAGTTGGTGGAGTTGAAGTAGGTTGAGAAGTGACAGGTGGAAGAAGTAGTGCAATCGAAACAGGCACTGTAGTATGAGATGGAGAAGGAGGAGGAGTTGGAACATATTCAGTTAGAGTTACCTCAGGATTTGGACAACGAGGAGGTGTATTGCCTCTTGGTGAACCTTCAAGATGAACATCTTCGCCTTTGTTTGACTTTTCTTGATCTTGATCAGAAGGAACATAATCTGAATCACTTGCCGAAGCCACCTTTGGTTTCTTAGCCATCTTTTTAACCTTTCGCTTCTTGTGAGCAGAAGGAGTTGCTTTTTCGGCTTTGCACTTTTTGGGCATTGCAGCTTGGGATGATTTCCCTTCTACTTCTTTCTTCTTCTGATCCGGTTTCTTTCCCCTCTTCGCTGGTTTATCAACAACTTCCAATGCACTTAGCATTTCAGGAGTTAGTTGCCTCGGCCCCGTGATGGGTTTGAGCCATAAGAACTTTCCTATGTGCACATGCAAACCCTAATGCTTGGATCTAGGTTTCTCTAATTGAACATGCAATGTATCCAAGACTTTTATTGATAGATCTAGTGTAAACATTCAATTCATAACATATGAAATCAGATCTAAAGGAATACCTTGAGTTGCTTGCTTGAATCATCTTGTCCTTGGAGCTTAGAGTCACAATTTTCACTCCTCTAATGTCTTACAAACACCAACTAGCAAGAGGATGATATAGAAAGAGGGAAAAGGGTGAGAAAATCAGCCCTAGGGTTTCTTGCCTTGCATGAGTGCCGATTTTTTCCAACCAATGGGTCTATATATACTATGAGCTACTAGGGTTACACCTTAAACCCTAACTGAATAACTTAGGCCCTAAGCAATCCAATGATCCCTATAGATTAGGCCTTGGACGATTTCTAGGATCCTCCAAACCCTAAAATCGTCCACCCTCACATCCATAAAGATTCATAGCCCAAAATACAACTATCACACATTTGACAGTTTATGCCCCTTTATTCAATTAACGTCTTTAAGTCAGCAAATTAATTCCTAATTAATTTATGACTTATATTAATCAAATAACAATATTATTAATCCTTATATTATTCTCATAATATATTAATAATATTTCTTCTCTCATTACAAATCATCCTGTCAAGTTGCTATGGTGAAGGCAACCCAGAAGGACCATGCACAACCGGATCAAATACTTGCCAAATATAGTTACAGCCTTAGACACTATTCCAACAGCCACCCACTTGGATAGGTCCAGTAACTATATAAACAATCACAATACGATTAGCAATCGTAGCTCTCAAAGACGCTGTCAAACTCTGATCTTATCAGTCCTGTCCTTTAGATAAGGGATTGTACAGTCCTCTGTTTAGATATCATGCAGACACAATTATAGTCCAACATTTAGTTTCTCGATCTCAGATTTATTCGACATAGAACTTAATCGAACACATCAATCTAGTTCTGACCCGGGCCCGACACATAAGTCAAATCAAATCATCGAGCGGCCGAGATATCGCTTTTACCCTCTTAGGATAAAAGTAACATATAAACTTCGACTTATATGCATTTACTTATTCGCCAATCAATTATACACAACAATGCGTTTTTATAACACCAATTTACTGATGCGGTTTCGCATCATCAATGTACAACCAATTAATAAATAACAAACCATATATCTAGGTTTTAAGACCATATGATATTATCATCTTGTGATCACTTACAATATATATACCTTAAAGTGATTCCAGCAAGCGCGGGTTTATTCCAATGCTCAAAACTAGTTCATAAGCACTCATGAACGTTGCAGCAAACCTTTGCTATGTCTAATACCATTTAGACAATCTACATACCAATTCATGACAATCTTCTTTCATATCTACTTCCAACATATGAACGATTGTGGACGATTCGAATAATTCAATTATTCTTAATAACTCAATTATTCAGGAAGTCAAAACATGCAAATTGAAACAATAGTTAAACAATTAACATGAGACAGTAACTTTACTTATAAATAATACTCCTTTATTTAATCATCAAATGTCAATTACATTTATCTATTATACGTTTCTAAACTTCCTAATCTAAACTAATATCATCCTTCAGCCCGATGCTCCTAGCGTGCTGCAAGTGTTTAACCTTACTCAGTCCCTTCGTAAGCGGATCTGCTGGGTTATCTTCTGATGATATCCTCTTAACCACGAGATGTCCTTCTTCTACTCGATGTCTAATAAAGTGATATTTTTTGTCGATATGACGAGATCTACCATGATCCCTCGGTTCCTTGGTCAAGGCAACTGCTCCTTCATTATCACAGAAAATTTCCATAGGCTCCTTTATGGCAGGCACAACTCCAAGATCACCAATGAAGTTCTTCAACCATATTGCCTCCTTCAACGCTTCGCTCGCTGCAATGTACTCTGTTCACACGTTGAATCAGCTATGGTTTCCTGCTTGGAACTTTTCCAAGTTACTGCTCCTCCATTAAGGGTAAAGACCTAGCCCGACTGCAAACGGTAGTTGTCCCTGTCGGTCTGGAAGCTGGCGTCACTATACCCTCACACCTTTAAGTCATCACTCCCCCCGAGGACTAAAAACCATTCCTTGATCCTCCGAAGGTACTTAAGGATATTCTTGACTGCAATCCAATGGGCTCTGCCAGGGTTCCCTTGATATCTACTGACCATGCTCAAAGCAAAGGCCACATCAGGGCGAGTACAAGTCATAGCATACATGATTGAGCAAACTGCGGAAGCGTAAGGTACTCGGCTCATCTCTGCTATCTCGGCTTCGGTACTCGAACTTTGAGTCTTACTCAACTTGGTATTACTTTGCATCGGTAATTCTCCCTTCTTCGAATTCTTCATACTAAAACGTTTTAGTACTTTATCTAAGTAAGTGTTCTGACTAAGTACTATTAGTCTCTTACTTCGTTCTCTCACTATCCTTATTCCCAAAATATAGGAAGCTTCTTCGAGGTCCTTCATAGCGAAGCACTTCCCGAGCCAGGACTTAACCTCCTGTAGCGTCGGGAGGTCGTTTCCTATGAGTAGTATGTCATCGACATACAAAACGAGGAAGCTAACTATACTCCCACCGGCTTTGACATATACAAATGATTCATCTTCGCTTCGTACAAATCTAAACTCTTTTACTTTCTCATCGAAGCAAAGATTCCATCTGCAAGACGCTTGCTTAAGCCCATAAATGGACTTCTCAAGCTTGCACACTTTATTCGGATGCTTTGCATCGACAAAAACCTCTGGCTGAGCCATGTAAACATCCTCAGCCAACTTCCCATTAAGGAAAGCGGTCTTGACATCCATCTACCATATCTCATAGTCATGAAATGCAACAATGGCTAGCATCACCCTAATAGACTTTATTTTCGCAACTGGTGAGAAGGTCTCATCGTAGTCAACTCCGGGAGTTTGAGTAAATCCCTTTGCAACCAATCGCGCCTTATATGTGTGTACATTCCCATCCACGTCGGTCTTCTTCTTGAAGATCCATTTGCACCCAACGGTCTTACGTCCGGGCACATTGTCAACCAAATTCCAAACTTGGTTGTCATACATGGACTAAATCTCGCTGTCCATTGCCTCTTTCCATTTCGCAGACTCCGGGCCTGCCATGGTTTCCTTATAGCTAATAGGTTCATCTAGATTTATTAGTGTACCATCACTAATATACGTGTCCCCTTCGATAGTAATATGAAAACCATAAAACTGGGGTTGAACTCTAACTCTTTCGGAACGTCTAATAGGTAAGCACTCGTCAATTGGTTCAACCGGAGTTTCCTCCTCGGGTTGAGCGTTAGCGGTAGAGGTTCCTTCATCACTCGATTCTTGAATCTCTTCAAGCTCGATTTGCCTCCCACTGTCTCCTTGGCTTATGAGTTCTCGCTCTCGGGAAACCCCTCTCCTTGCAACAAAGACAACATTGTCATTCGGTCTATAGAAGAGATATCCAAAGGATTTCTGCGGGTAGCCGATGAAAATACATCACTCACTACGAGGTGCGAGCTTGTCGTGAGTATCTCATCTTACGAAAGCCTCGCAACCCCAAACCTTGATATGTGCCAACGAGGGAGATTTCCTTGTCCACATCTTGTGAGGTGTTTTGGCAACCTTCTTTGTAGGGACTCGGTTAAGGATATTGGCGACAGTCTCTAAGGCATACCCCCAGAATGAGATAGGTAGTGAAGCACGACTCATCATAGAACGAACCATGTCTAGCAAGGTTCTATTACACCTTTCTGCCACACCATTCAACTGCGGTGTCCTAGGTGGCGTCAATTGCGAAACTATTCCGCATTCTTTGAGAAAGTCGTGGAATTCAAGACTTAGGTACTCTCCTCCTCGATCGGATCGAAGCATCTTGATTTTCCTGCCCAATTGATTCTCCACTTCATGTTTGAATTCTTTGAACTTTTCAAACGTTTCTGACTTGTGCTTGATTAAGTAAATATACCCATATCTACTATAATCATTAGTGAAAGTCACATAGAAGCGGTTTGCATCCTTTGTGGTGGATCTAAAGGGCCCACATACATCGGTATGTATGAGATCCAATAAACCCTCACCCCTCTCACAAGTGCCAGTGAAGGGTGACTTGGTCATCTTTCCAAGCAAACAAGACTCGCACGTGTCATCTTCCCTAAGGTCGAATGACTCCAACACTCCATCCTTTTGGAGTTGGGCTATGCGCTTCTTGTTGACATGTTCAAGACGACAATGCCACAAACATGCTTTATCCATACTATTGGAAGAATCCATGCATAACACATCATTTCCTAGGTTATCTACAATCATAACAGTTTCATAAATTCCGTTACAAGGCATTGCTTCAAAATATAAAACACCATTTAGATAAGCATAAATCGAACCATTCCCATTATTAAACGAATATCTAAATCCTTGTCTAAACAAACCATGAAATGAAATGATGTTTCTTGCCATATCTGGCGAGTAGCAACAATTATTTAAATCTAAACTTAATCCATTACTAAGCTCTAAAGAATACACTCCAATCTTGGTGACAGGCGACGATCTTCTGTTTCCCATGATTAGATTTATTCTTCCTCGCTCCACATCCCTATTTCTTCTTAGTCCCTGCAATTCAGAACAAATGTGGTAACCACACCCGGTATCAAGAACCCAAGAAATAGCATGAGATGAATCATTGGATTTAATTGTGTAAATACCTGCGAAAGACGGCTTGATCTTTCCATCCTTGATGGCTTGCAGATATTCCGGGTAGCTTCTCTTCCAATGCCTTTTTTTGTGGCAATAGTGGCACTCTGCCTCCTTCGGGTTAGGGTTGAGTTTAGCAGGATCAACCGTGGTCCCACTAGGAGAGGAACCATCTCGGGACTTTCCCTTGCGGTGGCTCTTTAATGGAGCCTTCCTCTTCTTGCCCCTTCCCTGCCCTATAGCCAAAACAGGAGCAACGGGTGGATTGGGAGTTTGTGCAACAGACTTGTCCTTGAGGTTGCTCTCAACAACCCTTAGGAGCCCTTGGAGTTTGCTTAGGGTGACCTCTTCGTTATTCATGTGGTAGGCCATCCTAAATTGGTTGTAACACGGAGGCAAGGAGTGAAGAACCATGTCGATAGCCAAATCTTCCCCAAAGTCGACATTCAACTTGCGAAGACGATCAACATACCTTTGCATCTTTTGCAAGTGCACGGTTAGAGATTCTCCATTTCCCATTTTAGTAGTGATCATGTTTGTGAAGATCTCATAACGTTCCTGCCTCGCGTTTTGATGGTATCTCTCCAATAAGTCTTGATGTATCTCATACGGATACATGTCCTCATAGGACTTTTGGAATTCGACGTTCATTGTGGCTATCATGATGCAATGAACTTTCGTTGCATCACGCTCATGAGTCTCAAAGACAGTCATTTCAGCCGGAGTAGCGATTTCTGGATTGATCTTTTCGAGCTTCTCGTCGAGGACATACTCATTGTCCTCGTAGCGAGCAATCGTGAGAATGTATCTTATCCATTTGCCAAAGTTCGTTCCATCGAAAGTCACCTTTTGGCAAAGACTCATTAATGTGAATGAGGTAGCAGCAGCGTTGTTCGCGTTCGACATCTACAAATAGAAAAGACAAAGTTTGATTAGAATTGAATCCCTAATTATCACCCAATATGAAAAATTAGGGCTAGGATCCAACAACATTATTTACACATCAGAAAAGGGATGTCGTAATCCAACATGCAAACAATTTGAAGGTAAGTGAATGACGATTCACTAATTCTCCACCATGAAAACATAACCTAAAGTTTTAAATGCATTGAGAATTCCTAGATTTCGATGAGATTCATTGAACTTTTCAATGACATATCTAAATCTCGATATGCACCTCTCGTTTGTGACCGGGATGCCGAGGATCACAAAGTGGGTGTGAATAACCATGCAAATCTACACGGTGCCTTCATTGTTGCAATCATCTATTCGATATGCCGGTAAACCACACACGCTCCACCGAACTATGATAAACAATGAATCACCCTTCGCCACCTTCGCTTAGAACCAATTAGTGTGCCGGTTAACCACACACGCTCCACTAACTTCTTAGCAAGGGTGCAAAGTGTAATTTCATGGGATTGCATCAATTCACTTTTCCTAAAGTAACTAGGATTGGAAATTTGAAAGACATGTAGTTACTTTGTATTTTAACATTATAGTTTTAATGAGGAGATAGAGTTTCCTTATCCTACCCGTTCGGCTAACGACCCTCCACCAGTCACGCAAGCGGTGGGTGTGAGTGTACACCCATTAAACGCCATTTTATAGGCAACAACCTTATACCCAACTTATAGACCGGCATCGTGAATGAGGCTTACTAACGGTAAGACTAGAATTTTAATTTTATATATATATATATATATATATATATATATATATATATATATATATATATATATATATATATATTAGTCTTGTAATATTATATTAGTATAGGGTTGAATTTTAAACTTTATAAAATTCTAGGGTTTGAAATTTAAATTGTCCAAATTAAACTTTTAATCACAAAACTAAATTTCAAAACTTGAGGATTGGTTTTAAACTATTCAAAACATAAGGGATCAAATGAAAAATAATTTAAATTAACCATTTAATCTCATAGTTATCCATATTTGATTTATTTAAATGTTTCTTGCAATACAATTCACCAATTCAATTAAAATAATCAATTAATATCATATAAGGAAATTATTATTCAACTAATTGGTAAATATCTTTTGTTAGGTCAAGAATATACTCACATATATGTTAAAAATCGGATTTTATTGACCCATAAAGATTAAGGTAAGTTTCCATAAGAAAAACAGCAAGAAATCCCGAAACTAGCTCCATCTAACACTCGAACTCGCCGAGTACCACAATGGACTCGCTGAGTTGGAGCCTAATCGCCGAGTCCACTATGGAACTCGCCGAGTTCATCAGGCAGATGGACAAAAATCTAATTTTGCAATCAACAAGCAATCAACCAATGCATCAATTCAATAGAAACCAATCAAGGCTCTGATACCACTGATGGGTTTGAGCCATAAGAACTTTCCTATGTGCACATGCAAACCCTAATGCTTGGATCTAGGTTTCTCTAATTGAACATGCAATGTATCCAAGACTTTTATTGATAGATCTAGTGTAAACATTCAATTCATAACATATGAAATCAGATCTAAAGAAATACCTTGAGTTGCTTGCTTGAATCTTCTTGTCCATGGAGCTTAGAGTCATAATTGTCACTCCTCTAATGGCTTACAAACACCAACTAGCAAGAGGATGATATAGAGAGAGGGAAGAGGGTGAGAAAATCGGCCCTAGGGTTTCTTGCCTTGCATGAGTGCCGATTTCCTCCACCCAATGGGTCTATATATACTATGAGCTACTAGGGTTACACCTTAAACCCTAATTGAATAACTTATGCCCTAAGCAATCCAATGATCCCGATGAACATGAACTTTGTATGGTGAAGGCAACCCAAAAGGACCATGCACAACCGGATCACATACTTGCCAAATATAGTTATAGCCTTAGACACTATTCCAACACCCCGTGGGTGGTAATTTCCTATAATTAGCCATAACCTTGCTCTCAGATATAACACACCTGTACATCAATTCAGGAATGGAACTGATGAACATGAACTTTGTGGGATTAGTGAAAATGATCTTCGTTGTGTGGAAAGTTGCGATGGAAGATCTCAAAGCGTCCTCCATGACAGGAATTTGAAAATGCTCCATTGCCCTGTGAGTGATTAGGGTCAAAAACCTGGCACAGGAAATATCAGAATGCTTTGAAGATGAATTAAGACTCTGCACCAGTTGAGTCCATTTCAGGGAGCAATAATCCAGATTAATTCCATGATAAAGACCATAGAGTATGGTCATAAATCCTTTGCTGGCACCATCTGATCCAACAACCCTCTCTGCTAATCCTTTGAAAATAAGAGTAAAAAGGCTGTTCCGTTGTGAAGGCAGACATGAATTCTTGAACTTAGTCACGGTGGTAAGAATATCGGTGTATCCCATGTCGTAGAACATGGTGAATAACTGGGTGTTGGTGATGGAATCAGGAGCCATAATGGAATCATCAGTAATCAGACCTAACAAAGAACAAAATCGGGCTTTGGAAACTGAAGACCTGTGATTGAAAAAGTCAAAGTAGATTCTTTCCTTTCGTTTATCATAAGAAGCAGAAGAATAGACTTGGGATAGCAGAGACATAGGTACTGATTCCACTTGGGTTAAAGCAATAATGAGTGGGGAATATTTGAGGCATTCAACCACGTATAGCATGTAAGGATCGTATAGAAAAGGATTCAGTTCAATAATCAGGTTTTGATTGGGTTTGATGGCCAGAAGAGAAGAGGAAGCGGTTTGTTTGTGAACTGATGAAGATTCAGCCATTGTTGCAGGTGTGAAGAAGAAGAAGATGAACAGTTGAATTTTGCTGGTGTATTCTTGAGAGAGTTTGGGAATGGTAAAGAGGTACAAGGGGTGTGAGGAACTCTTATATACTGTTTCCAGGAGGGAAAGAATCGGAGTAATGATGATACGATCTCTTGAATCGACGCCTGAAAAAGCGCAATTTGACAGCTTGGTTTCCCTAAAAATCTGTCACTAGGCGTGGCATTAGGAACCGTTTCAAATTCACGTGCCCGTTGCAATTCTTATCCAATGACTCGGCTTGAAATATTATCTTGTTACCGCCTATTTAACTTCGAAAACTTTTCAAATTCTGTTGCAAACGATCACAAACCCTTTTGCTTCAAATAGCTAGAAATGTTCACTCCTTAATATAGCGTACCTCCATAGCATCTACAACCGAAACACCAACTTTTGGAAATTTGTTATTTAGAACCACAGACTAGAATTGGGAAAATCATAAAGATCTTCGTGCAAGAGTGTGCCAATAGAAATGAAATAAAGCAAGGTATTTGTGGGATTTTAGTGACGTCTATTTAGACGTGAAACAGTGGATACTAGGCACAAATCGCTTCCTTCAAAGTCAAGAGAGACTTAGAAGTGTCTATGTGGTTTCTTTTTGAAATACGATCAAATGTTTGTTAAGAAACAATGAAAGGTGTCTTTTCAAATTTAGGCTAGAAGGGGTGGTTTAGCTTCAACCGAACTTCAGTACTTGATATAAGATCGAAAGTTGGATGAAGTACTTGTGAGACCGATGTGGCCTATAATAGAAGTAGGTTTGTATATTTTCAGTGACTCGTTGATAATTGAAGAAATCTCAAAAGCCAAAACAAACTGGATCTTTTGGGAAGAAAAGTCTTGGTATTTAGACAAATTCATAAATATCTTTCAAATATAAAAGAGATTTCTTGGTACTTTCCATTAAAGGAGATTCATGGGTAAAACTAGAATATGTTATTGTTCACCGTTAATTCATGGTAGGTGTTGGATTGTGGGTTTCACTTAGCACGTGGTGAAAAGAAACTATGATCATTAACACATATGTTGTGTAACCATAACCCGTAGTGGTAAAGACTGAGAGTCTCAAGGATTAAGATTATGAACCGAAATGAGATGGAGAATAGTGAAGAGATGGCTAAAGAACCGAAAGTACCTCTGCTATTAAAGAACGGACCAGGCAGATAACTCTTAACTAAATGTGATAAGAGTAAGGTAGCTCATGACTAGAGTGATTTTATCAGCCTAATTGGGAAGAAACAATTTGTTTATATCGAATTAGTAAGGCTTCACTCAGAGTCTTGGAGGCTTCGGTTGACATGCAACAACATGCTTCTAGGGACACTTAGCTAGTACAATGAAAAAGGTGATATACCTGTCCCAGCTACTACAGTGGAAGATGTCCATGAGTCCAATCTTATAATATCTTTGATATTTAAATTTTATCAAAAGAAAAACATAATAAAACAAAAGATATATATATATATATATATATATATATATATATATATATATATATTTGGAGTTTTAGGAATTTTCTGATAAAAAAATAAAATAAAAACACAAAGTAAAGTTTTTTGGATTTTATGAAAAAATAAAAGACAAGAAAAACATAAAAGTTAATAAACACGGATATACAAAATATACAACCGAAACAATACCTTAGAAATTATGAGGCGAAATGGACCGAGCATTCGGTTCATTTCGGTTCCCAAAAATTCCGAAACCGAAATAGACCAAACTTTCGCTCTATTTCGCTTGACCAATTTTAATGAAAAGATGGATGTTTTGGTACTGACTCAGCTTCCATCATTCCTAAGCCTTGGAGGATTTTATTAAAACTTGCTTTAGGTAAGGCTTTTGTGAAAATATAAGCAAGTTTATTCGCTGAGCGAGCAAAGTGAACTTCAACGTTACCATTTTCAACGTGATCCTTAATGAAGTGACATCTTTGTGCGATATGTTTCGTTTTGGAGTGCTGCACTGTATTGTGAAAAATCCGAATAGCACTTTCTGAGTCACAATAAAGAGGAATCTTCTTCATGTTCAGTCCATAATCTATTAATTGGCTTTGAATCCAAATGACATGGGAAGTGCAAGATGCTGCAACAATATACTCAGCTTCGGCTGTAGAGAGTGAAACACATGTTTGTTTCCTAGATTGCCAGCTGATGAGTTTCCCATCGAGGAATTTACAACCGCCAGTGGTGCTCTTTTGGTCCAAACCATTCCCTCCAAGATCATCATCTGAGAATGCTTGAACAAAGTAGCCTGATTTTGCTGGGTACCAAAGACCGAGAGACGAGATTCGCTTCAAGTATCTGAAAATGTTTTTCACAGCCACCATATGAGGTTCGCGTGGATTAGCTTGGAACCTGGCACAATAACAAACCGAAAACATAATATCTTTTCTACTAGCTGTTAAATATATATAAGAGACCCTATCATTTTCCGATAGAGGGTCATATCAACAACCGATTTCTCCAAGGATGGTGTTAACTTCGTTCCAAATGCCATAGGAACCTTTACTTTGGAATCATCCATCATGCCAAACTTAGCCAATAAGGTCTTCATGTAGGCCTCCTGATTAATGAATATGCCTTCTGGTCCTTGTTTGATATTCAAGCCAAGGAAAAAGTTAATTGGACCCATTGAGCTCATCTCAAACTTAGTCTCCATCAACTTCCTGAATTCAACAGTTAAGCTGGGATTTGTGGAATCGAAGATGATATCATCGACATAGATTTGGACGATCATTAAGTGGTCACCTTCTTTCTTGAGAAAGAAGGTGGGGTCAACCGAACCTTGTTTAAACTTGGACATTTTTAGAAAATGAGTAAGAGTTTCATACCATGCTCTAGGAGCTTGCTTCAGACCATAGACGACTTTATCCATAATATAGCAATGATCAGGATACCTTTCGTTCATGAAACCCAGTGGTTGCTCAACATATACAGTCTCCTCTAGTTCTCTATTTAGGAAAGCACACTTGAGATCCATTTGAAACACTTCAAAGTTTTTGTGTGCAACATATGCCTGAAAGATTCGAACCGATTCCAACCTTGCTACTGGAGAGAAAGTCTGTTTGTAGTCTATTCCTTCTTCCTGATAATATCCCTTCACCACCAACCTAGCTTTGTTGCGAATTACATTTCCTTCTTTTTCCATCTTGTTTCTAAAAACCCATTTTAATCCAACTACAGATGCATCCTTTGGTGTGGGAATTAATCTCCAAACTCGATTTTGCTCAAACTCATTGAGTTCGTCTTGCATTGCTTGTACCCAATCAGAGTGATCAACTGCAATATTAACTGTTTTTGGTTCTATTTTTGAGACGAATGAATTAAACATGCAAAACTCTACTTGAGAAAATAGAGCAGTTTGCTTCGCTTTAATTTGAGATCGAGTGAGAACTCCCTCAGGTGATTCACCAATTACCTGCGTTTTTGGATGATCTTTTGTCCATTTTATGAGAGGAGGGTAGTTTGGATCATAGGCGGGATCTAATTCAGCATGTATTTCTTCTTCAAATTTTGATTGAGAGTCTTCATCATTTGTTCTAATATCCTCCCCCTCAAATGATGAAACTGTTTTTGCATCCGGTTCAGAGTCCTACCCCTCGGTTGGACTCTCATGAATTGAAGTTGATGATGGATTCTCCCCCTCGAAAGGGACTTCATGGGACTTTTCTAGTGATGGATTTTCCCTTTGGCAAAATGAATCAGATTCATTGGATGTGGACGAACCCTCCCCCTGGAATATAGATTTTTTTGTTTAAGGTTCGCTTGGACCTGGTTGTTCGGTTGGTCCTTGATGTTTGCTTTCCATTTCTTTAGCTGCATCATCAATGATTTTCTTCAAGTTGTCGATCTTGTTGTCAGCTGCCTTCGTCTCAGAATGAATTGCTCATTCTGGTTCATCAAAAAGCAACATGTATTCATCAAATAGATTGGAAATAGGGACCGAGACTTGACCTGATTTTGGAAAGATTTCCTCCGTTGGACCTTTGCTTGACTGAAGTTTCTTCATGTAATCATCATCAAAGGTGACATAGTAGGTCTCCTCAATTTTATTTGACCGTTTATTCAGAACCCTATATGCCTTTGAGGTTAGTGAGTAACCTAGAAAAATTCCTTCGTCTGCCTTCACGTCGAACTTGTTTCGATTCTCTTTAGAGTTGAAAATAAAGCCTCTAGAGCCGAAAACATGAAAGAACTTGAAATTCGGCTTGCGATTATTCAAGATTTCGTATGGAGTGATAGAGAATCGCTTATTGAGGAAGGATTGGTTCTGGGTATAACAAGCAGCAGCAATTGCATTCGCCCAGAAGTACAAAGGTAAGGAAGCAAAGCTGAGCATGGTTCGGGCTGCTTCACACAGAGAGCATTTTTGCCTTTCAACTATGCCATTCTATTGTGGAGTATAGGGAGCAGAAAAGTTGTGAGACACTCCCTTTTCAACAAGAAAATCTTCGAATTCTTGATTTTTGAATTCCAACACGTTGTCGCTTCATACATTTCTAACCACCTTTCTTAGTTGAAGCTCCACTTGCTTTATAAATTATTTGAGCTTTGGAGTCGCTTAAGACTTCTGTTTAAGAAAGAAAACCCAAGTGAAGCGTGAAAAGTCATCAACAACCACTAAGATGTACTTACTACCACCGACACTTTCTATTGCTGAAGGACCGCAAGTCAATGTGAAGAAGTTCAAGTGGTTCAATGATATTTGTGTTGACATGAGTAGGATAACTCTTTCGGCTTTGCTTTCCCATCTCACATGTTGCACACAAGTGTTCTTTATCAAATTTGAGAAGTGGAAGTCCTCGTACATGATCATCGAGGACCAGCTTGTTGATATCCTTAAAGGTGAGATGTGAGAGCCTTCGGTGCCATAGCCAACTTTCGTTAGAGTGTTCTTTCGTTAAAAGGCATACATCTAGCTTTCCTCGAATATGGTTAAAATTTAGAGGATACATTTCTACTTTCCACAATTTCATAACCTTCGTCATCAAATGAAACCTTCAAGCCAGTTCCCACAACTAGTTGAGAGACACTTATGAGATTGTGCTGCAATCCCTCAATGTATGCTACCTTCCTAATTAAGAACTCACCATTTTTGATCATTTCGTAGCCTTTGATCATGCCATATGAATTATTCCCGTATTTGACACATCCATCGTTCTTAAGGGCCCGAAACTCTTTTAGGTCTTCCCTCCTTCCTGTCATGTGACGTGAGCAGCCACTATCATTGTACCATTTGTCGTCGAACTGCTCGTCACTAATAACCTGCAAAAATCAAGCAGATTTAGGAACCCAAAGTTTCTTGGTTCCTCGTGAGCCTTTTACAGGACAGGGAATATCAATAGAAAGATCAACCAAATATGTTCTTTTTGTTAAAGTAGTTTCATCTTTTCTTTTAATGGTGAATACTTTGATTTTATTGTTATCTTGTTTTGGTTTATTTGAACCAGACTTTTTGTTTTTATTCTGAATCTCATTTAAATTAGCCTTTTGATTCTTAGGGTTAGCTGATGTCTTCTTGGCATGAAATTCAGAATCCGAGACAAGCTTTACCTTTCTTTTGATATCCTTGACTGGATGCGGCTTCTGTTTTTGATGAGAAGGATGGGGTTTAGGACCGAAACTAGTCTTTCGGTTCTTTTCACTACTGGACTTGGTACCGAAACTATTCCTTCGGGTCATTTGACTGCAAGACTGACAAAGATTCACTACTAGAAAAATAGCCTTTTACAACGCGCAAATTACGACACTCATTAATAAATGTTACGCAAACGAGAGTGACATTAAAAAAGTGTCATCTCTTTAGAAAATTTAAGGATTTAGGTCACGCATTATTGCGTGCCTTTAAATTAGTGTCAAAAGAAAAAAAATTAAAAACACGGAGGGCGCTGTACCTTAAATGTGCTCCCTCTATATGTGTCGCTTTATAATTTTAATGAACGCGTGTTCCTTAGTTACAAGCGGGAAAAGAAAAGCCAAAAAATTAGAAAAGCCCGCTACCCTCCTTGCCCTAAGCATTTTCACGCATCTTTCATTCTACTCACACTGTTGTGCAACTTCTCAATCAAAGATCGAAGGTTACGATTTCATCTCCATCTCTCGACTTCATCATCTCAATCAAGAAAAAGGGCTTCTGATTTCCATTCATCTACTTCATCGTTGCTGTAATTTCACCTTCTTCATCTCTCTGCTGTTATTGAGAATACTCGCCAATAGTTTTCTTATTCCCCCTCGATGTTGAAATTTTCAGAAAAAGCCCTAATTAAGTATTATACTCTCAAGTCTCAATATTAGAATCCAAATATTGATTCTCGTTTGTTTCTTATTCCCCATAGATAAATCGAAAAAGGGGAATTAGAATGACGAAGGTAGCGGGAGTTTTGGTCCGGTGGTCGTGGTTCATCTATCGAGAAAGGAAGATGGGAACGCAAGCAGCCATGGTGGCTCGATGATGGAAATCAATCGAGAAAGGGGAAGCAACTCTGGTGCCGGATCGATTTGACAAAAGGAGAAGGGAGAAGCAGCGACGCTTCTCTTGTCTGCCACAGCTTGGGGGGGGGGGAGGTGCTCCGGCGGTCTCCTTGGCTGTTCTTCCTTGTCGCCAGTAGATTACATGTAGGGAGGGGACTCAACTAGTCCGATGGAGTAGGGCAAGTAACGACTGGTAGATCAGGATGATCGATCTATTCATGAGGAGGAGGAGGAAATTATTGGTTCCCGGTGAGCCTTCCTTGGCTTCTTAGACTCCGTCATCGGTAGAAATCGGAGGACCTTTGGGGTTTGGAGAGATCGAAGGAAGAAGAATGAAGAAGTGGTGGTCTTTGGTGATTGAAGGTAAACGGATGGGGTTTTCTTGAACCTCACAGGTCGTATTCATTTCATGTTTCTATTTCCTACTCGTGTGCCCATTGAAATCACGGTATGTTTGATTTCAGACATGGCTGAACTTGAATCTCCACTGGGTAATTTCTTGTCCTTCCCAACTCCCAAGTCTTAGTTATGAACATGGTTATGGATGTTTGTTTGGACAAACATAACTTGGTCATGGATCCAATGTTCAAGCGTCCATATAACTAATATTTTTGATGTTTAGTTGCTATATATTAACTCAACTTCAATGACTCAGGTTTATGCTCTTACAAGAGAAAGGGATACACTACATAGAGAGCAAAATAAAAGAAGTGATGCCACTGCGCTTCTGAAGGAAAAGGATGACATAATCACTCAAGTTATGGAAGAGGGTAATGAAATAGCTAACTGCTAGAAAAGAGGTTTCCCAAGTTCTAGATGAAGCTTTCAAAGACCACATTTTGCTACATAGCTTTGTGAAATTTATTCCTCTATAAGGTTTATGTAGGACTTAAAATTTTTTCATGACATTTTCTAAGTTTTTAAAGTATAATTAGGCATAATAGATGAATAGAGGAACGAGTAATGTCAAAATTACTTTTTATTCTACACATGGTTGCTCCAGTTGATTTTAAATTTGTCTCTTCTATAACAACATGGATCTTTTTTTGTAGGACATATGTGAAAGATGGCATTCACGCAATATCAAGTAGAAACCATATCTGGATAATTCATACCTGCATTAGATTTTGATCAGACCAGTATTATATTTGGATAAGTAGTTTTTATCTCTGCATCATAAAAGCTTCAAGATATTTTATGGGTTTTTGCTCCAGCTTGGTTTTATTGGAATAAAAAAGGAAAAAGGAGAAAAAAATGGATTTTTAATAGGTCCAAAGATATTTTGATTAAAGAATCTGCAGCAAGAGCATTCTCGTCTTTTTTATTATTCATGTGCTGAATGTTTGTTGGATCGTTGGCGATCGGATTATAGAAGATTGTCCAACTAATTTCCTCAAAAGACTTCAAGGGCATTTATGGAATTTCGAAAATATAAAAGGAATTTTAGGGATTAGTAATTTTCTTGTATTTGTACTCAAGATCAGAAAGATGAAATTGAAGAATTAGAAGCGTCTCTGGAGGCTTTAGCGGAAGAGCTTGATAAAAACATTGTAAAAGGTCAAGTACTTGAAAGTCAAGTGAATGAGAAAGTTTTGATAATCAATTCACTTGAAGCAGATGTTTCAAGAGAGCGTAAGTTGGTAAAATCACTATTTTCTGAAATCCAAACACTAAAAGATGCCTTAAAAGCATATGAGACGACCGGAATGGAATTGGCAAAGGTCCAGGAGGCTAATAAGAGAATGGAAATGGAACTGGTTCAATTGGAAACTAATCTTATTGAAATGGAAACATTAGTTGAATCAAGAACTTGTGAGCTTCTTGAAGTTAGAAAGGAGTTAGAGATGTCACAAGCTCCTGCTGAAGAAAATGAGGCAATTGCTACCGAATCCAAACAGGTAGTTGAATGCTATTGTTTTGTATTTACCTAATGCAATCTATTTTCTACAACATTGTTAATTCTTTTTTTTTCAATATAATGAAACAAGTAGATTGTATGGTGACTGTCCTTGAAAACCAGGTTAGTTTGTTTTTTAATTGGAAGTTAGCATTATATTGTAAAACTTTATATAAATATTGGCAACCTGATGAAGTTGCTGGACTAGAGAGTACAAACAAATGGTAAACAATAATTAGATTTTTATCATAGTATTATATGGTTATTTTTAATTTGATATATAGGAAGATAAATATTAGCAACCTGATGAAGTTGCTGGACTAGTAGAATTTTGGGCTCTCAACCAACACATTTGTAATTAAGGCATCATACTTTTTGACTTACCTGTGTATTATTGCATACTATTTTCATTTCTTTTTATTACAACTTCCTTCATTTTATGACAAAAATAGCATGCTACTTTCATTTATAAAACATTAAAACAAAAATAACATGTTACTTTCACTTTTATGACAAAAATAGCATGTTCTATTCATTTTAATGACAAATAGCTTGCTACTTTCAATGTTTAACCTCTAGGAGGAAATCAGTTGAGATGATTATGTAACCAAATGGATTTCATGAAATGCTTCACTGAATAGGACTCTACTGCTCTCTCTGTATCAAAAGTTATTTAATAATTTTAAAATTGGGCTCATAAGGTGCCAGCATTTGAAGAACAGATTCATAGCAATGTGGTTGTGGCTTATGCAATGGATCTGTTGGATCTTGTACAAAAAGTAAGATAGGATTTGACCAAGTATTTAATTGTCTACAAACTTTTCATCAAGTATTTGTCTACATGTGATGTAGGTGTTAAATGTATGTGTTCGTCAAAAAATCTAGAAGGGGCATTTTGGGTATTGCAGCAGCTAAAGGAACAGGGACAACAACCTAATACCATAACATATGGACTCATAATGGAGGTATTCACATTGTTATTGTCTTGTTTTCTTTTCTTTAACTTATATTTATATTTATATTACCTTGTTTTTTATATGGTGCTAAAGGTAATGCTTCCATGTGAAAAGTATAATCTTGTTCACGAGTTTTTCAAAAAAAATGCAGAAATCATTTATTCCAAATTCATTAACTTACAAAGGTAAGTTAACTTCATCAGAGTTATTCAATGTTGTATGATTCTGTTTCCATAGTTTCTTATTCCATTCCGATTCCATAGTTGTTGTGAATACACTCTGGAAAGAAGGGAGAATTGATGAGGCGTTTGCAGCCATTGAAGATATGGAAAGATGTGGAATAGTTGGTTCAGTAGCAGTTTATTATGACCTTGCTAGATGCTTATGTAGTGCAGGAGGATGCAATGAGGCTCTTATACAAGTAAAAACAACACTTTATATATATGCAATGAGGCTCTTACCATACAAACAATGTTTTTTTTTGTGTGTGTGTGTGGGGGGGGGGGGGGGAGGGGACCACATTGACTAGGTTGTATTGTTCCTTCTAAAGTTCCTCTTGGTGAGTCTTTTAATGTCTGTATTGTCCTTGGTAAAAGATACTCCTTTAGACAACTCATTCACCAACAAAGGGTTTTAGGGAGGAAGGTAAGTATAAGTTATCACTTTACCTTTAAATGTTTTTTTGTTTATTTCAGCAATGCCTTGTTATGTATTGTGGACAATTGGACTAATTGTGGGAAGCTATTCTTATTTGATTTTTATTGATATTTTTTTAGCTGGGGTTAGTAATTGATCTTACAAATACGTCTCGTTATTATTCTATGAATGATTGGAAGAAAGAAGGCATCAAGTATGTTATGGTTAGTTTCTAAATATTTTCTACTCATCAATTTATGGAATATGGATAAATTATGTTTAAAGGTTATTTGAGAAAATGAAAGAACAAACAAACGAGGGTAAATTTGTAAAGGTTAGTTTTTTATTAAACTCAATTTTTTTTAATAAAATTTTTTATTTATTCATGATCTTCAACTATCTTCTGCTTGGTTATTTTATACAATACTTGTATAAAATAAAAAGACATTAACCAAAAGGGCTCAAATGTCAGGAAGTTGAAGTTATTTATGGTAGTGATCTTGATACTTCTGTTTATGGTAGTGGGTTTCCACGTGCATCTGATGAAAGACCATCACCATTGGTATGTATAGCTTGAGTACATCTATTGCTTAATCATAATAATAGTTTACAAACTGTAGAATGTGTTCAGTAGTGAATCTCATAGGGACAAAATGGTAAATCTGCAGGTGGTTCAATCAATGTCATTTAGTAATATTTGGAAATACAGCCTCTGTAAGTTTGACTAAAACCTTCTGATTTTGTTTACTTTTTAACTTTGTTTTTGGTTTCATTTAGTAATAAAGTATCAAATATCAACAGTTATGTGGTAGTAATCCTTCTGAGGGGGTGTTTGTTGGGCTGCTTCTTTCAATGTCATTAACAACAGTGGTAAGTAAAATCTTACTATTATGAAAATCTTTTGTTTAAATCTACCTTATTGACCTGTAGCTGATTAAACATTAATTTAGTTATGCAGGTTTTGAAGTTTTTGATGGAAAAGAATAGTGTTAATGCTCTTCATAGAAAAGTATGTTGGTAGTTTAGGAAATTTGGCGAATAATTTAGTTAATTATATAAAAAAATATTGAAATGTTACATTTGTCTATTATTGGAATGATTATTTGTATGACATTAAATTTTGTGCAATATATTGTATTTTTTGTATTGTGAGACATGAAATGCAAATTTAATTTGAAAATCAGTAAATCTATAAATAATTTTTGTTAAAAAAAAAAATTAAAATTACGATATGCAAAAATGTGTGTCGTCTTCATTTATGACATGGCCTTTCTTGACAGGGCCTTTCTTGATACGCATTGCGTGTCATTAACACGCGTGTCGTAAGGTTATGACACACGAATGCGTGTCGTCTTCCTTTATGACAGGGCCTTCCTTGATACGCATTGCGTGTCGTAAACGCGCGTCGTAATTGCGCGTCGTAAATGAGCGTCGTAAATGCGCGTCGTCTATAAACGACGCGCAAAAGCGCGTCGTCTCTCTTTATGACATGGCCTTCCTTGACGCGTATTTGCGCGTCGTCTGAGCCTTTTACGACGCGCAATGAGCGTCGTATAAGGCTGTTTTTCTAGTAGTGATTGCTTGGTCCTGTGTTTTTTCTGAGTGTTTACTTTCACTTTTGGATTTGATACCCTTTCTCTTTGAACGTGATTAGCGTTTTGAGAATTCTAAAATTGTTTTCTCTCTTTGAGATATTTCTGGCACCTTTTGTTCCTTTGACGAGTTTCCTCAGCAAGTTGTTTTTGAGATTTGTAAATATTTACTTTCGGCTTTGATGTTGTTGCTTTATGAGTTTCTCCTTGTGCTGAAGATGATTCATTTGTAACAATCGTGGGTTCGCTCGGTACATCCTTTGTACCAGTAGTACTTGGTTTATCAAAGCTTGAGGGCTTGTTGATAGGCTCAACAACATATCTTCCCTTAACTCTCTATGATGTTCGGTCCGACAGACCAACTGTTTCATCTGCATTGTCAATAGGAGCTGAACAGAAAAAGTGATCACACCCAATAGAGTTGTCATCATCCACCAAAGAAGTTAGCTCCACTGTTTGCTTTTTCGTAACTCTAGTAGTTGCATACACTTGATTCGGTACTGTTTGCACCTTTTTGTATATAACCGCCTTTTCTTTAAGGACTTTGGACTTGTCCTTGGACGCACGAGCGAACTCAACTGAGTTTTCAGATATGAGAGGTTTTGAAGTTTCGCTTTTGAGGAATTCATAGCAGTCAACCTCATCCTCTACAAAAATTTCACTCATGTCACTTTCCTCATCAAATTCAGAAGAATTTTCCACATTCTTCTTATTTTCTGAACTCAATTTGGTATTCAATGAGTCAAATTTGTGTATAGTTTCAGTCTTAATTTTCACTTTGTCATTTTCGTCTAACAAATTTTTAAGCATGTCCTTATGGTCCTTGGACTTAATAAAAGGTTCAATTTTGTCCAGACCAATTCTGTAAGCACCCGAAACCTTATTTGATGATACAATTGATTCACAATTATAGCAATCAATGTCGACTTCATCCTCCTTTAATTCAAGAAAGGGTAAAATCATTTTGTGAACCTTTTTGACAATGTCACTATTCAAATACAACTGAGTAATATTAGTGTAAATACATTTAGCAATCAAACAAAAAATATTTCTTTGTTTTAAAAACTTCAAATTTTCACGTTGCAAATGTATCAACTCATCTCTCGCTCTAACTAACTCTAACTCCGTCTTCTCTATCCATATCCTTCGCTCCTCACTCTTGGATGTCACCCTGCTAATTTGATCGGTTAGGTTAGTGTTTGTGAGCCGTGTTTTCATTAGCCTTCCACTTAAACTAGAAATTTTGAATTTTAAATCGTTTAATTCCTTTTTATAGTGAGTTATGGGTATTTTATGGGATTCGAGAATGGATTGTACCTTCTTAATCAACTGATCATAGTCGTTGATCCTTTCGCTCATAGGTTTGGCAGCAAAACACTTATCTTCCTTCTGATTCGCCTCATCGCACTCACCTTCGGTCGTGTAGCCTCTCATCTGTGACACTCTTGCTGTCCCCATTAAGCATTTTCCGGCGAACTCAATATTATTTCCTTTCGCCACAAATTCCTTGCCATGTGTGGGTTTACGTACTTCATCATCTTCAGAGTCTGTAGACCAGACCTCCACGCCACCGAACTCATCATCAACAACATTTTCCTACACAATTAAAGCTTTCATAGAATTGTTAGAGGTTTTCTTCTTCTTTATATCCTCCAGCTTGCGCATATGGTATGCTTCATCATCTTCACCCACTTTCTTCTCTGAGAGCTTTGTCAACATGCAATCTTTGGCAAAGTGGTTTTTTCCATGGCAGAAGTTGCAATCATATCCAGAGTCTCCTACCAGCTTACTCTCCTTCTTTTCTTCTTCTTTTTGAGGATTATTTTTGATTTCCTCTTTCGCCTTTTCAGAGCTGTAGCTTCCTTTCCAGTTTTGGTTCTTGGTGACAGGGAACTTTTTACGAGCGAACCACTTTGGCTTGGGAACCATCATTGCATATTCTTCGCTTGTCAAGTCACACTATGACATTTCTGACTCTTCTTCATCTTCTGCTACATTCTTTGCCTTAGAAAGAAGGGCCAGGGATCCCATACTAGACACTACTTTCGCTTTCTTTGTTACCACACTTTCATGAGACTTGAGAATACCTACCATCTTTGCCAATGAGTAGGATTTAAACTGCTCGTGTGCCTTCACAGTTGATGCCATTACCATCCATTCGGGTCTTAAACCATTCAGAAATGTGACCTTATTTTTGATCACTTCACTTCCAATACCGTGCTTGATCATTTTTCTCAAAATATGGTTGAAACGATCGAATGTTTGTATCAGTTTTTCATCGATTTTTGTTGGAAAGCACCGAAATCAGAGAGCAATAGAGTTTTGATAGAATGTTCTAGATCTTCATCAGTGGAATACAACTCTTTAAGTCTATCCCAGATCTTTTTTGCCATGGTGCATGGGCTTACTAAATGAAATGTGTTATACTGTTAAGCGAATCTGATCATTCTCATGGCTTTAACAATACACAACAACTTATCCTTTTTATCGTGAGGAATTTTTTCGACATCCGTCAAGAGTTTGTTGTACTCCGTTTGAGTTTTAATGGTTCTATTTGTTCCAGAATGAACTAAAGGACCTAATGTTATCGCTTCCCAGATTAGATAACTATTGTCTTCAGATCCAGCCACATAGTCTTCAAAGTGATGCGTCCAAACTTCATAATCTTGAGTGTAAAGGATTGGAATCTTGGTTGTACATCCAATGCTATTGGAGATATTGATTGGATTGGTTTGTGAATCATCGTGAGACATGGTGACCTTTTACAGATATCTGCAAAGAATCAGACTTGTAAAGATTTAATTAGGGTTTAATCAAAAACAAGAAACAACGTCAATGAAGAGATGATGGCTCCTACAGATTCGATAAAAGCGGAAACCCTAAACAGATTCTTCCAACAGAAGAGATGCGTATGAATTACACAGTCTCTTGCTCTGATACCAATTGATGATAATAAGATTCTCTAAGATCGATAGATCCAAACAGATATCAATAGAATAATAACTTATAAAGGAAGATGACAAACACAATAATGAATCAAACGAGTGTCGAATGATTAATATGCTCCACCTTCGAAGAATTCAATGAGAATTGCTACTGTAGAGGTGTGCTAGGGTTACAATACTTGATAAGAAAAATAATGATCCAAAAGCGTATCGTATTTAATGCATGAGACTCAAACAAGGAGTGTACGGCCGCACGCCCCTATGTACGGCCGCACACACACCTTGTACGGCCACACACTCTGGTGTGCAGCCTCACAAACAAGCCTGGGCGCATTCTCCAGCCGCACACTCATCTTTATGGCCATACACACACCCTAACACCCATAATTGGCCTTAAACTTGTATAGATCACTGAGTATAGAACACAGGACACTTAGTCCTAGTGATTTCAATCCCTTAGAACGATTTCCCATCATGCTTAGTCATGAAACACCCTATCTCTAACATATATATATATGTGTTACCATACGATTTATAGGGACTACTTGCGTACAGAACATCCGTTGATTTTCGACACTAATACGAATCACCTACTCGAACCCTACAATAACGGTGAGTTCATACCCCTTAATGAACCTTTCTAATGTTTTCATATGTTTTAGGGGGGGGGGGGGGATACAAGTCAAATATACATGTTTATGGAAATCAATCACATGTGATTTACTATCCGTAGTTCAAATCACATGTGATTTAACACTATGCTTTATAAAAGAACTTTACGTTTTCAAAACCACTTTGGATAAATAAACTATTTTCTAAATGTTTCCCTTGGACAAGATTTTTATTAAATTACTTTTCTTATAAAATGTATCTACACTAATATATTTATATAAGTAAGACTTGAAGGACTTAGGACCGATAGCTCGCCTTATTTCCTGTTCTTGTTTGATTGTGGGCTTAGGGTAGTTGTTATCCGTCCGACTGTCGTTGATTTCTTAGTTATATATCATGTATATTGGTGTTGGATACAAGCATTTTCATCCCATTCGATGCCTATACTACTTAATTACCAAGAATCATACACACTAAGTTAGCTATAATAGGTAAGTTAAGGCCACTACTACTCGTTACCGCTACTACTATACATACTATAATTCATACTATTACGAATCGATACACGAATAAGAGAACACACTACGAACTACATAAAAGACTACTACACTATAATACAAGAGAAAGCACTAATCCGGAAGTACACACACTAACTCGCTACAAGATACTCTACGCACTACATACTATGCCCAGAGTTTTCTGGTAGGAAGGCCACGCTACATGTTTAGATCTATACGGGGCAGACACTACTATATCCCGACTGTTAACTTCAGTCCGAGCTGAGCAGGCCCAGGGATGTCATTACTTCACTACACTGTGTATGACCGGGAAGGTCATGGGGTTCTCTATGACTCACACTATTAGTCATATAAAAAGGAATACACCATATTCACACTAAAATACTAAGACTAAAGTCTAAGTTAATATCTCGAAGTAAATAAGTATCTATAACTAATGGGAGTTTGCACCACTATTACTGACGACAGGCATAACTTTTCTTATTACACTACGTATTGGAGATTCACTAATATACCTTTACAACAAACGGTTTTCAATGATGAAACTGACATGCAACTTAAAGGTTTTCACTTACGATGTATTTTCTGGAAAATATAGGATTTTCTAGGGTTTTCTACTACTTATAAATGTAAACTGCACCTTTTCATACTATCTGTTCTAATGCATTTTATACAAAAATTCACACTAAACTCTTATGAACTCACCAACTTTATGCTGATACTCGTTTTCAAAATAACTTGTATCCTCAGGTCAAAGATAGAAAGGTACAGGTGCAACATTTTGGAGAAGGTGGAGCATACAAGATCCATCTCTTATTTTTGTATTACTTTTGGTGTTTGTTGAACATTACGGAACACACTTTTAATTAAACTCAATATGTAAATGAAATGGTTGTATGTTTCTTGTTTTTACTATTATGCAATTGTGATGATACTGTACATGTCGTCCTCCACCCCGAAACGTATTTCGCCGTTATCGGTTTTGGGGTGTGACAGATTGGTATCAGAGTATTGTTTATAGTGAATCAAGTATATCAACCTATAAAAGATATAGGAACTATAAATACTTCCGGACTAAAACACTCTGACCAGAATATATAGCGTTAAGTACTAAAATATTTAATTAAGTATATATATACATCTCTATAAAATACAGAAGTCAGTATCGCACTAGAACAGAACGAAATTATTAAGATTGTTGGACAACACAATTGGGCTTAGAGACATATAGTCACATTTGGGGGAATGTAGCCTGATCAACTACGTTTTCCTGGGAGTGACTAGCATGTGCCTAAGTTTGGTTGTGGTGTTGCAACAAGTCTAAAACTTACCAACACTACCACAATAACGTTAGCATAAGAATACTATAGGAGTATTCTGTATCTCTAAAACATACATATGTGAGAAACCAAAAGGGTCATTACTGGTGGAGCAATAGTTGCTAAATGGATACTTTCCGGTTACATGTGATTAGGGCGTTATAGACTTAGAATATATGATCTTTGCTTTACTTCCTGTTCCTTGTTTGGTTGTGGAATTTAGAGTTAGGGTCACTTATTCGACGGTCTATCTTGCCTCAGCCACATGTAAATAGTATGCATTATGCAAGTATTGGCCTAACTCGTGATGATCACCTTATAAGTATCTTAGATTAGTACGACTATTAACCTTCCTTTCCCCTTTCTCGCGTAGATAGCATGGCTGGTTTTCACCTTCCCGGCGATCCGTACTACCCAAACCAGGGCAATGGAGGATGGCTCGATGAGGAGTCAGACAATGGTCACCAGATCCCTCTGGATGATCACCGAGCAGAAGGCTTTTCGGATAGCTCTGATTCCAAAATAGAAGTTAACAATCTACCTCCAGTAGCTCCAAACCCTAACCGCCGTCCAACATTTCAGGGTCCCACTCCCATGTGGGTAGCAACCCTGAATCAATGGAGTGATGATCAGGGTCAGCCTTTACCTTTCAACGGGGATCGAAGTTTCTACAACGTAAGCGAGGGAGGTTTCGCGGACCGAGTATTTCCAGTCATGGTCCGTAGGAACGCCAGAAACGCTGAACAAGGTCAACCAGTCATCGGCAGAGTTGTGGAGGTTGATGCCAACTCTAACCTTAACACTGCCCGTATCCATCATTTGGAAGAAGCCATGCATAGGACGAGTTTGACTAATGAGGCTCTGCAACAGCGGCTAGCTGCATCCCTAGCCGAAGTTAGGGAACTCCGAACGCGTTAGCGAGCTCACGAGCAACATCTCCTGGAAGTTGTACGCCGACTGAGCGATCTGAGGGTTCGCCCAACAAGTTACCGTCGCCAGTAGAAGACGTCTAGTTACCTCACTCTTTCGTCTAAAGGACTAGCCTTTCCTCTTTATGTTCCGTAGATCTTTTGTCTGTAAACATTCCTAGCTTTAAGAGTACTCTAACTAGACCTCTAAACTGCCAACATTTTCCTTATGGTTTGATGTAAGACCTACTTGTATTATATCATTAATACCAGTATATTGACAGTTTACTACTCTATTTCTATGACTCTCATTCTGATTTGTGGATTATGTTGATTTAATCCATGAAACACTCTATTAATATTCCCAATAGACTCTTACTATTGCTATCATTTCTATGATCTTCCAGTGAAAGATGCCTCCACGAAAGCGTCCAAGCAGAGGAAGACCAGCAACTCAAACCCCTTCTCCACCACCTCCTCCTCTGCAGTTCGACCCAATGCTATTCCAAACGGTTGTGACCGCGGCTGTGACAGCAGCCATCACCCAAATGAACTCCGGGGACGCGAGCGGTGGTAATTCTAGATTTGGTGAAGCCCATCAAAGAGTGCAGGGATGCACTTATAAGGACTTCATGAACTACAAACCTACCTTCTTCGATGGTACCGAAGGAATTCTGGCATTATCTCAATGGTTCGAAAGAACCGAAGCTGTCTTTGAAATGTGCTCTTGCCCCGAAGAGAGCAAAATGAAGTTCGCAACTGCCACCCTCACTAACAGGGCCTTGACATGGTGGAACGGCCATGTTAGTGCACTCTCCTTGGTAATAGCCAATGCCATGGGCTGGGACACTCTAAACGATCTCATGAGAAGGGAGTACTGCCCTAGGGGCGAAGTTCAAAAACTTGCGGAGGAACTCTGGAACCTCAAGATGATAGGGACGGACATAATAGCTTACACGGCCAGGTTCTGCGACTTGGCGGCTATGTGTCCCAATATGATCCCGTCCGAAAGTAAAAAGATTGAACCTTACATCTGGGGTTTAATGCCCCCATATCGAGGAAATGTTATAGCCTCACGCCCTACCACCTTTGACAGCGCCAAGGAATTGGCCCAGAGTCTGATCAGCCATGAAGTCTCTTCCACTCCAGCAACAACAACCACAACTACCACTGCACCACCCGAATCGTTTGACAAAAAGAGGAAGCGATGGGATAAGAAGAAAGGCAAGAAAACTCAAACCTCCTCCAAGGACCAACAAATTGTGGCGGTCCATCCTGCCACTACTCCAGCCACTCCTACACCAACGAAAGCTTATGTTGGGAATCTGCCCAAATGTCTCAAGTGTTCCTACCACCACAACGACCCCTGCCGTGAATTGCAGTGTTCCAACTGCGGCCGGAAAGGCCATACTGTGCGATTCTGCAGGGCCCCTCCCAAACCTATCTCGCAAGTTCCCGGTTCGGGAGTGACCCCAACTTGTTATGGCTGCGGTGAAGCTGGTCATTTCAAGAAAAACTATCCGAAGGCTGGGAATGCTGGGGGAACTGGAAGACTACTCACTATTAGTCACAACGAGGCAGTAGCGGACCCCACAGTAATCACGGGTACGTTACTTCTCAACAACTCTTATGCCTGTGTCTTATTCGATAGTGGTGCAGAAAGAAGCTTCATAAATTAAAACTTCAAACACTTACTCAAACAATCCCCGCAACCACTAAAAGAAACATTTGTCGTAGAAATGGCTAACGGGAAGACCGAAAGCTCTAACGAAATCTACATAGGTTGTACCCTCACGTTAGTCGATCACTCATTTCTAATCGACCTCATACCAGTCTCTATCAAGAGTTTCGATTTCATTGTCGGTATGGACTGGTTGAGTCTTCATCGTGCTGGTATCCTATGCTTCGACAAAGCCATTGTTCTGAACCTTCCAAATCACGAAAATCTATTGATCTATGGAGATAAACCCGGTACGAGCCTTCGTATCATCTCTAGTATCCAGGCTCAGAAATACTTGCGTAAGGAATATCGCGCCTTTCTTGCTCACGTCATCGACACAAGCCAGAAAGCGAAAGATCTAAAAGACATCCTCGTTGTATGAGATTTCCCCGATGTCTTTCCAGAGGATCTTCAAGGTCTACCTCCCAAACGTCAGGTTGAGTTTAGAATCGAATTAGTCCCAGGAGCTACCCCCGTAGCTAAGTCGCCCTATTGTTTAGCGCTTGCCGAGATGCAAGAACTATCCGGTCAACTTAACGAGCTGCTCAGCAAGGGCTTTATAAGACCGAGCTTCTCACCTTGGGGAGCTCCGGTCTTGTTCGTAAAGAAGAAGGATGGATCATTTCGTATGTGCATCGATTATAGGGCACTCAACAAACTCACGGTCAAAAATAGCTACCCTCTCCCTCGTATCGACGACCTATTCGACCAACTGCAAGGGGCGAGTTACTTTTCCAAGATTGATCTTAGGTCCGGGTACCACCAGTTACGGGTACTTGAGGAGGATGTTCCGAAGACAGCCTTCCGAACCCGTTACGGGCACTACGAGTTCGTGGTGATGCCCTTTGGACTGACTAACGCACCCGCAGTGTTCATGGACTTGATGAATAGGGTGTGTCGCCCATACTTAGATCAATTCGTCATCGTCTTTATTGATGATATACTCGTTTACTCTCGGAGCGAGGAAGAACACAGGGATCATTTACGACGAGTCCTGGAAACCCTACGATCAGAGAAGTTATATATGAAGTTCTCTAAGTGCGAATTTTGGATCCGAAGAGTTGAATTCTTAGGACACGTGGTTAGTGAAGATGGAATCCATGTAGATCCCTCCAACATTAAAGCTATAGAGGACTGGTCAGCACCGAAGACGCCTACAGAAATTCGTCAATTTCTAGGCCTTGCTGGCTACTACCGCAGATTCATTCAAAACTTCTCTCGGATTGCGAAACCTCTCACCATGTTGACACAGAAGGGCGTAACATTCGAATGGGAAGAGAAACAGGAGAAGGCATTCCAGACCCTGAAGCGAGCCCTATGCACTGCACCGGTATTATCCCTTCCCGAAGGAATAGAAGATTTTGTTGTATACTGCGATGCATCAAATCAGGGGCTCGGTTGTGTCTTGATGCAACGAGGTAAGGTCATCGCCTATGCCTCAAGACAGCTAAAGACACATGAGGTGAACTACACTACTCACGACCTCGAGTTAGGAGCGGTGGTCTTCGCACTAAAAATCTGGAGACACTACTTGTATGGAACGAAGAGCGTAGTGTACACTGACCATAAAAGCCTCCAACACATACTGAACCAGAAAGAGCTCAACATGAGACAACGCCGATGGGTCGAGCTACTCAACGATTACGACTGCGAAATTCGATACCACCCGGGGAAAGCCAACGTGGTAGCAGACGCCCTAAGTAGGAAAGAGTATTCCGGTCGAAGAACCAATTCGTTAACAATGACTATCCATTCATATCTATCCGCACATATCAAGGAGGCTCAGTTCGAAGCCTTAAAGCCTTAGAACGTGACGGGAGAATCCCTGCGAGGAATAGATAAGAGTATGGAGGTCAAGGGTGATGGAGCCTACTATCTCATGGACCGAATCTGGACTCCGCGCCACGGAGGTTTCAGAGATCTGGTCATGAAAGAAGCACACAACACTCGATACTCCGTCCACCCAGGTTCGGATAAGATGTATCTGGATCTCAAAAAGCTATACTGGTGGCCTAAAATGAAGGCAGAGATTGCTACCTTCGTGAGTAAGTGCCTTACTTGCGCGAAGGTCAAGGTCGAATACCAGAAGCCATCAGGACTCCTTCAACAACCAGAGATACCAGAATGGAAGTGGGAGCGGATCACGATGGATTTCATAACGAAACTGCCCAAGACAACGGGTGGGTTGGATACCATTTGGGTCATCGTCGATAGATTGACCAAGTCCGCACACTTCCTACCCATCAAGGAGACGGACAAGATGGAGAAACTCACAAGAACATACATTAAGGAAATAGTAGGGCTGCATGGCGTCCCTATATCTATTATCTCAGATAGAGATAGTAGGTTTACCTCGAGATTTTGGCAATCACTACAAAAGGCACTAGGGACGAGGCTGCACATGAGTACAGCCTACCATCCGCAGACTGACGGACAAAGTGAGAGGATGATCCAAACCTTAGAAGATATGCTGCGAGCTTGTGTGATTGACCTTGGAAAATCGTGGGATACACACTTACCCCTTGTGGAGTTTTCCTACAACAATAGTTATCATACGAGCATTAAGGAAGCTCCATTCGAAGCCCTCTACGGCCGGAAGTGCAGATGCCCTCTGTGCTGGGCTGAGGTGGGTGACACCCAGTTAGCTAAAGGACGAGTTCCTGACAGCACTCTCACTGGTCCAGAGATCATCCGAGAAACGACCGAGAAGATTGTTTAGATTCGTGAACGTTTAAAAGTCGCTAGGGATCGATAGAAAAGCTACGCAGACAAGCGAAGAAAACCCTTGGAATTCCAGGAGTGAGACCGAGTCCTTTTGAAGGTCTCGCCCTGGAAGGGCACGATACGCTTCGGAAAGCGTGGAAAGCTGAACCCAAGGTACATAGGGCCTTTTGAGATTCTCGCTAGAATCGGCCCCGTAGCTTACAAACTCAACCTACCCCATGAGCTAAGTAACATACATCCTACCTTCCACGTCTCAAACTTAAAGAAATGCCTGTCTGACGAGACTCTAGTAATTCCACTTGACGAGATCGAAGTCAACGAGAGCCTCAACTTCGTGGAAGAGCCTGTGGAGATTATGGGCTGAGAAGTAAAACGAACGAAACAAAGCCGCATCCCAATTGTGAAGGTTCGATGGAATGCCAAGCGAGGACCGGAGTTCACTTGGGAGCGCGAGGATAAAATGAAACATAAATATCCTCATCTTTTTGCTTAGTTATCACATAATAGCTTAGTTGTTTGAAACTCTAATTTCGGGACGAAATTCCCCCAACGGGGGGAGAATGTGGCAACCCGACACTTTTTCTCTGGGCAATCGATCTATATATCTATAATTCATTTGAAGTTAGCATCTTTTAATAGTATTTTGGGTCCGCGTGAGTGCTTTAGGCTTAGTATATCACAGATATGGTGTGACAATCCGATATTTCAACTCTTTGTAATGACCTAAAAGGTCAAGTATTGTAACCACTTTTGAGTTAATAAAATTAACTTTCATAATAAAATGTCCAAATAGTTCTATTTAAATTCCTTCTATATTTAAATGTCTTTAAACCATGATCGTACGTAAAAAGAACGCCCAAATCCGACTTCGTATATTGAAGTTATGATTTTTCCAAGTTCAGCTTAGCAACAGACAGCTAAAAACTCAAATCGGAGATCGAGTGACTTTTGGCCGGAATGACCTAAACGAGAATCGAAGGTCTCGACAATGGTATTTCAGCAGTAAAATGTCTGGCAAAAACCGACGTCAGATAAAGAAGTTATGAATTTTTGAAGAAATTCCTTAAACACGATGAGTTATAAAATAAATAATAAAAATAATTTCGGAATTTGCCAACGGAGTCTAAACGAAAGTTGTAGAGCGTAGTCTCACCTACGCGTGGATATAAAGACCATCGAAAACGGAGTTCGTATGAAGAAGATATGAATTTTTGAAGTTTATTAAATAAATTATATATTTATTTAATTCAAAATTCAACCATTATCCGAAGAGGAGTCAGCGTCCTCATCCGAGGTACGCGCTGCGTACCCCTGTACGCCCTGCGTACCCGAGGGACTTGGCCTCGGATCGTCCACGTCGCCCTATGCGAGGCTACCGACCCGTCCGACCCGCCCGTCCGACCGACCCGTCCGACCCGCCGTCCCATCCGACCCGCCAGACTGATCCGTCCCATCCGAAGCCGAGGCAGTCGAGGCTTCGGTCATGCATGACGTACGCGTACGCGCTGCGTACGAGCGTACGCCCCGCGTACGTGGCTTCTCAGACCCTCCTATAAATAGCATGCGAGGGCTTCCGAGAAAAAAGCTCATTTCTCTCCTTTCTTTCACGATATTGCCTCGTTTTCCGTGCCCGTTCAAACCCGAAGCTCTGGTCTTTTTGCTCAAGTCCCGAGGGTCGATTTTACTCCCGAGATTCCTGAGAATCCCGAGAAAAATCCGTTTCCCGAGACGAAACTCTGCCCGGTTTTCCATCTCGCTATCTTCAAACTTTCAAGTGAGTTCATACCCCTTAATTTACCTTTTAAATGTTCTATAAATTCTTTTATATGCTTTCAAGGGGGGGGGGGATTACAAGTAAAATACACGAGTATTATCGTGTGTTACATAAAGAACTCTTTTATATGCTTTTATATATCCAAATCACATGCGATTTACAAACTTTTAAGGAACTTTCATATATATATATATATATATATATATATATATATATATATATATAACATATGTTAAAATAGCATTCTATCTTTTGAAATATATATTTGTTGTAATGCATGTATACACTAAACTTTTCTTAGATTATTTATATACTTTTCTATCTTAGACTCTACCCCAAAAATCTATGCTTTCATAACAAATGATTCCTTTTCTAGGTATTTCTAAACAAACGAGACACACTTTTAGAAAACTATAATAGGTATAGTTTTATGAACAAATTTCTAACTCTTATTTACTAGAAACATGAATTTCTAGAAGTCACTTTCGTATACAAGAACAAACGTAACATTTTAACAAGTAGATCTGTTTTTATACCACGGTTTTGTGAGACACTAACTTCATGTACGTTCGAGTACACATTTCAAGTCCTGTATTATATACCAGAATCCCTTGGAAGGGGAGCATGGTGTTTGTGTATAGATCTATACGGGCTTGACAACCCGCGCCCTGACTGTTAGCTGCAGTCCACCGTTTGGAGTGACAAACGTCATAACATTCCAACGCCTGAAGAACGTTGTGTATAGGCATTCCGAGTCAATAGTATGGTTATAAAACTCACATGGGGTATTAAAAATGCATTGATTTACAAGGTTTTCAAACACATTGGTTATTTTACACTTACATACATTTTTAGAAACAAACATTGGTCTTGAGTGAAGGCTACTTTTATACTAGTAGAAAATATAGGATTTTCTAAACACAAACAAACTAAGACAATACATTTCATTTCATACAAACATTGTCACTTAAATACTTATGAAACTCACCAGCTTAAATGCTGATCTACTCTTTCAAAATTACTTGTATGTCCCAGGAAATCAGTAATTTCAGGTATTCATTATGCTTTTGATGAAGGGATGCTGCGGCGCCAGTTTAATCTCGTATTTTGACATCATATTGTAATTGGTTTTGAACATGTAACTTTTGACAAATGTAAACTTTCAATTATATATATGATGGTTGTATTGCTTTCTTTACTATGTATTCATTTGTTACGTAACCACATGAAGTCATCCGCCCCCGAACGTTTCCGCCGTTCAGGTTTGGGGGTGTGACATATGGACCTTAGGAAGGGTTGGGAAGAGTGTGGCATCGCGAAAATCAAGCCAACACACCAAGAGGGGTGTGTGCGGCCGCACACTAGTGTGTGCGGCTAGGCCAACCGCACACCCAGCAGCAAACCCTCCCAGCCTCACACACTACCCTATATAAAGTGGAAGACCCACCTTCCATTCATTCTTGGCTGCATCCTTACTCTTTCTATACTCTCCCTCTCTCTAGAAAACCACTCAAGAACACCTAGAAGGCCTCCAAAACGTGAAGAAGACCATCATTTAGCTTTTCATAGAGGTAAAACACTTGAATCTAAGCCGCAAACTCATAATGTTCTTCATGTTCTTCATCCTATGAAGGAATGCGGCCGCACACCTTCATCAGGTGGCCGCACACACTCATAATACCCTCCAAAGTGAGAGTAAAGCCACAAAAATCGACACATGGGAGTCAAACAAGGAGTGTACGGCCGCACGCCCCTATGTACGACCACACACTCACCCTGTACGGCCACACACTTTGGTGTGCAGCCTCACACACAATCCTGGCCGCATTCTCTAGCCGCACACTCATCTTTATGGCCATACACACACCCTAACACCCATAATTGGCCTTAAACTCGTATAGATCACTGAGTATAGAACACATGACACTTAGTCCTAGTGATTTCAATCCCTTAGAACGATTTCCCATCATGCTTAGTCATGAAACACCCTATCTCTAACATATATATGTGTTACGATACGATTTATAGGGACTACTTGCGTACAAAACATCCGTTGATTTTCGGCACTAATACGAATCGCCTACTTGAACCCTACAATAACAGTGAGTTCATACCCCTTAATGAACCTTTCTAATTTTTTCATATCTTTTAGGGGGGATACAAGTTAAATATACATGTTTATGGAAATCAATCACATGTGATTTACTATCCGTAGTTCAAATCACATGTGATTTAACACTATGCTTTATAAAAGAACTTTACGTTTTCAAAACCACTTTGGATAAATAAACTATTTTCTAAATGTTTCCCTTAGACAAGAATTTTATTAAATTACTTTTCTTATAAAATGTATCTACACTAATATATTTATATAAGTAAGACTTGAAGGACTTAGGACCGATAACTCGCCTTATTTCTTGTTCTTGTTAGATTGTGGGCTTAGGGTAGTTGTTATCCGTCCGACTGTCGTTGATTTCTTAGTTATATATCATGTATATTGGTGTTGGATACAAGCATTTTCATCCCATTCGATGCCTATACTACTTAATTACCAAGAATCATACACACTAAGTTAGCTATAATAGGTATAGTTAAGGCCACTACTACTCGTTACTGCTACTACTATACATACTATAATACATACTATTACGAATTGATACACGAATAAGAGAACACACTATGAACTACATAAAAGACTACTACACTATAATACAAGAGAAAGCACTAATCCGGAAGTACACACACTAACTAGCTACAAGATACTCTACGCACTACATACTATGCTCAGAGTTTTCCGGTAGGAAGGCCACGCTACATGTATGGATCTATACGGGGCAGACACTACTATATCCCGATTGTTAACTTCAGTCCGAGCTGAGCAGGCCCAGGGATGTCATTACTTCACTACACTGTGTATGACCGGGAAGGTCATGGGGTTCTCTATGACTCACACTATTAGTCATATAAAAAGGAATACACCATATTCACACTAAAATACTAAGACTAAAGTCTAAGTTAATATCTCGAAGTAAATAAGTATCTATTACTAATGGGAGTTTTCACCACTATTACTGACGACATGCATAACTTTTCTTATTACACTATGTATTGGAGATTCACTAATATACCTTTACAACAAACGATTTTCAATGATGAAAATGACATGCAACTTAAAGGTTTTCACTTACGATGTATTTTCTGGAAAATATAGGATTTTCTACTACTTATAAATGTAAACTGCACCTTTTCATACTATCTGTTCTAATGCATTTTATACAAAAATTCACACTAAACTCTTATGAACTCACCAGCTTTATGCTGATACTCGTTTTCAAAATAACTTGTATCCTCAGGTCAAAGATAGATAGGTACAGGTGCAGCATTTTGGAGAAGGTGGAGCATACAAGATCCATCTCTTATTTTTGTATTACTTTTGGTGTTTGTTGAACATTACAAAACACACTTGTAATTAAACTCACTATGTAAATGAAATGGTTGTATGGATCTTGTTTTTACTATTATGCAATTGTGATGATACTGTACATGACGTACTCCAACCCGAAACGTATTCCGTCGTTATCGGTTTTGGGGTGTGAGAAATAGAGTCTTAAAAACGGCTGGAACTCTTCTAGGGTTTCAAGTGGCCGATTTCACTATCCCAAAGGGTCCTTATATAGTTGCAGAATTAGGGTTTCAGTCAAAGACCTAATCTGGTTACTTAGCCACCAAGCAGCCCATTAGATCCTTCCAAAATAAAGCCCTTGGACGAAATCCTTGTGGGCTCCCATAAGATTTTGTCCATCCCTTGCTTAAAGGATCTACAACCCAAATTCTAATTATCTTATAATTACAATTTCAGTCCCCTTAGTTTAATTAATCTCTTTTGACCACAAAATTAATTCTTAATTAATTCTTGACCAATATTAATTAAACAAATATGATTTCTTCTTTAATATATTATTCATATAATATATTCATAAACCATAATAACCTTTTTCTACATTATTCATCCAGTCAAGTTGCTTATGTGAAGGCAACTCAAAAGGACCATGCTACAACCGGGTCAAATACATACCAAATATAGTTATGGGATTAGACACATAATCCAATAGTATCCCACTTGGATAAGTCTAATAACTATAGATGTAAGTACGACTTCAAAATCCTATTATCGTAGCTCTGAAAAGCCGTTGTCGAACTCTGAGACGTCGTTTAGATAAGGGATCGTATAGTCCTCCATTCTCAAGATATCGTGTGGACAATTACATGGAACATAGTCATACTTATTGTCCAGCAGTGTGTTTCTTGATCTCTGATTTTGTTTGACATAGAACTTAATTGAACACATCAATTCAGTCCTGACCAGGCCCGACACATAAGTCAAACCAAATCATCGAAAGGCCCAAGATATCGCTTTTACCCATGTAGGATAAAAGGAACAGATAAACTTCGAATTATATGCTTTTACCATTTACTCATCAAAGCATACATAAAAATGTGTTTTATAACATCAAGTTACTGATGCATTTATACATTATGAATGCACAACCAACTTGCAAACAATAAACCATATATCTAGGTTTAAAAACTATATGACATTATCCTCTCACAATCACTAATGATTAATTCCGTGAAGTGATTTAAGTGAGGACGGGTTTAATCCAATGCTCAAATCTTATTTCATAAGCACACATGAACGTTGTAGCAAACTTTTGTTATGTCTAATACAATTTAGACAGTCTACAAGCCAATTCATGACAACCTTTATTCATACCTACTTCCAACGTATGATCGACTCTGGACAGTTTAAATAATCTTATTATTTAAGAAGTCAAAACATGAAAAGTGAAACAATAGTAAATGATTAACACAAGACAGTAACTTTACTTATAAATGAAGCGCCTTTATTTAATCATCAAAATTTAATTACAATTTGCTATTACAAGTTTATAAAAGCTATCTAATCACTAAAACTAATATCGTCCTTCAGCCCAATGTTCCTAGCATGCTGCAAGTGCTTAACCCTAATCAGTCCCTTCGTAAGGGGATCTATTGGGTTCTCCTCTGAGGATAACCTCTTTACTATGAGGAGTCTATCTTCTACCCGATGTCTAATAAAGTGTTATTTCCTGTCAATATGTCTGGATCTACCATGATCCCTCGGTTCCTTGGTCAAGGAAACCGCACCTTCATTATCACATAAAATCTCCATAGGCTCCTTTATGCTTGGTACAACTCCAAGGTCTCCGATGAAGTTCATCAACCATATCGCCTGCTTTGATGCTTCGCTCGCTGTTATGTACTCTGATTCACACATTGAATCAACTAAGGTCTCTTGCTTGGAACTTTTCCAGGTCACTACTCCTCCATTAAGGGTAAAGACCCAACCCGGTTAAGAGCGGAAGTTGTCTTAGCCAGTCTGAAAACTGGCATCATTGTACCCTCGCACCCTTAAGTCATCACTCCCATCGAGGATAAGGAACCATTCCTTGGTCCTTCGTAGGTACTTAAGAATATTCTTGACTGTGGTCCAATGTGCTCTACCAGGGTTCCTTTGATATCTGCTGACCATGCTCAATGTGAAGGCCACATCAGGGTGAGTACAAGTCATAACATACATGATCAAGCCAACTGTGGAAGTGTAAGGTACTCGACTCATCTCTGCTATCTCAACTTCAGTACTCGGGCTTTGAGTCTTACTCAACTTGGTATTGCTTTGGATTGGTAACTCCCTTTTCTTGGAATTTTCCATACTAAAACGCTTTAGTACCTTATCCATGTAAGTACTTTGACTAAGTCCTATTAGTCTTTTACTCCTATTTCTCACTATCCTTGTCCCTAAAACATAAGCAGCTTCTCCGAGGTCCTTCATAGCGAAGCATTTCCTAAGCCAGGACTTAACCTCCTGTAGGGTTAGGATGTCGTTTCCTATGAGCAATATGTCATCGATATACAAAACGAAAAATCTAACTATACTCCTACTAGCTTTGACATATATGTAATACTTATCCTCGTTTCGCAAGAAGCCAAACTCTTTGACTTTCTCATCGAAACAAAGAATCCATCTGCGAGATGCTTTTTTCAATCCATAAATGGATTTCTCAAGCTTACACACTCTATTAGGGTGTTTCGCATCGACAAAACCCTCTGGCTGACTCATGTAAACATCCTCAACCAACTTCCCATTAAGGAAATCAGTTTTAACATCCATCTGCCATATTTCATAATCTTGAAATGCAACTATCGCTAGCATAACCCTTATAGACTTTATCTTCGCTACTGGTGAGAAGGTCTCATCATAGTCAACTCCGGGAGTTTGAGTAAAGCCTTTTGCAACCAATCGCACTTTATAAGTGTGCACTTTCCCATCCATGTTGGTCTTCTTCTTGAAGATCCATTTGCACCCAACCATCTTATGTCCTGGCACATTGTCAACCAAGTTCCAAACGTGATTGGCATACATGGACTGAATCTCGATGTCCATAGCTTCTTTCTACTTTGCAGACTCCAGGCCTGCTATGGCTTCCTTGTAACTGTTAGGTTCATCCAAATTTACTAGTGTAATATCACTAATAAATGTATCACCCTCTCTTGTTATATGAAAAATATACAACACAGGCAGAACATTAACTCTACCGGAACGTCTAAGAGGTAAGGACTTGTCAATTAGTTCAACAGGAGTTTCCTCCTCGGGTTAAATGCTAATGTTAGAGGTTCCTTTATTGCTTAACTCTTGAAGCTCTTCTAGGTCAATTTGCCTCCCACTGTCGTCTTGGTTTATGAGTTCTCGCTCTCAGAAAATCCCTCTCCCCGCAACGAAGACAACATTGTCACTCAGTCTATAGAAGAGATATCCAAAGAACTTCTATGGATAGCTGATGAAAATACGCCGCTCATTGCGAGGTTCGAGTTTGCCATGAGTCTTTCGTCTTACGAAAGCCTCACAACCCCAAACTTTGATATGTGCCAACAAGGGAGCTTTCCCTGTCCACATCTCACGAGGTGTTTTGGCAACCTTCTTAGTAACGACTAGATTAAGGATATAGGGGTCGTCTCTAAGGATACCCCCAAAATGAGATAGGTAACAAAGCACAGCTCATCATGGAACGAACCATGTCCAACAAGGTTTGATTATGCCTCTCAGCCATACCATTAAACTGTGGTGTTCTAGGTGGCGTCAATTGCGAAACGATTCCGCATTCCTTGAGGTAGCTATGGAATTCAAGACTAAGGTACTCACCACTTGGATCGGATCGGATCATCTTAATTTTCCTGCCCAACTGATTCTCCACTTCTTGCTTAAACTCTTTGAACTTTTCAAAGGTTTCTGACTTGTGCTTGATTAAGTAGATATATACATATCTGCAATAATTGTTGGTGAAAGTCACATAGAAGCAGTTTGCATCCCTTGTGGTGGATCTAAAGGGCCCACAAACATCGGTGTGTATGAGTTCCAATAAACCCTCACCCTTTTCACAAGTGCCAGTGAAGAATGACTTGGTCATCTTTCCAAGTAAACAAGACTTGCACACGTCATCGTCCCTAAGGTCGAATGACTCCAAGACTCCGTCCTTTTGGAGTTGGGCTATGCGTTTGCTGTTGACATGTCCAAGATGACGATGCCACAAGCATGCTTTATCCAAATCATTGGAAGAACGATATACAACACAACATTTCCTAAGTTGTCTACAACCATCACAGTTTCATATATCCCATTACAAGGCAATGCTTCAAAATAGAAAGTACCATTAAAGAAAGCATTAATAGAACCTTTTTCATTATCAAACAAAAATCTACAACCATGTTTATACAAACCATGAAAATAAATAATGTTTCATGTCATTTCTGACGAGTAACATCAATTATTCAAATCTAAACCTAACCCGCTTCTAATCACTAAAGAGTAAACTCCAATCTTGGTGACAGGCGATGCTTTCCCATTCCTCATGATCAAGTTTATCTTCCCATGCTCCACATCCCTAATTTTTCTTAGACCCTGCAAATCAGAACAAATGTGAAAACCACATCCTCTATCGAGGACCCAAGACATAGCATGTGATGAGTTGTTAGAATGAATAGTATAAATACCTGCGAAGGACAAGTTTATCTTCCCATCCTTAATATCTTGCAAGTACTTTGGGCAGCTTCGTTTCCAATGCCCTTTATCGTGGCAGTAGTAGCACTCTGCATACTTTGGGTTAGAGGAGGGTGCAGCAGACCAGCCTTGGTTCCACTTGAATAGGTATGATTGTGGGACTTTCCCTTGTGGCTCTTTGAAGGAGCCTTCCTCTTCTTACCCTTCCTTTTCCCATTAGCAAGAAGGGGGCAGTAGTAGCAGGATTTGATGCAACGGATTTGTCTTTCAGTCTACTCTCAACAGTTCTTAGCAGGCCTTGAGGATTGCTTAGAGTGACCTCCTCCTTGTTCATGTGGTAGGTCATACGAAACCGGTTGTAACAAGGAGGTAAGGAGTGTAGAATGATATCTATGGCCAACTCCTCATCGAAGTCAACATTTAACTTCAGCAAGCGGTCCACATATCTCTGCATTTTCTGCTGGTGGGCTGTGATGGGCTCTCTATCCTTCATCTTGGTAGTGATCATCGCAGCAATGATCTCGTACCTCTCCTGCCTCACGCTTTGATGGTACCTATCCATCAAATCTTGATGCATCTTGTAGGGGCAGTAGTCCTTGTAGGCCTTTTGGAGCTCATCAGTCATTGTCGTGAGCATGATGCAAGGAACTTTCATAGCATCTCACCCGTGAGCTTCGAATGCAGCAATCTCTTCGGGAGTAGCAGTATTGGTGTCAACCTCCTTCAGCTCCTTGTCGAGAACATACTCCTTGTCCTCGTAGCGGGTGACCATGCAGATATTGTGGATCCAATCATTGAAGTTGGTCCCATCAAAAATCACCCTCCCACACAAATTCATGAGTGAGAATCAACCAGCAGGGGTTGAGCCAGAAACGTTTGTTTTTGAAGTAAACATCTGAAAAAGAAAAGAGACAAATTTTAGATTAGATAATAATCCCCAATTAAACACCCAAATGAGAAATTAGGGCTATGACCCAACACAATTATTCACAATTTAGAAGAGGGATGCCATAATCTAAATTGCATATAATTTAAAGGTAAGTGAATTACGATCGACTAACTTCCACCATGAAAAATGAAAAAGAGTTTTAAGTTTTACATGAATTGAAATTTCAAGATTCTTTTGAGATTCGCTAAACTTTTCAATGGCATGTTTAAATCTCGATATGCCCTTCAAGTTTGCGACTAGGATACCGAGGATCATAAAATAAGGTCTGAATAACCATGCAAATGTACTTGGTACTCTCGATGTTACAAATCACCTAATCAATGTGTTGGTTAACGATACACACTCCATTGAACTATGATAAACAACAAGCTACCCTTTGCCACCTTTGCTAGTCCCAAATTAGTGTGCCGGTTAACCACGCACGCTCCACTAACGACTTGGCAAAGTGCAAAGTGTAATCTAATGGAATAGCATCATTTCACATTTTTCCTAAAGTAACTAAGATTGGAAATTTATATAACATTTTGTTACTTTATACATTCATTATACTTATTAATGAGGAATTAGTTGCCCTATCCTACCCGTTCGGCTAGCGACCTTCCACCAATCAAGAAAGTGGTGGGTGAGAGTGGACACCCATTAAACTGCCATTTTATAGGAAGCAACCTTGTACCCCCCCCCCCCCCCCCCCCTTATAGATCGGCTTCATGAATGAGGCCTACTAATGCTAAGACTAGCTTTATCTTATATATATATATATATATATATATATATATATATATATATATATATATATATAATCATTATTCTTATAATATTATAATAATATAATGGTTGAATTTTAAACTTGTAAAATTCTAGGGTTTAGAATTTTAATGTTTCAAAATTAAACTTTTAATCAAAATATTTAAATTCCAAAACTTGAGGGTAAGTCTTGAAACTTTTCAAAAATTTCTCGATCGAATTACAATAATTTAATTAAAGAATTAATTACTGATTATCTAAATTTGACCTAATTCAATTTCATGGCAAGATAATTCAATTAAATAATTCAAATAATTAAAGTTATCATATAAGGCAATAATTATCTAATTAATTGACAATTATCTTCTACATGGATGAGGATAATAATATCATTTTAATAAAAGTCAATTTTATTAATCAAAAACATTTTTGGTAATTATCTCAATCCAAAATAGGTCAAAATCCCGAAATATCTGCTATGTGAGTCTCCGACTCGCCAAGACACTATCTGGACTCGTCGAGTTCATTTGACTCATAGAGTTGATCAGGTGACTCGACGAGTTCATCTATCAGAGGGCAAAAATTTCGACTTCTCAATCAATGAATGATCAAACAAGGCATCAACTACAATAGAAAATAGCCTATCCTCTGATACCACTTGTGGGTTTTGAGCATTACATCAATCCTGTGGTGCATATGCAAACCCTAAAGCTTTGGATCTAGGTTTGTCTAATTGTACATGTAAATCATCCAAAGCTTGTAAACCCTAATACTTGCATACAAAAATCCAAAACAATAACCAAAACAAGTTTAGATGATTACCTTTAAATTATAGCAAGAATCTTCAAACTTTGAGAGCTTTAGTATCACAAGTGTAATACCTCTAATCGATCACAAACACCAAGGAAATTGGAGGATGATAGAGAGAGGGAATAGAGGCTCAAAAACGGCTGGATCTCTTTTAGGGTTTCAAGTGGCCGATTTCACTATCCTAAGGGGTCCTTATATAGCTGCAAAATTAGGGTTTCGGTCAAAGACCTAATCTGGTTACTTAGCCACCATGCAGCCCATTAGATCCTTCCAGAATCAAGCCCTTGGATGAAATCCTTATGTAACAGCCCGGATCTCCAGGTATTTTTATTGTTTTAATATTTTGAGTTTTGAGAAGGGACTCGGCTAGTTGGAGCTCAGACTCGCCGAGTAGGGTCGCGATTCTGGACGCGGGATTCGTTCGGACTCGGCGAGTCCAGGATATGGACTCGGCGAGTCCACGCTGTTTAATGAAACCCTAATTTCTCGGGTTTGGGACCTATTTAAATGGCCTTATGGCCGTCATTTGCATCCATCAGTCCATAGAGAGGAACCCTAAAAGTGCTTTAGCGATTTGAGAGTGAAAGGAGGCATTTCTTGACATTTTTGTGTTGTTTAGCAAAGAAGAAGGAGACTCTAGACAAGAGGAGGCAAAGGGGACTGCTATTTGGTGGATTTGAAGCTTGACCCTTCAATCTAAAGGTATAATTTCGACCCATCTCCTGTTTTGTGAAGTATAATCGGTTCTAGGGTTCTTGTGGCTTTGTTGAGTTGATTTGATGGCCAAATAGTCCCATGCTAGAGGTGAGACTTCGGATCTGGATCCATAGAGGTCCAGAGAGCCTCATTCTTCAAGCTTTATAGAGAACAATGGAGGTCATGACCTTGTATAGTGAGATTTGTTGAAGATTCTTCATAATTAGTCATATAGAGGTTGTTAATGCATCAAGACTAGGACTTTACGTGATGAATCAGTCTAGGAGGGCCAGATCTATGAATTGTTGGAGTAGATCTGACCTTAGAAGCAAGTTTGAGTGATTGCATGGAATGGACTCGCCGAGTCCGATGAGCAGACTCGGCGAGTAGCTTGAAGATTGCCTTGGACCGGCCAGTGAGTGGTCCAGACGAGTCAGGAGTTGACCCAGTGAGTCAGGGCGAGTTAGAGAGGATTGTCATGTGGTCTGAGTCGAGCTGGGACTCGCCGAGTCGTTCTTGAGACTCGGCGAGTTGAGTCGGGGTGGTCCCGCGATTCTTCCAGGTGGAACTCGTCGAGTCAGGGGGAGTACTCGACGTGTAGAAAGGGAATCCTAGAGAGTTGGTGAGAACGTCTAGACTCGCCGAGTTGCCGTGTGCACTCGCCGAGTCCGGTCAAAGTTGACCGTTGACCGTTGACCGTTGACTTGTGTTGACTTTTTAGGGATAGTCAACCTTAGAGATAAAAAGTGTTAATTAGAGTCTTGTGATGTTATAGGAGGATTAGAGCTCGGAGGATCGAGCACGAGGGATTTCCAGGGATCGTGAGATATCGAGACACGCAAGGTGAGTCTTCTCACTATACCTTACCTTGAGTCGGTAATCAGAGTTATGTGTTAGTGTATGTATGTTATGTGCATGTTATGTGTTGTACTGCATTATTTCTATGTGATTTATGCTGTGCATGTTTATAGAGTTGGAGCCGGAAGGTTCACAGAGTTAGAACCTGAGGGTTCACAGAGTTGGGTGCACGGACCCATAGAGTTATGGCCTCGAGTGGCTGATATGTGTTTTATGTGTGGTATTTTGGGGAACTCACTAAGCTTTGTGCTTACAGTGTTAGTGTTGTTGTTTCAGGTACTAGCGATGACCGTGGGAAGGCGCTGGCTTGATCTATACACACGTGGAGGAATTTGATATATTTATGTGATCTTGGGATTGTATGATACATATTGGAATTTGGAATTTGATGTTTTATGAAATTAAAAGAGAAATGCTTTTTATAAATTGTGAAAAAAATAAATTTTAAAATTTTCGGTGTTACAAGTTGGTATCAGAGCCTTGGTTTGAGGGATTCGAGTACACCTTCGGGCGTATTTGAACTCAAACTGAGGATTTGAGATGTATTTTCAAAAAGAGTAAAAGATTTTCAAAAAACGCAGAGCAAGAGATGTGTGTACGATCAGTCAGCGCCCGAACGGTGATTTCCCAAAATACCTTTATATATTATGTGATATTGATATTGATATGATGTATCCGCATGCTAGAGTAGGCTAGGTATTGCTATTAGGACTAGAGTGGCCTGATGTGTGATGCCTTAGCCTAGAGAGAGGTGAGCTGCTATGAGATGCTTGAGAGTGAGTAGGTAGCAGCAAGGGACTTATGAGAAATCTATTAGAGAGTAGTCTATGCATGATAAAGTACTTGAGACCTGGGATCCAAAGAGAAGGACTTGGAGTGTATTCTGGTGCGGTGCGGACAGTAGTATTGGGCCCGTACTACTGGAAGCACCGGAGCGGTGTGCAGCCCAAGTCAGAATCTTTGGAATGCCAAGAATCAAGGAGGAAAGAGTTGTCGAGTGTGAGCATACTCGTGTGGATTCTAATTTATCGTATGTTGTATTTCAGAGGTAGATCATGGTGAGGACACGTTTGATGCCCGAGAGCAGTGGTACCAGTGAGGAGGAGATCCGCCGGATCATTCAGGAGGAGGTGGCTGCGGCCATCAGGGCAGAGATACCGGAGATGTTTGGGTCTATAAAGACCACCTTGATTGAGACATTTGATGAGCGTTATGCCGCTCTTTCTGAGGCTGCTGCTGCAGCGGCTACCGCAGCGATTGCTGCTGCGAGGCCGCAGGGTGGGGATGCGTTGCTGTTCCGTGAGTTCAGCAACACAAAACCACCAGAGTTTGATGGTACTCAGGATCCGGTGGCAGCTATGAGGTGGATATCTGATATAGAGGGGTGTTTCTTCACTTGCTCGTCTCCTGAGCATTTGAAGGTACGGTTCGCGCTGAACCAGCTTCGCTTGGGAGCGAAGGACTGGTGGAAGTTTGTGACAGCGCATTATTCGCCTGCTGAGCTTTCTGCGGTGACCTGGGAGAGGTTCACCACTATGTTTCGGGATGAGTACGTTCCCCAGGTGGAGAGGGAGCGTTTAGCACAGGAGTTTCTGACCCTCAAGCAGGGTACCGAGTCTGTTACAGCGATCACGAGGATGTTCCACGAGAGGGCGATGTTCTGCCCTGAGCACGTGTCCACTGAGCAGGCACGTATGAGCCGCTACTTGAGCATCTTGAGGAGGGATATTCGGGAGTTCGCTGCGAACTCCTCGTACCGGACATTTGCCGAGCTTCAGGCAAATGCCCGGAAGAGGGAGATTGAGCTTGAGACCCAGGCCAGGGAGGAGGCAGAGTCTCAGGGGAGGGATCGGCGACCGGCGTTGTCGCAGCCGGCCGCCAAGCGGGCCAAGCCTGCTGATCCCAGACCAGGGAGCCAGAAGGGCCGCACTTGCGGAAAGTGCGGCAAGGGTCATGACGGAGTCTGCCGATCAGGGTCTTGCTACAAATGTGGCAAGGAGGGGCACATGGCCAAGGACTGCCCCAAGGGGTTTGCAGTGTGCTTTCACTGCAACCAGACCGGACACCGGAAGGCCGAGTGTCCGCAGTTGCGCGGAGCATCTCAGGGGTCTGCTCCTGCCGCCACCAGAGTTACAGAGAGTCGGCCTGTGAAAGCCGAGACGCCGAGAGCTCGAGGGAGAGCCTTCCAGCTGACTGCGGAGGAGGTCCGCGCTGCGCCCGATGTTGTGGCTGGTATGTTTCCTTTCGTGTATTTATTTTGACATATGATGTTATGCTTATTTTATGTTATGTGTAGGTACTTTTCTTGTGAATTCCGTACCTGCTTTAGTGTTATTTGACTCGGGTGCGAGTCGGTCTTTTGTATCTTTGGCCTTTAGCCAGCATATCAGTGCTAGTCGTGAGGCACTGAGTCGGCCTCTGAGAGTCTCCATAGCTGATGATAGAGTGATTTGTGCCGCAGAGGTTTTCCGGGGATGTGTGTTAGAGATCTTCGGGATTGAGTTTCCGATTGATCTGATTCCTATTGCGATGGGTGATGTTTGTGTCATTGTGGGCATGGACTGGTTGAGCCGATTCAGCGCGATTATCGACTGTGAGCGTCAGCTGGTGACTATACGAGACCCTAGTGGGGGAGTTCTTTCGGTGTACGGTGAGGGTACACGTTCGGGATCAGCCTTTTGTTCGGCCGCCAGGGCGAGACAGTGTCTACAGCAGGGCTGTAAGGGTTTTGTGGCGTATGTGATGGATACGCGAGCGACTTCCGAGAGACCGAGTTCAGTTGGGGAGGTACCGGTGGTATGTGAGTTTCCAGATGTCTTTCCCGAGGAGCTGCCGGGAGTACCTCCTGTGAGGCAGGTAGAGTTTGGTATTGATTTGGTTCCGGGGGCTGCGCCTATAGCTAAGGTGCCTTATCGTCTTGCACCTCCAGAGATGCAAGAGTTATCCTCGCAGCTTCAGGAGTTGCTGGGGAAGGGATTTATTCGGCCGAGCAGCTCGCCGTGGGGAGCACCTATTCTGTTTGTCAAGAAGAAGGATGGTTCACACCGGATGTGTATTGATTACCGGGAGTTGAACAAGCTGACGGTCAAGAACCGTTACCCGTTGCCGAGGATCGACGATTTATTTGATCAGTTGCAGGGAGCATCTTGGTTTTCCAAGATCGATTTGAGGTCGGGATATCATCAGGTGAGAGTGCGAGAGGAGGACGTCCAGAAGACAGCTTTCAGGACGCGATATGGGCATTATGAGTTTGTGGTGATGCCTTTTGGGCTCACCAATGCCCCGGCGGTGTTCATGGATCTCATGAACAGGGTATGCAGGCCGATGTTGGATCGGTCGGTGATTGTATTTATCGATGATATTCTGGTGTATTCGAGATCTAGAGAGCAGCATGAGGAGCATTTGAGGGAGGTCCTTGGGGTACTGAGATCGGAGAAGCTTTATGCAAAGTTCTCCAAGTGTGATTTCTGGTTACGGGAGGTCCAGTTCCTAGGACATCTCGTTAACCAGGAAGGGATTCTGGTCGATCCGGCCAAGGTTGAGGCGGTGATGGGTTGGGAGGTGCCAAAGTCACCCTCTGAGATCAGGAGCTTCCTTGGATTAGCAGGGTATTATCGGAGATTTATCAAGGATTTCTCCAAGATCGCAGTGCCGCTCACCAGGTTGTCCCGGAAGGGTGTTGCATTCTCGTGGGGTCCCGAGCAGCAGACCTCCTTTGAGACACTTCGCCAGAGGTTGTGCGAAGCCCCGGTATTAGCTCTCCCGGAAGGGATGGAGGATTTTGTAGTATATTGTGATGCATCGATTTTGGGGTTGGGTGCGGTGTTGATGCAGAGGGGTCATGTGATAGCATATGCATCGAGGCAGCTGAAGCCTCATGAGACGAGATATCCCACGCATGATTTAGAGTTGGGGGCAGTAGTGTTCGCCCTCAAGATTTGGCGCCACTACTTATATGGGGTTCGATGTACGATATACACGGACCATAAGAGCTTGAAGTATGGATCAGCCCAATCTAAACATGCGTCAGAGGAGGTGGTTAGATGTGGTCAAGGATTATGATTGTGAGATCCTGTACCACCCGGGCAAGGCCAACGTGGTGGCCGATGCGTTGAGCCGCAGGGCGGAGAGCACTCCATTGCGAGATGTATGTTTGAGATTGACCATGATAGCTCCGGTATTGGATGCCATTCGTGGGGCACAGGCCGAGGCTGTGCAACCGGAGATGCAGAAGAGGGAACGGGTCATTGGTTTGGTTTCAGAATTCGTTACGGATGGGCGAGGGCTTATGACTTTTCAGGGTCGGATTTGGGTACCGTACATGGGTGGTACGCGCATTTCCTTGATGGAGGAGGCTCATCGGTCGAAATTTTCGATCCATCCGGGGGCTACGAAGATGTATTTGGATTTGAGGAGAGAGTATTGGTGGCCCTGTATGAAGAGGGACGTCGCATGGTTCGTTGAGAGGTGCTTGACCTGCCGTAGGGTTAAGGCCGAGCACCAGAGACCGCATGGCAAGTTGCAGCCATTGGAGGTTCCCGAATGGAAATGGGAACAGATCACTATGGATTTCATCACCAAATTGCCGAGAACTGCCAGAGGAGTGGATGCAATTTGGGTGATTGTGGATAGGTTGACGAAGAGCGCTCACTTCCTTGCCATCAGTGAGAGTTCTTCAGCGGAGAAGTTGGCAGAGTTATATGTGAGAGAAGTGGTATCTCGGCATGGGGTGCCGATCTCGATTGTTTCAGACCGTGATGTGCGCTTTACTTCCAGATTCTGGAAGAAATTTCATGAGGAGTTGGGTACTAGATTGCATTTTAGTACCGCATATCATCCCCAGACAGACGGTCAGAGTGAGCGGACGATTCAGACACTTGAGGACATGCTTCGAGCATGTGTGTTGGATTTTGGGGGTAGCTGGGATGCGTATCTACCCTTGGCGGAGTTTTCCTACAACAACAGCCATCATTCGAGCATTGGTATGCCACCCTTTGAGCTGTTGTATGGTAGGAGGTGTCGGACCCCCATTTGCTGGGGAGAGGTCGGGCAAAGAGTGATGGGCAGTACCGAGATCGTGCTTCAGACGACAGAGCAGATTCAGCAGGTCAGACAGAGGTTATTGACCGCCCAGAGTCGACAGAAGAGTTATGCAGACAGACGCCGGTCCGAGCTTGAGTTTCAGGTCGGCGACTTCGTTCTCTTGAAGGTCTCTCCTTGGAAAGGAGTGATTCGATTCAGGAAGAGGGGCAAGTTGGGGCCCCGGTATATTGGGCCATTTCGTGTGATTGCGAGGGTAGGCCGGGTAGCCTATCGTTTGGAATTGCCAGCAGAGTTGGGGCAAATCCACGACACTTTTCATGTGTCGCAATTGAGGAAATGTATTGCCGATGAGTCGGCAGTAGTTCCATTAGAGGATATTCAGGTGGATGCGAGCCTGAATTATGCCGAGAGACCAGTAGCCATCAGAGATCGGAAGATCAAGGTTCTGAGGAACAAGGAGGTACCTTTGGTGTTGGTTCAGTGGCAACACCGGAAGGGATCAGAGATGACCTGGGAGCCGGAGCGTGAGATGCGGGCTCAGCATCCGGAGCTATTTTAGAGCGAGACTTCGAGGGCGAAGTCTAATCCTAGTGGGGGAGAATTGTAACAGCCCAGATCTCCAGGTATTTTTATTGTTTTAATATTTTGAGTTTTGAGAAGGGACTCGGCGAGTTGGAGCTCAGACTCGCCGAGTAGGGTCGCGATTCTGGACGCGGGATTCGTTCGGACTCGGCGAGTCCAGGATATGGACTCGGCGAGTCCACGCTGTTTAATGAAACCCTAATTTCTCGGGTTTGGGACCTATTTAAATGGCCTTATGGCCGTCATTTGCATCCATCAGTCCATAGAGAGGAACCCTAAAAGTGCTTTAGCGATTTGAGAGTGAAAGGAGGCATTTCTTGACATTTTTGTGTTGTTTAGCAAAGAAGAAGGAGACTCTAGACAAGAGGAGGCAAAGGGGACTGCTATTTGGTGGATTTGAAGCTTGACCCTTCAATCTAAAGGTATAATTTCGACCCATCTCCTGTTTTGTGAAGTATAATCGGTTCTAGGGTTCTTGTGGCTTTGTTGAGTTGATTTGATGGCCAAATAGTCCCATGCTAGAGGTGAGACTTCGGATCTGGATCCATAGAGGTCCAGAGAGCCTCATTCTTCAAGCTTTATAGAGAACAATGGAGGTCATGACCTTGTATAGTGAGATTTGTTGAAGATTCTTCATAATTAGTCATATAGAGGTTGTTAATGCATCAAGACTAGGACTTTACGTGATGAATCAGTCTAGGAGGGCCAGATCTATGAATTGTTGGAGTAGATCTGACCTTAGAAGCAAGTTTGAGTGATTGCATGGAATGGACTCGCCGAGTCCGATGAGCAGACTCGGCGAGTAGCTTGAAGATTGCCTTGGACCGGCCAGTGAGTGGTCCAGACGAGTCAGGAGTTGACCCAGTGAGTCAGGGCGAGTTAGAGAGGATTGTCATGTGGTCTGAGTCGAGCTGGGACTCGCCGAGTCGTTCTTGAGACTCGGCGAGTTGAGTCGGGGTGGTCCCGCGATTCTTCCAGGTGGAACTCGTCGAGTCAGGGGGAGTACTCGACGTGTAGAAAGGGAATCCTAGAGAGTTGGTGAGAACGTCTAGACTCGCCGAGTTGCCGTGTGCACTCGCCGAGTCCGGTCAAAGTTGACCGTTGACCGTTGACCGTTGACTTGTGTTGACTTTTTAGGGATAGTCAACCTTAGAGATAAAAAGTGTTAATTAGAGTCTTGTGATGTTATAGGAGGATTAGAGCTCGGAGGATCGAGCACGAGGGATTTCCAGGGATCGTGAGATATCGAGACACGCAAGGTGAGTCTTCTCACTATACCTTACCTTGAGTCGGTAATCAGAGTTATGTGTTAGTGTATGTATGTTATGTGCATGTTATGTGTTGTACTGCATTATTTCTATGTGATTTATGCTGTGCATGTTTATAGAGTTGGAGCCGGAAGGTTCACAGAGTTAGAACCTGAGGGTTCACAGAGTTGGGTGCACGGACCCATAGAGTTATGGCCTCGAGTGGCTGATATGTGTTTTATGTGTGGTATTTTGGGGAACTCACTAAGCTTTGTGCTTACAGTGTTAGTGTTGTTGTTTCAGGTACTAGCGATGACCGTGGGAAGGCGCCGGCTTGATCTGTACACACGTGGAGGAATTTGATATATTTATGTGATCTTGGGATTGTATGATACATATTGGAATTTGGAATTTGATGTTTTATGAAATTAAAAGAGAAATGCTTTTTATAAATTGTGAAAAAAATAAATTTTAAAATTTTCGGTGTTACACCTTATGAGCTCCCATAATATTTCGTCTATCCCTTGCTTAAGGGATCCACAACCCAAATTCCAATTATCTTATAATTACAATTTTAGTTCCCTTAGTTTAATTAATTTCTTTTGACCACAAAATTAATTCTTGACCAATATTAATTAAACAAATATGATTTCTTCTTTCATATATTATTCATATAATATATTAATAAACCATAATAACCTCTTTCTCCATTATTCATCCAGTCAAGTTGCTTTGGTGAAGGCAACCCAAAAGGACCATGCTACAACCGGGTCAAGTACATACCAAATATAGTTATGGGCTTAGACACCTAATCCAATAGTAACTAGATTTATGAAGTATAAATTGAAAGTTTTGAGTTTGAAAGGAGTTATTTTTAATATATTGTTCATGAAACGCCTATTCTTGCCTTGTAACTGCATTTATACTTGTAGAAAAACCTAAAACATTCAAAAAACATGTGATTAGTATTTGTTTATAATCTATTATTTCAATCACATGTGATTAGGATCTTTTCCAGTAGTTTCTTCATCCTTCAACATGTACGCCATCTCCTTTTTTGTTGTTGTTGCATATGCATCAATGTAAAAGTAGAAAGTCGTTAATTTAATTGGATATTGCCTTTAAAAGATTCACTTTAGGCCTCCAAAAGCTCTCCTCATTGAGCTAACAGTCATGTTTTTCAAGTGACCCTATGATCATATTTTGTTATAAAGTATAATACAATTCTTTAAATCATATATGATTAATATATGTTATATTCATAAATGTTTTAGTCATATATGTTTAAAATCACATATGATTGATATATGTTATAATTATAAATCTTATGAACATTTACATTTTATGTTATAGTTTTTTAAATCATATATTATTAATATTTGTTGTAATAATAATCGTTTGTGTTGTTAATGATAGGTTCTATCTTTTCATAATATCTTTTACAAGCGATAATGTTAATTTCTTTAGAAATGAAAATGAAATGAGTATTGTAGATGTTAGTGAAGATGTTGAACATTCAATTCATCAAATCCTAAACTACATGGATGAAGATTTTGAAAATTCAAGTCATCAAATCTAGAACTTTAGTGTTTCAGGTAAAAAAATTAAATACTTATTTAATTTCTTATGATTATATAAGTAAATTTTTTTTAATTATTATTGTTTTTTAGAATTGAATACATATCAATGTATGTAATGTACAATCACATGTGATTGATAATGAATTCCTTACATAATCACATGTGATTATGTACATCACATGTGATTGAAAATGAATTCCTTATATAATCACATGTGATTATATAAGTAATTCATTAGTCTTAATTTAATCTGTTTTGTTAATGTTATGTGATTATTCATTAGTTTTTTTAATAATTATGTTTAATATAGTGTTAATCATATTTGATTATCCATTTTTTTTATATTTGAATAAATATGGACATATTTTGAGTTTATCGGTGTTTAATTATTTCTTTTAATCACATATGATTATATAAGGAATTTTAATATTTATCACATGTGATTTTATATTGCATTGATTTACGTATTTTGAATTGTTTCTTTTATAATAATACATGAGTAACATGTTTTCTATATTTGATCATACAAGTGAATGTTCTAGTTCTTGCAATCATGTAAATTCAAGTTGTAGGACGAGTTCAAGTTGTGTATCAAATTTTTATATGTCAGAGGTTCTACATTATATTAAACCAGATGTTCCTGAAGAGTTTAAACCTACTAAGGCAATAAGGTTCAAAGATGTGGATGAGGGAGTTAAAATTTATAAAAGATATGCAGAGAAGGCTGGTTTTGATGTTCATCTGAACACATTAAGGAAAGTTGGTGATATAATAAAGCATACGTTTTTGGTTTGTAACAGGATAGGTAAACCAAAATTGAATCCAACGGAACGTAACACAATCTACAGGGTTACAGATTGTAAAGCCAAAATAATTGTAAAACGTGTCAAAGGAACGTCTGATTATAGGTTTGATAAGTTTCAAGAAAATCACAGCCACGAGCTTCAAGATACATTTCACTTGAAAAGTACAAGGACTCTTTCATACTCTGACAAGGAGTTCATTGTTCGGGCTTTTACTGCAAAAATGGGTGCTACAAAAGCTTACAAACTCAAATAAACTTTGAAAGGCGGTTTTCAGTATTTAAGGGGCAAGGTTGTAGATTACATAAATTTTAAGAGGAGTATGGGCTCTATTAATGGCTTCAGAGATGCTCAACTTATTGTGAACAAGATGAATAATCGGAAAAACAACTATCTGAATTATTCGTTGTTTTATAGATGTGATGAGACTAATTTCTTACATGAAATTTTTTGGGCCGATGAAACAGATAAATCATACTACACTAAATTCAGAGATGTTATGTCATTTAATGCAATGTTTCGTACAAATAAGTAAGTTTTTCTTATGTATTTATGTTTCTAATCATATGTGATTTATATTTTCACAATAAGTATACTGATGTGATTATTATTGTAATCATATATGATTGATGAATGCTTAAGATGTATGGTATTTTTATTATGATTATAATCATATGTGATTGATCATATATAATCATATGAGATTGATGATTTATCAATGCTTAACAAGTATTCTGATGTAGTTATTTTTCGAATCACATGTGATTTGTCAATTGTCAAGAATTATACTGATGTGATGATGATTGTAATCATATATGATTGAATAAATTATCATCAAGTATTTGTAATGTGATTTTGATTATAATCATATGTGATTTATCATTTATCATCAAACATTCTTATGTAATTTATTTCCATGTTCTAAATATGGTTAATCATATTTTTGATTATTACATGAAATAGGTATGCATTGGTTTTTGTGCCGTTCACTGTCATTGATCATCATAAATCATCTTTTACTATTGTAGTCGGGTTGTTAAGCACGGTGGCTATAGATTTGTATAAATGGCTTCTTGAATAGTTTCAGAAGGCTCATTCAAATAAACAATCATTGTTTTAACTGATCAAGGTGCAGTAGCAAAGCAAGCAGTTGATTATGATTTTTCTCAATCAAAGCATAGATTGTGCATGTGGCATATCAAGAAGAAATTGCCAAAAAGGTACATTTTTTTTGAAATCACATGTGATTTTATATAGCATATATTTTTATATACATATTAAGTTGTGATATATCACATGTTATTTTTTAATCTGATAAGATTTTTTGGTAATCAAATATTATTTTTATAATGTTAACATATTTAATCATCTGTGATTTGTTTCTAATGTGAATAGATTTAAATCACATGTGATTTTGTTTCAATATTGTAATAGCATGTGATTGTCGAAATCATATGTTTATTCTATCATAATTGATTATGAATATAATGACACATGATTATTCCAAATCATATGTGATTACATTTACAATCATATATGATTAAACCATTTAAAGTTATGTAATGTGAGCTTTATCTTTATATTTGAATATTAATTTATAAACTGTGAATCACATGTGATTATTACAGCTATCTGTGGAATTTCTTAAAAGCACGGATTTCAAGAAAAAGTTCAATAAACTTTTTTGGGACATTTATATTGAGCGTCATATTTTCGAAAGGAGTTGGAAATTACTGATGAAAGAATTTAATCTTGAAGATGAGAAATGATTTAAAGATATTTTTGAAAATAAGGAAGCATGGGTACCTGCATATTTCAACGATTCTCCAAGGTGTGGGTTGATGAAGAAAACATCAAGGTTTGAGAGTATCAATTCATTTTTCAATGTATATTCAAAAACCAAAAATTTCTTTCTGAATTTAATGATGAATTATGATGCTGTCATTAAAAAAATGATATACACAACGTGAACGTGAACGTGAACGTAAAACTAAGGGATAAATTATTCTTGGAGGTCACCACGTATGATAGAAGAACATGCAGCAAAGGTGTATATTAGCAAAGTGTTTTTGAGGTTCAAAAAGAGATTTATAAAGGAGGTTGGTTTTGTGACGTTAAAGATTTAGGGGAGGGAGATGGATAGGAAATTTTTAAATTTAATCACAAGAACCAAAAACATGAAGTAAAAGCAACATATAAGGTATTTTTTTTATTTATATCATTTTTATATATGATAAGGTTGTGATCAATCACATGTGATTATAAAGATAATGTATATATGTCACTATATGTATTATTATTATACACAAATCATATGTGATTGATATATTTTGTGTATATAAAAGATGTTAATCACATGTGATTAAACAAGACTGTGATTTTTATTTGTATAATCATATGTGATTAATGTATAATCATATGTGATTAATGTATAATCATATGTGATTTTTCCTTTTTATAGGTTAAACTAAAATATGATGAAAAATAAATGAATTGCACCTATGGACATTTTAATGAAATACCGGAATAATATATTCTTAGGCGATGGACAAAGGATGTAATATCATTGAATTATCATCTATCGAGTGACCGTTCTGATGAAGAGGATGAAGAAGTTACCAAACTAGTTAATGAAGTGTTTTTCAATGTTGAAACTGCTTGAGAGACGATAAGCAGAAGTTAGCATGTTTGGCTAAAAGAACATAACTTTTGTTGAATGAGGTGAAGAGTAATTCTTCAAGTGAAAAACCTATTACAAATTCAGATATCCTTGAAAAACTTTATAATGTTACTATTCCAAAAGAAATCGAGATTTTTGTTCCAGAAGTTTAACATAATAAAGGATCACGAAAGAAGAGGCTTATTGTTGAAGTTGAAAAAGTAGTTATGAATGCCCAAATGAAGACCATAAAATGCTCACTATGTGGTAAAAGAGAACCACACAACAGGCATACTTTTCCAAGAAAATTTAATGCTCAGAATTGATGTATATATTTTTTTATTAGTTTCAAAATTTTAAGTGTATAATATTCATAACAGATGATTATCATATGTTATTCTGTAATTTTTACTAGCATAATCACATATGATTTGTTTTAATAATTTGTTTCTATAATATATAATAGTTAAGTATAAACTGCTAATAAAAGATCTTAATCACATGTGATTTTATAATAGCATATATATATATATATATATATATATATATATATATATATATATAATCACATGTGATTTCCTAATGTGAATAAGATTTTTTGTATTCACATATTATTTTTATAATGTGAACATATTTAATCATATGTGATTCTGGTATGTAAATAAGATTTAATAAATGATTTATATACATAATCACATGTAATTGATACACTTTTCATAACATGTGCAAATTCATTTGTTTATTCTAACATATATTATTTGTCAATTTGAATCGATTACAATGATATGTGATTTGTTTTTTAATGGTTTTAGATTTAAATCACATATTATTTTGTTTGAATATTGTAATCACATGTGATTATGCCTACATATCGTATGTGATTTTGTTTCATTTGTTAATTCTTGCATAAATTATTTTGAATATGTGATTTTTCTTTTTGTGTATGCATATATTACACATGATAATGACATGTGATTATTTAAAATAGTTTATTTCATACATATAATCATATATGGTTGAAGTATAAACCATACATTGATCATATGCGATTCTGGCATGTAAATAATATTTAATAGATGATTTGTCAATTTGAACATATCACAATGATATGTGATTTGTTTTTTAATGTGTTCAGATTTAAATCACATATTATTTTGTTTGAATATTGTAATCACATGTGATTATACCCACATATCATGTGTGATTTTGTTTCATATGTTAATTCTTGCATAAATTATTATGAATTTAATCACACATGCTTTTCAAAATCATACGTGATTATACCCACATATCATAAAAATATACATTTGTATTGTAAAGAAATAAAAAAACCCATATATCAACCATATCATATGTATTTTCAAAGATTCACATCCACAATCTCCAAATATCCATATATCTAATTAAAAACTAATGTAATTAAAACCTAAACATTGTCTTATCAAAACATCAAACATTGATGTACTTAAAAGCTAAATATTGTCTTAATCAAGGAACAAACAAATTATCCATATTAACATCATATCATCAAAGTAACATTCACCACTTCCTTTTCATTCTTGTATTCACATCCACCATCTCCATCTTCGATCCTCAACATCTATCTTCCCTTCTTCATATACACCTTCAATTATCAACATTCATCTTCAAGTTAGCGACCTCAATCTTTCATGCATTTGTGGAAAAGCTTCTTGTGTGTCATTTTTTCTTTTATTTTTATCTTGTTGGTTGTATGCATGTACTAACTCTATGATATCATGCTTCATGAGTTTAATTTTAGAAAGCATGATTGTATAAGCATATCTTGTTCTTATCAAATCTAACATTGCATCTTGTGATCCTTCTTTCATAAAACCAGTTTTATAAGACGCATTCGATTACCCCATGTATGTTTCCATATATCTCAATACAAATACTCCACAATCTATTTTGTTATTTTTTGTTTTGCATGTGAGATCCCACAAAATAGGCTTCAGATTTGGGTTTTCCAAAGCATGTGATCTTGGATGTTTTATTTCCCGTAAATATCTTGTAAAATATTTTTTCTGAAAATTAAAAAACAAGAAAGTAAATAACATAAAAAGATATTATTTACATTTACATAATCACCTGTGATTACCACTATAAAATAATGTTTTGATGATTTTTGAATTCAAATGTATAATCAGATATGATTTGAAATTTTTATTCATGTTTTATATAATCACATTTGATTTTTTTATAAAATAATCACATATGATTAATTTTATTTAATCATATGTGATTAGAAAAGTTTATTATTATTTTTTTAAATAATCACATGTGAGTGTTTTATGTAATCACATGTGATTTATTTTATTACTTTCTTATTTAATCAAATTTGATTTTTTTTACATACCATGTTTTTAAGTGTAGGCATGTACTTTCCTTCAATAGTTGCATCTGATATGCTATTATCGAAGATGACAATGTTTGGATTTTTGATGTTGAAAATATAGACAAACATGTGTTCTTCTTGGCAAATAGGGAAGAATATCTACATTTAAATATTTATTGTTGTATTTATGTATGTATATAATAATAATAATAATAATAATAATAATAATAATAATAATAATAATATGATTTTGAATTACTTACCAGATCAACATCTTTCAATTTTATTTTTTCTTCATCTTTATTGAACCAATCTACAAAGTATTTTTTGTATAGACTGTATCTATTCTCATCTTTCTCCTTTGCCTCTTTGCCGCCTTTTCCATTTGTTCTTATAGTTTTTTTCAATCTTTTTTCTTTTTGTCATCTTTTTTTGGTTTAGGAATTGGGTCATCCTCAATATACTTTGTCTAAATGTTAAATCATGTGTGATTTTAGTGTATAATCATATATGAATTTAAATAGATAATATTAATTTAGTGTTAGAATCATATATGTTTTACTTACGGTCATTTGGACAGATGAGAATGCACTCTTTGGAGAATTATTAATGTTTTGGTCCTTCTCGTTGTAGTTTAATAGTTCACACCACGAGTCTATGTCATCTGAAAATAAATTCTCTCTAGTAAACAAACTTTCAAATACATATCGGAAAACCACGTTGTTGTTTATTGTGAATAACACTTGATCACTGTAAATATAAAAAAAATTTGTTACTTCATATTATTTTATATATAAATATAATCACTTGTGATTTGATGAATGTTAAACAACTATATTTGACATAACTTTGATCATATGTATTTTTTGTTTTGTAATCATATGTGATTAATCAATATTTAATCACATGTGATTAAAGTTATGCTAATGTTTATTTTTGTAAATGCTAATCACATATTAAGAACTTACTATACACTTTCTTGCAAATCGAACAACCATTCACCAAACATTTTTTCTTCTGTTGTTAATTTTTGTTTTCAAGCAAATGGCTCTCTCTTTATATGGAGACCTCATTGATTCGGATGGCTTCTTCTTTCTTTGTTGCCGATGTTGTTGAGTTATATTTTTCTTTTCTGTAACCTCAGGCAAAGACTCTTTATTTTGATTTTTTGAAATCACAAATTTTATCTTTAGCTGGCCTTTTTTTTGATTTGGCACATCTTTCACAACAACTTCTTTTTTACCTTTATCTTTTTCTTCTTCACCAGTATTTTGCAATTCATATATGATTATAACTGTTAGAAAAATATTAGAATGATAATTTAAAATTTTTATAATTACTGTTAATCACGTATGATTGTAAGTTTAAGTAAACTGATAATTAGTTTTAAACATATATGATATTGTACAAACAAACAAAATAATATTTACCTCTGCCATTTCTGGGGGTGTCAACTTGCGTATGTTGAGATCATACGAGGGCATCATACTCTTTTCTTTTTTCTCTTTGTATTCTTTCAAGGTCTTTTCATAAACATAATTGACTTCATCACACTTAATATTTGGATACTGTTAAACTCTAATGTATTTCTAAAAATACGTTCAATAACATTTGTTATTGTTTTGTTCACATCTTCGTCAAAAATCACATAAATGAAATAAGTTAGTATTTATCACATATGAGGTGTTTTTTTTATTTATTATAATCACATAGAATTAAAACAAAAATATAATTTTTATCACATATTATTAAAACATAAATGGCTATATCTTTTAGTTATATGTGATTTATGTCTATATAGGAACAAATGTTGTTCAAGGAAGAGTTTTTCTTGATATTTAATTAGTATAATAAGTTGACAATAAATAAAGAAAAGTTTTATAATATTTAATCATACTTGATTATCAATTACATCAAATGGTTTTTAAATTCTACAAATTACATACAACACAATTTAAATTAATTAATATATAAAAAGTAATTGTATTTCAATATAATATTTTTATCAAATAAATATGATCGGTACCTTTTGTTTTAACAACAATTGTTCCTATAAATTTAGCATATATAATTACAAAATATTATTAATCATATATGATTAAAAAAAATTACACAAAGATATTATATTTTTACGTGAACATAATCACATGTAATTATAAGGTATGTAATAGCATGTTTAATCATATGTGATTATAACATATGTAATGACATGTGATTATTATATTTTGTTATGTGATTATAACATATATAATGACATGTGATTATTACATATTTAATCATATAATTTTATATTTAATCATATAATTTTATAGTTATATGTAACTTAGAAATATATTCTTATATTTACCTTCTCTAACACTATTTTGTTCTTCACCAGTAATTTGTTTTCCTTTCTCAGAACTCATTCCTTTTAGATTCTTCCCCTCCACACCTGAATATAATTAAAAAATTATTAATATTATAATAATATTTGATTTTAATATATGTAATCAGAAACGATTACAATGTATGTAATCACATATGATTATTGCGTATTTAATCAAATTTGATTGTACAAAGATATTATATTGTTATGTGAATAATAATCACATGAGATTATAAGACATGTAATCATATATGATTATTATATATGTACAAATATATTATATTTGATTATTACATATGTAATCATATGTAATTAACAAAATATTATTTTATAGTCATATCTTTTTGACAAATATATGTAATCATATTTACCTTCTTAAACTCTCTATGGTTCTTCACCAGTTATTCCTTATCATTTCTTAGCATTCTTTCCTACTATATTATTCCCCTCCACACCTAAATACAATTAAAAAAAAGTAATTAATAATTTGTGAATGTAATCACATTAATTAAAATATATGTAATCGTATTTACATTCTCTAACTGTGTGTGGTTCTTCACCAGCAATTCCTTTTCCTTTATCAACATTCATTCCTTCTAGATTCTTTCCCTCCACACCTGAATATAATTTTAAAAAATTATTAATATTATAATCAGATGTGATTTTAATATATGTAATAACAAACGATTACAATGTGTGTAATCACATATGATTATAGCGTATTTAATCAAATTTGATTATACATTAAGTAATTAAATATGATTTACCTTCTTCACCTATTTGTGTTTCTTCACCAGTTCTTCCTTCTCCTTTGTTAGGATTATTCCCTTCTATATTCTTCCCCTCCACGCCTAAATACAGTTAAAAAAAATTATTAATAATTTGTGAATGTAATCACATGTGATTATAATATATGTAATCATATGTAATCATATTTACCTTCTCTAGCTGTCTGTGGTTCTTCACCAATAATTCCTTTTTCCTTTCTCAGCATTCATTCCTTCTAGATTCTTCCCCTCCGCACCTGTAATCACATTTGATTATAATATATGTAATCATATATACTTTATTAATCTATATTTGTTTACCTCCTCCTCCAGCATTTTGTTCTTCTTAATTATCACCACCTTTTCATTTTTAACACCTTTATCATGTAAATTCATGTCATCCAAACATTGATCATTATTATCAGTTTCAACTTCCTCACCATCTTTATTTTTAGCTGATATTTCAATATCTTCACCTCTCTCATCTTTATTTTTTCCTTGCTGTTCCTCTCCTCCTTTAACGTTCTCATTTTCCTCTCTGATACCTACATATAATTTAAGATACGTATTTAAAAACCCGTGATTTTATACATATTTTTTCTTAAAATACACTTACCTCCTTCAATATTTTCCCTTCCTGCATTCTTTTTCTTTGATTCATCATTATTATATCCATTGTCATCTTCATCATCATTACTATAGTTATCTTGAACATCATCATTCCCAATTTTTTTTCTTGATTATCTTCATTCTTATCTTTAAAAATTGCATCAAGGCAAATTTTCAAATGATTCAAGGTTATATTTTCTGGAAATTTATTTATTCCATCTTCAATCAGCATATCTAACTTCCTATACTTAATCATAACCACTTCCTCATAAGCGTACATAATAAATCAATTAAAATATATATTAATATATATTTTGAAACATGTAAGATATTAGTAAATAGTTATGAGTTTTCATATAATTGTTGTAATTAAATTTACCTCTTCATTCAATTCTTCCTCAACAAACTCATCGTTAAAATCCCCTGTCCCAAAATCACCAAGCTCATCATTTTCAAAAGTTTATCTCATCTTTATCTTCTCTGAAGTCTAGTGGCAGATCACTGGACGTGTTCTTTCAACCTTAAATACATCAGATTTGATTCTGTCTAGATAAAGGAACTGGAAAAAAAATAATTATTATATATCACATGTGACTTAATATAGTTATTAATGTTTTAATTTTGTAACAAAATCTATTAATCATATATGATTTCCCTCTCTCATGAAAGATTGTCTCTCCCCTATCTCGCTGAAATTTAGATATGTGAGCCCGGAAACACATTTTAAAATACGCCTGTCAGCGCAGCTCTTTTTGGAAAACGGAATGTACCGGATTTTTAGCACGTACAACCATCAAACCAGAGACCAAAGCAAGGCTCGACAAAACAGAAAGTATCATAGTACGTCGTCCTTCCCTGAAATGGAACTTTCATGCTGGCAGAGTGGTGGTACGACACTACTTATCATACCACAATGAAAATGACCCCATTTTTTAGAATCATATGTGATTTAAGAATGTTACATCTAAATCACATGTGACTATAGTTACTCATGTTAGAACATATGTTATATATAAATAAAAATCATATGAGATTTTGAAGATATTTAAATAGAATAAAACATATTAAACGTACAACCAAATAAGCACATGGTCCATTAAAATTGCTTGTTGGAATGGATGGATCAAAAGATTGTTTGTTTTTAACCAAACAGTCTATCAAATAAGAACACCTGTCGATGTTGCTTATTTTTGTCTTTCTTTTTATGTAGTTGAATGGATTGGTGTTTGATTTTCCTGAAGAGCTTGATTTTATCAGCGACTTGATCAACAAAGCTATCAAATTCATCCTAAAATTCATATCTGCCTTGTTGGTGGAAAAAACCTTCATATTTATATCTTGAAGTCGAATCATCTTCTTGTCTTCAAACTGGTTTCTCCATTGTTCATAACATTTATCTTCTTTTGTTCTGAATGGAAGTTTTTAAAATTGTTTTCTTCCCAAAGGAAATCCAAGAATTTCTTTCACCGATTCTTTGGTGACATAGATCACTCCTTTTTGAAGAACTGTCTTCTTTGTCTCTGAGTTAAAATTATTAAGAACAAAGCAACTTAAGGCACATGGGACCTCTGTCATCTTCATGTTTAATATCCCCGCAAAACTCACCTGTCTCATACAATCTTTTTGTACTTCCTTGAAGCCTAAAGCTCCAGGTGTACACCTATCATCAAATACATCAATTAATAAATTTAATTCACATGTTATAATAAGAATTAATGGACTTATTATACATGTTTTATAATTTCATCACATGTGTGTTAACTGAAAAAGACATGAAATATATATTGAATAATGTCAAGTGATTGATTTTTGAATCATATATGATTTAATAAACTTTTGTATAATCACATGTGATTGATTTTTTCATATATAAAATATATTATTGACATGTTGATTCATTTTTGAATCATATATGATTAATAAATTTTTTTAAGAATCAGAAGTGATTAATTTTTGAATCATATATGATTTAATAAATTATTTTTTTCGTAAATAAAAGATATTAATCAAATGTGATTTAATAAAGTTATTATGAAAACACATATGATTTAGTAAATTTTTTTTTGTATGAAGTTGTTAATCACAAAGTTATACCTGTTTCTGATGGTATCAAAATGCTTCTTTACTATATTCTTCTTTCTTTTCTTTATCTATTTTGTTTCTGAATCAGAATCTTCTTCATTTTCATCAAGTAGTTGATATTTTGTTTTTGAAGCAATGACTTTTCTCTTTCTTGACTCAGTTTTTTCAGCTGTTATGAAAATAAGAATCATATATTAAAACATTTATACTTGTCAAACAAGTTTTAATAATGAAGTAATAATAAATAATTATGTAATTTTAAATACATATTATAATTATACGTGATTGAATTATACATTTGTCGTGTTTTAATTTAGAGCTTCTTTCTATTGTGTCTTCTTCATTTGATCTTTTTCCTTTTCCTTTAGAGAGACAAATGTTAAAAAAAGAATAAATTATTATGAATATATATTTAGTTAGATGTGATCGGAGATATTCTAAATTTTTGAGTAGTAGTCTCTTTATTAGAACCTATATGATTTAGAACACAATGTTAATCATATATGATTTAGAACATAATATTACATGTGTCGATTGTTTTTTTATGACTTTTTTTTTTCCTTTTGTATGTTTGTTCATATGATTTTTGGTTTTTATGCATGTGTAAAGCGGGATTATTATCGTCGTAATCAGTAAATAAACAAAATAAATAGTCATTAATAAAAAACAGAGCATAAAAATAAAAAAAACCCTAGATAATAGATAAAATACACTATTATTGAACTTTATTGGGTGAATAGTTAGTATATAATCACAAATGATCAATCAATATCTTCATAATCAATAGATAACAATATAAATGAAAAATAGAGTATAAAATTCAAAAAAACCTACATAAAACACTCGATAACATTTAAAATCTAATGACATGTACTAAAATCTTTCAGTAACTATTTATATTTCGAAAACAGATAACGACATGTCAAATACATTTTTGTAAGTTCAAAACAAAATCAGGGAATGCGTTGATTTTTACCTTTTTATGAATCAATTATTTTCGTGATGAGTCGTCGATTTTGATGACATTTTTGTTCTTTGGAAATCAGTCGTTGATTTTGATGATTATCAGCGAAGATTTAGGGTTTTTTCTACTATTTTTGCGAGGGTTTTCTTCCCATAAAATTAGAGAGAAGTAGAGAGAGAAGTTATGGGGAATGAAATTAGGGGGAAGGAGTAGTTATATGGAGAAGGATTCAGTTTCGTTTTGATTTACAACATTACCCCAACATTCCAAACTTCTCCAAATTGCCCCTAATAAGATTAGTGTTAGGTGTCTCCAACCTAGCAAATATAGGGGTACAATATACTCCAAAAGAACACCACTATATTGCACTAAAAGGTAGTACAAGGCAAGTGGGGTCGATCCACAGAGACACAGAATAATTAGTTTATACCTCATTGCACCAGGTATTGTAGTCACAAAAGATTAAGGGGGTGGTCTTGAATGCAATGATTCAAATAAAGAACTAAATTAATAAGTAAAGAAATGATTAAGTGAAATAACTTCAAGATTTGTAAGTACTAGATCTAACTCTATGCAAGGCTAATTGACATTATGATTCAACTATGAAATGACATTTGTTTAATTTTATCTAAGATGGTATTTAGAAATGCTAATAAGCTCTATCAATTCTCATTCACCATGTTATTTAATCAAAATAAGCTCTCTGATTAATTCTAATCTAACCAATCTAATCTAAACAAACTCTTAGAATTAGGGGAAATATTGCATTATACTTTGTGTGAATTTTACCAACAACATTCAATACTCCTCACAAGCTCGGTAGTCTTAGAATGTGTGAATTTGTTTTGCTCTAGAATCATTTCAAATAGAATGATTTAATACTTGTTACGTGTTCTATTTTACAAAATAATTACGGATTTTGTAATATAAGTAACACGAATGATTTAACCCTAACTCAATTAGCCAAAAAGAACTAGAATTGAAATCAAACTTTCAAATAAACCAAAATCAAATTCACTAGATAACATTAGAAACAAACATCAAATCACATGATTGAATTCATAAACACAATAGTCAATGCATGAAGTTGGAGAATCTAGGGTTCTAGCCACTCATGGCTAGAACAAGATCACAAATCTAGAAAATGAAATTAAAGTTCTTATAAAATGAAATCAAATGTTCACAACTGTTAATCAACTTCAAAATCCTCAAGAAAATTGCTTCTCTGCTCCAAAACTCGACCCCCTCAAGATAAAATCGGTTCCCCCCTTTAAGAATGGTGAAAAACTGCCTTAAAACCTACATTTACGTTTACATGGCCCGCGTAAATTAACACTGTCATTTACACGGCCCGCATAAACGCAAAAATATACCACACAAAAATCTATGTTACACGGTCAGCGTAAACACAAGGCTTACATTTACATAGCGGTGTAAATCTCTGTAAAGCCAAAATCTACATTTCTTTGATATCTTGCTCCTCGGTGCTCCAAAAGTCTCGAAATTTTGTCCACAACTCTTATTTACCTCCTCCAACAAGATCCTACCTCCAAAAGTCCCTGAATTATCAAAAAAGTATGTGAATGAAATTGCCTCATGAAAAATTCTAAAAAACATGCAAAACGCATGAGTTTAAGCCTATATGCAATATACTCTTATGAAATAAAGCTACAAAATGGATACATAAAATGCACCTAACAAATCTCCCCAAGCTTAAACCTTTCTTGTCCTAAAGAAAGAACAAGAAAATTTAAACCGGAGAAAATAAAATAAAAGAAAAGAAAAGAAAATCAAAGTTAAAACTTTTTTGAAACTTGATGCAAGAAATCAAAACAAACATTATATATATATATATATATATATATATATATATATATATATATATATATATATATATATATATATATATATATATATATATATATATATATCCATAGCAATTAACCCTGTTTTTTACGATAGTTGAGTATGTACCTGTCGTGACTTGAGTCAACTTGGCTTTATTCTCAAAATATTATATAACAATAGAAATAAGACCTTAGCCACTCGCTAATACAACTCAACAGAATCAAAGATCACCACACTTGTTCCCTCTCAATATCAACAAGTCAATTAATGGAACAAATTATGGTCTTACTCTCTTGAAATTGTATGTGACAAAACATGCTCAATCATCTTTGTTTCACAAATTATGACAATGACCGACTCCAACTATTTGTTGATCAACAACAATCTTTTTCTGAAAAAATCTTTTCTAAAAATTTCCTTATATTTACCCAAATTGGTTACGAGTTTCAAACCATTTACTCCAGTCAAAGTAATTAACATTCAGTCCCAATGTCATAAGTTCAAATCCAAGTCCAAGGGAATCTTTTGGCAGCCAAATATTTTTTTAAACATATTATTCAGTAAATATATAAACACAAGTATATACAAAATTCCTAATTACAATTTCCTACAAATAAAGCTCATGGCTTTCTTTGAAATCCGTGTAGCTGGCTTCCAACCAACACATCCAGATCAAATGAACTTAGTGTGCTAGATTTAAAAGGATCCATCAGGTTTACTTGCCCGAACCTCAAAGCCCACAGATTAGCTTTATTTGGTTATTAAGTTTATGGCTTTCTATGAAACCCGTGTAGCGAATTTTCAACCCAATCAGTCCCAAACGATTTTGCTTTAGGCGATTAGGTGTAGAACATCCCTCAGAGTTTACTTATTCGAGTTCCAAAGGTCACAGATTTACTTAATAACACCAATTTTATTTATTTATTTATTTATTTTTATATTTTTTTTAAGAATTCACTAGCTAAGATAACATAAAACACTCTAGTTAATTTATTTATTTGGCCTATTTATTTATATTTTCATCCTTGACTTTTTCTATGGTGGGACATCTCACGGTCTACTACAATGAGGGGCTTATCGACATTTTTCGGGCGACTAAAGTTAACATGCAAAGACCCGTAAGTATAATCGGAAATTATGTCCCGAAGCAGGGTATATAAAAGGGAATGAGTAGAAATGACTTTTTAGAGCGCTGGAAGGCTCGGGAAATTGAAATTTTGTATCTTTTTATGAATTTTTTGAATTTGGCATTTTGAGTTCAATTGACCATTAACTACTCATAAGACTAGTCATACGTCCCAAAGAATTGACTCATACATGTTGTTATGCTTCAGTGTTGACAATCTTCTCACTTTCTGTTTTGCACGAGTAGCTTCGGGAGGTGTGTTCGTGTGTGATTAGCTTGCTTTTAGATTTTGAATAACAGAGCAAGTCTAGTCTCAAGGCAAACGACTTACTTACCAGCTCAACTGTTTTGAGAAGATTTGGTTGCTTGGGATTGGATCAATTTTTTTTTCAACAAATGAATGCAACGCAAAAATTTAGATGCAAAATGCAAAGAATAAAAAAAAAAAATGAATATCTTTTTGGCTTTTGAAAAAAAAATTCAATGCAGAAAAATGAAAAAGAAAAATAATGCAATATGTACAAAACTACATGTAACCTACATGCAACGGGATTTATGCATGGATGGATGCCCCTCCCCAAGCTTAAAATATAACATCGTCCTCCATGCTTGGAGAGAGGCATAGCCTGCCTATTGAGAGTCGGATGGTGGAGGATGGTAGATGGGTTGGGATCGGGTCCAAAACATTGACAAATGCACACCCATTGAATGTTAAGTAAAATATGAACGATTAAAGGTATGGAAAGAAATTATCGAATCGTTCTTAGAGCCTCGCAATTGTGGTGTGAACCTCCTCTTCGTCCTCCCTATGCTATCCGTGAAGTATTTTTGGAGCCGGAGAGTCATTTTCTAGGCATAAAAAGTAAGTTAAAACCATTTGGGACATAAAAAAAATGAAATTTACCAAAGACTAAAAAGTTTTAAAGAAAGGACAAAAATACCCACAGGTTGCCTCCTGGTTAGCCACCCTTGTTTAAAGTCGTTGGCTCGACATGACCCCTGAATATGCATCAATCTAAGTATGTGGGGCTCTCAAATACATCAACCTTCTCGCCACTTCCTTCAATGGAACACTTATCTTATACTTGACTTTCTTTTTGCTTGGGAACCATACTGGACTTAAACCCTTAGTGCCCATAAGCGTCCAACCGAACCTTTTCTTGTACTTGTCCCGTAAGGTCATCAACTCTTCCTTTTTTGATAGGATGGCCGAGTTGGTAACCGGTTGGGTGTCTTCCTTCTCGAGATACATATACCTTGAAGGGTTTGGCAGATTTATCGTTTCCGGCTTTTGTGGTTGGCCTACCAATGAAATGAGTTTCTCATTGGTAATGGGTGACTCAACCACTCTTTTGTCAACCTCCAACACCTCCTCTATAACTTCATTGAAATCCTTCTCCACTTCTACTTCTTCCTCTTCTTCCTTGTCTTCAAATTGCAATCTTGGATCATCAAAAAATTTCCTATCGTTCAAGGTAACGATAGAAACGATATGCCTTGTGTCCTCTTCAGTTTGGAATGGTAATTTTCCTTGAGCTTCCATTATACTCACAGATTGAGTAAGTTGTGCAATTTGTTGCTCTAAGATTTTGAGGCTAGCTTTGGTTGTTTCTTGGAAGATTTGGGTAGTAGTGGCAATGCTTTTGACAATGTCTTCCAAGGACATGCTTGAAGTTTTAGTTTGTTGGGGAGGTGGAGGATATGGTTGTTGGAACTGTGGAATTGGTTGGTATTGGTCATATCTGCAAGCTTGGTATTGGTTGTCTCCCCAAACCTGGTTGTGGTTCCACCATTGATCATATTGAGGTTGATCATAACTCCATTGGTTTGACCAATAGTAGCTTCCCATTTCTTGCACTTCTTCCCATTTTCCTTGTAAATACGGACACACATCCATATGATGTCCATTTTGAGTGCAAAAATCGTAGGGAATACGTGTGGGTTGCGCATTTTGTTCATTTCCAATCATCATAACTAACTGAGCTAGCTCAGAAAGTTGGTCTTTAATGTGAGGAGTATTCATTTATGAGCGACACTTTATGTTTCTTTTTTTTTTTCTGTTTTTCTTAATAGAGATGTACCTACTCACAAAAATCTTAGCATAAACAGTTAGTAACACTGTTTCCCCAGCAATGTTGCCAATTTGTTAGGTGTGTCAAACCCAATAAATATAGGGGTACAATATACTCCAAAAGAACACCACTATATTGCACTAAAAGGTAGTACAAGGCATGTCAATTTGTTAGGTGTGTCAAACCCAATAAATATAAGTATACGATATACTCCAAAAGAACACCACTATATTGCACTAAAAGGTAGTACAAGGCAAGTGGGGTCGTTCCATAGAGACACGGAATAATTAGTCTATACGTCTTTGCACAAGGTACTGTAGTCACAAAAGATTAAAGGGGTGGTTTTGAATGAAATGATTCAAATAAAGAACTAAATTAATAAGTAAAGAAATGATTAAGTCAAATAACATGAAGATTTGTAAGTACCCCAACTCAATGCAACACTAATTGACATTATGATTCAAGTATGAAATGACATTTGTTTATTTTATCTAAGATGGTATTTAGAAATGCTAATAAGCTCTATCAAATCTCATTCACCATGTTATTTAATCAAAATAAGCTCTCTGATTAATTCTAATCTAAACAAGCTCTTAGAATTAGGGGAAAGATTGCATTATACTTTGTGTGAATTTTACCAACAACATTCAATACTCCTCACAAGCTCGGTAGTGTTAGAATGTGTGAATTTGATTTACACTAGAATCATTTCAAATAGAATAATTTAATGCTTGTTACTTGTTCTATTTTACAAAACAATTACGGATTTTGTAATATAAGTAACATGAGTGATTTAACCCTAACTCAATTAGCCAAAAAGAACTAGAATTGAAATCAAACTTTCAAATAAACCAAAATCAAATTCACTAGATAACATTAGAAAAAACATCAAATCACATGATTGAAGTCATAAACACAATAGTCAATGCATGAAGTTGGAAAATCTAAGGTTCTAGCCACTCATGGCTAGAACAAGATCACAAATCTAGAAAATGAAATTAAAGTTCTTACAAAATGAAATTAAATGTTCCCAAGTGTTAATCAACTTCAAAATCCTCAAGAAAATCGCTTCTCTGCTCCAAAACTCGACAACCTGAAGAAAAAATTGGTTCCCCCCTTTAAGAATGGTGAAAAACTACCTTAAAACCTGCATTTACGTTTACACGGCCCGCGTAAATGCAAAAATATACTGCGCATAAATCTATGTTTACACGGCTCGCGTAAAGGCAAGGCTTGTATTTACATGGCCGTGTAAATCTCTATAAAGCCAAAATCTACATTTCATTGATGTCTTGCTCCTCGGTGCTCCGCAAGTCCCGAAATTTTTTCCACATCTTTTATTTACCTCCTCCAACAAGATCCTACCTCCAAAAGTCCCTAAAATATCACAAAAGTATGTGAATGAAATTTCCTCATGAAAAATCCTAAAAAACATGCAAAATGCATGAGTTTAAGCCTATATGCAATGTACTTTTATGAAATAAAGTTACAAAATGGATACATGAAATGCACCTAACAAATCTCCCCAAGCTTAAACCTTTCTTGTCCTGAAGAAAGAACAAGAAAATTCAAACCGGAGAAAATAAAATAAAAGAAAAGAAAAGAAAATCAAAATTAAAACTTTTTTGAAACTTGATGCAAGAAATCAAAACAAACATGAAATATATATATATATATATATATATATATATATATATATATATATATATATATATATATATATATATATATCCAACCAAATTAACCCTGTTTTTTACGATAGTTGAGAATGTATCTGTCCTGACTTGAGTCAACTTGGCTTTATTCTCAAAATATTATATAACAATAGAAATAAGACCTTAGCCACTCGCTAATACAACTCAACAGAATCAAAGATCACCACACTTGTTCCCTCTCAATATCAACAAGTCAATTAATGGAACAAATTATGGTCTTACTCTCTTGAAATTGTATGTGACAAAACATGCTCAATCATCTTTGTTTCACAAATTATGACAATGACCGACTCCAACTATTTGTTGATCAACAACAATCTTTTTCTGAAAAAATCTTTTCTAAAAATTTCCTTATATTTACCCAAATTGGTTACGAGTTTCAAACCATTTACTCCAGTCAAAGTAATTAACATTCAGTCCCAATGTCATAAGTTCAAATCCAAGTCCAAGGGAATCTTTTGGCAGCCAAATATTTTTTTTAAACATATTATTCAGTAAATATATAAACACAAGTATATACAAAATTCCTAATTACAATTTCCTACAAATAAAGCTCATGGCTTTCTTTGAAATCCGTGTAGCTGGCTTCCAACCAACACATCCAGATCAAATGAACTTAGTGTGCTAGATTTAAAAGGATCCATCAGGTTTACTTGCCCGAACCTCAAAGCCCACAGATTAGCTTTATTTGGTTATTAAGTTTATGGCTTTCTATGAAACCCGTATAGCGAATTTTCAACCCAATCAGTCCCAAACGATTTTGCTTTAGGCGATTAGGTGTAGAACATCCCTCGGAGTTTACTTTCGAGTTCCAAAGGTCACAAATTTACTTAATAACACCAATTTTATTTATTTTTTTATTTATTTATTTTTATATTTTTTTAAGAATTCACTAGCTAAGATAACATAAAACACTCTAGTTAATTTATTTATTTGGCCTATTTATTTATATTTTCATCCTTGACTTTTTCTATGGTGGGACATCTCACGGTCTACTACCATGAGGGGCTTCTAGACATTTTTTCGGGGGACTAAAGTTAACATGCAAAGACCCGTAAGTATAATCGGAAATTATGTCCCCAAGCAGGGTATATAAAAGGGAATGAGTAGAAATGACTTTTTAGAGCGCTAGAAGGCTCGGGACATTGAAATTTTGTATCTTTTTATGAATTTTTTGAATTTGGCATTTTGAGTTCAATTGACCATTAACTACTCATAAGACTAGTCATACGTCCCAAAGAATTGACTCATACATGTTGTTATGCTTCAGTGTTGACAATCTTCTCACTTTCTGTTTTGCACGAGTAGCTTCGGAAGGTGTGTTCGTGTGTGATTAGCTTGCTTTTAGATTTTGAATAACAGAGCAAGTCTAGTCTCAAGGCAAACGACTTACTTACCAGCTCAACTGTTTTGAGAAGATTTGGTTGCTTGGGATTGGATCAATTTTTTTTCAACAAATGAATGCAATGCAAAAATTTAGATGCAAAATGCAAAGAATAATAAAAAATAGAAAGAAAATCTTTTTGGCTTTTGAAAAAAAAAATTCTATGCAGAAAAATGAAAAAGAAAAATAATGAAATATGTACAAAACTACATGCAACCTACATGCAACGGGATTTATGCATGGATGGATGCCCCTCCCCAAGCTTAAAATATAGCATCGTGCTCCATGCTTGGAGAGAGGCATAGCCGACTATTGAGAGTCAGATGGTAGTTGGGTTGGGAATGGGTCGAAAATAGTGACAAATGCACACCCATTGAATGTTAAGTAAAATATGAACGATTAAAGATATGGACAGAAATTACCGAATCGTTCTTGGAGCCTCGCAATTGTGGTGTGAACCTCCTCTTCGTCCTCCCTATGCTATCCGTGAAGTATTTTTAGAGCTGGAGATTCATTTTCTAGGCATAAAAAGTAAGTTAAACCATTTGGGACATAAAAAAAATGAAATTTACCAAAGACTAAAAAGTTTTAAAGAAATGACAAAAATACCCCCAGGTTGCCTCCTGGTTAGCCACCCTTGTTTAAAGTCGTTGGCTCGACATGACCCCTGAATATGCATCAATCTAAGTATGTGGGGATCTCAAATACATCAACCTTCTCGCCACTTCTTTCAATGGAACACTTATCTTATTCTTGAATTTCTTTTTGCTTGGGAATCATACTGGACTTAAACCCTTAATGCCCATAAGCGTCCAACTGACCCTTTTCTTGTACTTGTCTTGTAAGGTCATCAACTATTCCTTCTTTGATAGGATGGTCGAGTTGGTAACCGGTTGGGTGTCTTCCTTCTCGAGATACATATACTTTGAAGGGTTTGGTAGATTTATTGTTTCCGGCTTTTGTGGTTGGCCTACCAATGAAATGAGTTTCTCATTGGTAATGGGTGACTCAGCCACTCTTTTGTCAATCTCCAACACCTCCTCTATAACTTCATTGAAATCCTTCTCCACTTCTACTTCTTCCTCTTCTTCCTTGTCTTCAAATTGCAATCTTGGATCATCAAAAAATTTTCTATCGTCCAAGGTTATGATAGAAACGATATGCCTTGTGTCCTCTTCAGTTTGGAATGGTAATTTTCTTTGAGCTTCCATTATACTCACATATTGAGTAAGTTGTGCAATTTGTTGCTCTAAGATTTTGAGGCTAGCTTTGGTTGTTTCTTGGAAGATTTGGGTAGTAGTGGCAATGTTTTTGACAATGTATTCCAAGGACATGCTTAAAGTTTTAGTTGTTGGGGAGGTGGAGGATATGGTCGTTGGAACTGTGGAATTGGTTGGTATTGGTCATATCCACAAGCTTGGTATTGGTTGTCTCCCCAAACCTGGTTGTTGTTCCACCATTGATCATAACTCCATTGGTTTGGCCAATAGTAGCTTCCCATTTCTTGCACTTCTTCCCATTTTCCTTGTAAATACGGACACACATGGGTATGATGTCCATTTTGAGTGCAAAAATCGCAAGGAATACGTGTGGGTTGCGCATTTTGTTCATTTCCAATCATCATATCTAACTGAGCTAGATCAGAAAGTTGGTCTTTAATGTGAGGAGTATTCATTTATGAGAGAAACTTTTTGTTTCTTTTTTCTTGCTGTTTTTCTTAATAGAGATGTACCTACTCACATAAATCTTAGCATAAACAGTTAGTAACACCGTTTCCCCGGCAATGGTGCCAATTTTTTAGGTGTGTCAAACCCAACAAATGTAGGGGTACAATATAATCCAAAAGAACACCACTATATTGCACTAAAAGGTAGTACAAGGCAAGTCAATTTCTTAGGTGTGTCAAACCCAACAAATATAGGGGTACAATATACTCCAAAAGAACACCACTATATTGCACTAAAAGGTAGTACAAGGCAAGTGATGTCGATCCACAGAGACACGAAATAATTATTCTATACCTCTTTGCACAAGGTACTGTAGTCAAAATAGATTAAGGGGGTGGTCTTGAATGAAATGATTCAAATAAAGAACTAAATTAATAAGTAAAAAAATGATTAAGTGAAATAACTTCAAGATTTGTAAGTACTCCAACTCTATGCAAGACTAATTGACATTATGATTCAAGTATGAAATGACATTTGTTTATTTTATCGAAGATGGTATTTAGAAATGCTAATAAGCTCTATCAATTCTCATTCACCATGTTATTTAATCAAAATAAGCTCTCTGATTTAATTCTAATCTAATCAATCTAATCTAAACAAGCTCTTAGAATTAGGGGAAAGATTGTTATACTTTGTGTGAATTTTACCAACAACTTTCAATACTCCTCACAAGCTCGGGAGTGTTAGAATGTGTGAATTTGCTTTACACTAGAATCATTTCAAATAGAACTACTTAATGCTTGTTACTTCTTCTATTTTACAAAACAATTACGAATTTTGTAATATAAGTAACATGATTGATGTAACCCTAACTAAATTGGCCAAAAAAAACTAGAATTGAAATCAAACTTTCAATTAAACCAAAATGAAATTCACTAGATAACATTAGAAACAAACATCAAATCACGTGATTGAAGTCATAAACACAATAGTCAATGCATGAAGTTGGAGAATCTAGGGTTCTGCCACTCATGGCTAGAACAAGATCACAAATCTAGAAAATGAAATTAAAGTTCTTACAAAATGAAATCAAATATTCCCAAGTGTTAATCAACTTCAAATTCCTCTAGAAAAACGCTTCTCTGCTCCAAAACTCGACCCCTCAAGAAAAAATTGGTTCCCCCCTTTAAGAATGGTGAAAAACTGCCTTAAAACCCGCATTTACATTTACACGGCCCGCGTAAATTAACATTGTCATTTACACGGCTCGTGTAAACGCAAAGATATACTGCACAGAAATCTACGTTTACATGGCCCGCATAAACACAAGGCTTGCATTTACATGGCCGTGTAAATCTCTGTAAAGCCAAAATCTTCATTTCTTTGATATCTTGCTCCTCGGTGCTCCGTAAGTCCCGAAATTTTGTCCACTGCTCATATTTACCTCGTCCAACAAGATCCTACCTCCAAAAGTCCCTGAAATATCACAAAAGTATGTGAATGAAATTGCCTCATGAAAAATCCTAAAAAACATGCAAAATGCATGAGTTGTAGCCTATATGCAATGTACTTTTATGAAATAAAGCTACAAAATGGGTACATGAAATGCACGTAACAAATAGTTTTCTTTTTTCGTCTTTATTTTCGAGCTAATACACTTACTTTATTTGACTTAATATCTAAAGCCCATTTATCCCATGCGAAGCATTGGCTTTTCCTAGTTAAAGTGTAATTTTTGTTCATGCATATATTACACATGATAATCTAAATATTATTTTTATAATGTGAACATATTTAATCATATGTGATGTTTCTTTTTATGTATGCATATATTGCACATGATAATCACATGTGATTATTTGTAATATTTTATTTGATACATATAATCATATGTGGTTGAAGTATAAACCGTACAATGATCATATATGATTATTTTTCTAATTACATGTGTTTATATTAATGTTTATATGTTTAATCGTATATAATAATATTTTATTTTTTTTCTTTTATATTTATAATCATATGTGTTTGTGTTTATATTAGTGTTTATATGTTTAATCACATATTATACTATTGTATTTTTTATCTAATCACATGTGTTTATATTAATGTTTATATGTTTAATCACATATTATACTATTGTATTTTTGCTTTTATATTTATAATCATATGTGACTGAGTATTCAAATTATGTTTATATTCGTAATCATATGTTAATTAGTTTGTAAATGGTTATTAATTATATGTGATTAAAAAAATGTTTATAATCACATGTGATTGTCGATATCACATGTTATTATACAAAGAACAATGCAATTTATAATTGTTAGAAATATCAAAGTCATATGTGATTTAAAATGAAACATTGAAGTAATAAACCACTTATCCATATTAAGCTTCACATATCCATGATATCATATATATGTTCAAACTTTTATGTAATTAAAACCTAATCATTTTCTTAAAAAAGTAGGAAGCATTTATCTAATTAAAAAGTAAACATTGTCTAAATAAACCAACAATCAAATTATGCATTGACAGACAGTCCTTCAAACTTCACCATTTCCATCTTAAGCTTCACATGAAACCTGTTCCCACAATAACATTGTTCTCTCAATCATCATCATCATCATCATCATCATCATCATCTTCATTATCATTATCATCATCATCATTTCCGTTGTCTTCTTCATCATTTCGATCTTCATCATTAAAAAATTCATTAATCATACTTTTCAAATGATGCAATCTTACACTTTTTGGGAAGTTATTGATTCCATTTTCAATCAACAAATTGAACTTCCTAATCTTCATCAAAGTCATTTGTTCATAATCCTAAATCAGAAATAATTTAAAGTTTATATTAGCAATATATATTATTAAACATTAAGACTTTTAAATAATGAGATTTTTTTTATAACTGCTATAATTAGTTTTTCCTCCTGATTGATATCTTCATCTACAAACTCTTCATTTAAATGTCCTGTACCAAATTGCTCCAGGATTTCTTTTTTGTAAATTTCTCTGAGCTTCATTTTCTCTGATGTCCAGTGACAGATAACTGGTCATTTTCTCTCAGCATTAACTACATTGCAATGGACTCTATCTACATAAAGCAACTGAAAAAAAGAAATATTTGTTATTATAATCATATAAGATTAATTTATTTTTCGTTTATATAACATGTTATTATATTTATTTTAAAAGTTAACTTATTCAGATGTTAGCTTGATTCTATAAGAGAGTTGATCAACAAAGCAATGAAGTTCATCTGGAAGTTCATATCAGTAATGTCTAAGGCAACAATATTTATCTTAAGCTCGTGCAGTCTGATCATTTTTTTGTTTTCAAATTCTTCAGTCCATTCGTCATAAATTTTATCATTTTGTTTTCAAAAAAGAATTTTTGAAAACTTTTTTCCCCAAAGGAAACCCTAGCATTTGATTCACTGATTCTCATGTCACATCGATCTCAACTCCCTATTGAAGAATAATTTTCAGTTTTTTCGGATCAAATTTCTCAACAACATAACAGCTTAATGCCCCTGGGACTTCAGTCATTTTCATCTTTAGTAGAGCACCAAATTCCATTTGTTTCACACAATCTTTTTGAATTGTATTGAAACCTTGGATGATTGATAACAATGCTCCAGGTGAGCACCTATTATCAAACACAACAATTAATGAATTTAATTATATTTGATTTAAAACTAATTAATCAAAAAGTTTTCAAATCATATATGATTTTATTGATATATAAGTAAAATTATATGTGATCGATTAATCCGATATGATTTTAATCACAGTTGATTTAACTTAAAAACACAGAAAATATAATCACAAGTGATTGATTTCTTTTGTGTATATAAAAGATAGCAATCACGTGTGATTATTCCTGTCTTTGTTATGTTTATCTGTATAATCATATGTGATTCATTTCCATTAGGTTTTTTTTAAGTGACATATTACTTTATTCATATATATATATATATATATATATATATATATATATATATATATATATATATATATATATATATATATATATATCATATTTGATTTGAAACAGATTGTTATTAACATAGTTATATCTATTTCTTCTTGTATCAAAATGCTTATTTATAATCTTCTTCTTTCTTTTTTTAATCTGTTTTGTTTCAGAAACTGAATCTCTGCCTTTTTTTTATTCTTTTTTCTTCTCTGGTCCTGTAAAAGATGTTATGAAGTCATAATAAGTAAATAAAAAATGATTAAACAAATAGTTAATAAATAAGCATATATTTTACAATACTAATAAAGCATACAATATTTATAATAAAATATATTCATTTATGATTGGTTTATGTTAATCACATGTTATTAACAATCATAAAATATTGTTCAATCACATGCAATTAGCATCTCTAATACACACAATGGAATCCAATCACAAGTGAGTATCATATGTATTTTTCAGCTATCTTTCTTGGTGATTTTCTTGGTTGTTTCTCTTTAGGCACTTCTATGTTTTGTTTCGAAATTATATAGATTCAAACATAATTAGAAAACCATATTTTATTTAAGACAAAAGCATAAGGTGTTCATAATAGATTTTAATCACATATGATTGAATCTCTTTTGTCTATTAATAAAAATCACATATGATTAAAACAAGTCATGATAAATATAGCATACAATATTTATAATAAAAGATATTCATTTATGATTGGATTTCTTTGTGTGTATTAGATTTGCTAATCACATGTCATTAAATCATTAAATCAGATTTTAGGATGTTTATGTATATAATCATATGTTAATCAAATATGATTAGCATCTCTAATACACACAATGGAATCCAATCACAGGTAGGTATCATATGTCTTTTATGAATCCTTTTGGATTATTGATATATATTAATATATATAATCATCTGTGATTGAAATATACATTTTTCAGCTGTCTGACTTGTTGATTTCCCAAATAGAGAAGGAGCTACAAGGCCAAATGTACCACCAAAGCCAAAGGCAAGTGCATTCGAGATGATCCTTGATGAAGCAGGTGACAATGCAAGGGATTAGAAGTAAGGATGAGTAAAGTGGTTATACAGTATCATGTGGTGTAGCCTAATATAAGGGGAATAGTGTACGGTGAAATTGAATACCCATGTAATCATTTCGAGAAGTAATATGAACCTTAGTTACATTATCCGATGTGTTAAATAACAATGTGAAAATCTTGTAAGGTGACTTGGAAAAACTGCGAGACAATACTTAGGACAAGTATGTGTAGGTCTGAAAGGTAGTGGAGGCCTATACTACTGGAAGCACAGGACTCACACTTGGATCAGGGAAAGTCATAAGGTTACCAATGCACTAGTAATTGATTATGTTTTATTCATGTATGTCGTTACCATCGCTTGGGTAATGACTAAGAAGATTATTGTTATCCCAAACCTAGTGGTCATATCAAATCAAGTCTGACTAAGACGAGTATGTTACATGGTTCAGAGAACCAAGATCGATGTAGCATGTGACTTAAGCCAGAAGATTAAAGTGAAATATAATCGAAGCAATCAATAGAAGTATCATGATAATTGTTAAAGTAAAAGCTTGTAGCTTGAAATGCTACATGCTGGAATGTGATTAAATCACATTAGAACATGAGGGAATGAAACTTCCATTATGGAATTTGATTCTAAAAGACATGAGTCTAAGCGTTGCATCATACGATGAGTGGTCAGAACTATCTTAAGTTTGTTAAGAAGAAGAAGGGGTCTCCAATAAGGATTGATTTTGTAACTCGAAGGTTAAAATTGAAAGTCCAACGCGAGATAAAGAGCGGGTGCAAGCTTAAGCACCGCCTACAGTCAAGAAGTCCAAGAGTTAGGAACTCATTCGAAGGAACATAGGAGTTACGATTATTAACTAGGATGAAAAGATAGTGTAAGGAGTCATTATACAAGCCATGTTTCGCTGATGACTCTGGGACATAATCATCCTAAAGGGAAGATAATTGTAACGCCCACAGATTCGGGCTAGTCAATTTAGAGACAATAAGGGTCAAAAATGAATTTTTGATAGAAGATTTATTAGAATAAATATTGTCAACCAAGTTATAGTATATGTTACAAGGGTTCCGTACATATAAAGAACGTTGAAATCCGAGTTATAACGAAGAAGTTATGACCTGTCGAAGTTTCACGACAAACCGACACGACACTATGTGACATAAAAAGCGAGTTTGTGATAAAATACTTTTTAGCCTTAGCGATCTAAAGAAAATTCGTAGTATACGTTAAACAGAGAGAGTGCATAAAAGGAACACCCAAATATGACTTCGTATGAGGAAGTTATGAGTTTTCTAAGATTTGACATAGTAGTATGTAGCCCGTAATTCAAATTTTAGATCGGCCGATTTTTAGCCGACACAACCTAAATGAGAATCGAAGATCTCGTTAATAGGAGCTCAACAATAAAAAGAAAGACAAAATTGGATGTCGGATGACAAAGTTATGTATTTTTAATGGAGTTTACATGTCCATGTTTGTTAAAATATAACTTTAAAAATAAATTCAAAATTAGCCGACAAAGTCTAAATGAAAGTTGTAGAGTACGTCTCCACTTATGCTTGGATGTAAAGATTGTCGAAAATGGAGCTCATATGCGAAAGTTCCGGAATTTGGAAGTCGAAAGAGGTTGATGCGAGGCTACACATGTACGCCCCGCGTTCTCGCATGTGCGACCCAGAAGACTCCAGGTTTCCCCATCCAAAGTTTGCCATGTGCCCCCTCATACTCGCAACATATTGTCGTACGCCTTGCGTATCGAAGTACACCTAACGTACTTTGAGGAGTACGCCCGGGGTAACCGAAGACTAGGGCTTATAAATACCATGCGAGGGCTGTCATAATTTCTCACACCTTAACCCTTTTTTCTTTATCTAACTTCTCTCTTAACCCTTCCCAACCCTTAGTACTTCCTAAGTGCGAGTCCCAGAGTGCCAGAAGGATCCGAAAGAGAAGAGCTTTTCGGCTTGGAAGTTCTGCCCCCGTAGAGCCCATTTCCTAGCCAAACCCTCTTATAAGTAAGTTATGCTTACCTTAATCTAAGTATAGCTTATGTTTATGTTTATTATCATTATTATGAACTTACACACAAAAAACATATTATAAAACATAATATACAAATTGTTATTATAATATCTTTTAACTACTCGCAGTACGGGGAATCTGGTTTCAAGGGCCACATAGGGTTGTTGGATTTTAGAAGTGTTATAATGCCAAATGGGTTATGCCCTCCAGTGTTTCATGTCTGGCCCCTGTCTGTACATAGTGGATGAAAAATATTGTTTAACACTTATAAAATAATAACGCTCGTAAATATTCGCAATAAATATTAGACTAAAATCTAGCGGTAATGATACTAGGTTTCGTTGAAGGAAAATAGAATTGTTAGAAGCGAAGCGCCGCCCGAGTTCGGAATCATCATTGTAACAAGTAAGTGCATAGTCCTTTTCATGAACATGATTTTAATACAATTATTGATTAAAGTATTAAATGTAGGTTTGTGTGTGAAGTATTTGATATTGCCTGAAATACGTGTTAAGAGCATATACGAAAAAATATGATGATTTAGGATACATAGAAAACCTAAATTAATTAAGAGGAATATTGAGTAGTATCTCCTTTCATGAACATGATTTTAATACAATTATTGATTAAAGTATTAAATATAGGTTTGTGTATGAAGTATTTGATATTGCTTGAAATATGTGTTAAGAGCATATATGATACAATATGATGATTTAGGATACATAGTAAACTTGAATTAATTAAGAGGAATATTGGGTAGTATCTCCTTATGAGTACGAGTGAGATATACATGGAGAGTAGAACTTTAGAACTTGTCATTGATTCTAGAGCATGGGTTAGACTTAGTCATTTGTCCTTAGTCCGAGAGTATGGAGAAGACATAGTTATTTGTCATTAATTAGGGAGCATGGATTAGACAGTCAATTGTACCTAATTCGAGAGTATGGAATGGGCATAGTTATTGATCAGAGCATGTATTAGATATATTCGATCCAGTAGTATGCATTAGGTAAAGAGGTTAATTTTAGATCCAAGAGTATAGATCGTATCGTTGTGAGGAGCGACGGGGTGGGGTGAAATTGCTTATGTGAGGTGAAATTGTATCTATTGTGAGTTCTAAAACTTATATATGATATGACACTCTAGGATTGAAATCCTTATATACTCACCAGGTTTCCCAACCTGACCCACTCAGTTTACTTGTATCATAGGTATCGATACGAAGGTACTTTACACTGAGAGATTAAAGGAGATGTAGACCACTAGTGTAAATGAACGTAAGGTCTGGTTATGCTTATATTTATGCATTGACGATGACATCCCAAAGTTTTAATATAAACAAAATATATTTCTTCGAAATTCTTTGATAATATATTTATCATGTTTTTCTGGGAAAAAATTCCTCAATATTTTTCTTTAAAAAGGATACTCTGATTTTCAGAGAAGCATAAATAAACTTTTTAAAATGACTGTGAATTTTGGGGATGTCAGATTTGGTATCAGAGAATTAGTTTAAGCGAACTAGGAATAAGGATTTATTTCTAGACTTAAACTTAGAATGCTAAGTGATGATCGTGAGGAGTGTGTCTAATATATTTTAGGTAGTACACCTGAATAGACACAAGCACTAGCTCATTTAAGGAAGATGCCTAAAATGATTTTATGTGCTAAATGATTTGTGATGCTTTATGATGCTATTGTTTGATCGGATCTATGGTCTGTTGCTGACCGGATCTAGAAACTTTATTTGTTCACATTAGTAAACGTCTAATTATGATATTAGAACTGGCATGTCACTTTTGGGAGTAATTGTTGGGTTTTGAGCATTCTAACACTCCTAAGTGTACATGCAACCCTAAATACCTTGGATCTATGTTTTCTCTATTATACATGCAAATAAGAACTTCCAAGGTATTATCCTAATCTAGCATACAAAAACAATGAATGTAACAAGATAGAATACATACCTCTTGATGTAGAAAGTCTTCATGAAGCTTGAGTGCCTAGCCCCAATAGTGTGGAAGCCTCAAATGGAATCACAATCGCCAAAACACTTAGAATAACTTGAGAGAATTCTACAACTCATGAAATTGGCTAGCCCTTTTACTTCACACACTAGTGACCGATTTTGGTCAAGAATAAGATGCTTATATAGTTAGGGTTACACCATGTAAAGCCTAATTGACATGGCCTTTCATTTCCATGATCCATGGGTACAAATACACCATGGAGCATCCATGGACCATCCTATGGGTTTTAGCCCAACTTGATTATCCATGGGGCATTAGCCCACTATACAAGTATGGATGATTTACACAATCAACCCATATATTTAATTAGTCTTCTTTTGATCACTTAATTAATCCTAGATTAATTCTTGATCAATACTAATTAAATAATCTTATTTTTCTTATTATTAATATACTAGAACTTATAATATATAAATAACCATAAGTGTCTTATTTCTCTCATTATAGTCTATCCAAGTGCATGATGGTATGCAACCCAAATGGACCATGCCGGGTCGGGTCAAGTCTTACCAATTATAGTTATGGACTTAGACATTAATCCAACAGTAATAAGGAGATTTATACATCTATCGCAAATAAAGCTTTCTCTATCTAAATTCTCATCACTACACACCAAATGTCTGACTTGGTGTATAGATCGACATGGTGGGAACTCGAAGAGGATTTGGAAAAGCTAATGGAAATGCTAATGCTAATCAGCTGTCTGTGCTTGAGCGTGCACCAGAAGTAGCAGCTGCACCTGTGTCACACCCCAAAACCGAGAACGGCGGAAACGTTCTGGGGCGGAGGACGTCATGTAATGTATCACAACACAGTAATAGTAAACAAGCAAACAACATCATCCATTGCATTAAATATATAATTTTAATACAAGTGTGTTCTGTACAGTTATAGACACCAAAAATAATGTAAATCAAAATAAAGAGATGAGTCCTGAATGCGCTCCATCTTCTCAAAAGCTGGTCTCGGTACCTGTCTACTGATGACCTGAGAATACAAGTTATTTTGAAAGAGTTTATCAGCATTAATGCTGGTGAATTCATATGTATTTTAGTGTCGGTGTTTGAATTAAAACGTTTAAACATAGTTTTAAACGATAGTTTGTAAACATTGGTGATAAAAGTAAGTGAATAGTTATACGTGTTTGTAAAAGTTTGAATCTCTCAGAAAACCCTATATTTTCTATAAAAAGGATCCTTCTACCAAGGCATAACTGTTTTGTATGCTTGTTCATCGTAAAAGTGTGTAATTTTCCAAGTGTAACTATCATTATCAAAATGTAGTTTATACATTATTGTTTAAGTGAAATAGTCACTAAATGTATATAAAGGATAAATTACTGTAGTACTGTAGTATTGTATTATAAGAACTACTACTGTACTATCTACCTTAAACCGGATTCATATTAAGGTATTGTGTGATTTAATTGCACCATACTATCGACTGGTAACAACGACATATGAATGGTCGTAAAATCGGAATGATGTTTGGCACCCGCAGACCTGCAGGTCCGGCTGTAGCTAGCAGCAAGGTGTAGGATAGTCAATCCAGTAATGTTCTATACGCAAACTCACGCTCTCCTTCCAAGAGAATTTAGGTTACAACTCGGGCCATGACATTTAAGGCATGCTCCGATACAGTGGATCACAATTGTAAACGTATTCGTGCATATGTAATGTAATGTTACTTGATCTAGTATCGTTGTATATGTTCTCTTCCTAGTATAGTCGTATATGTTCTTCTGTAGTATAGTTGTATATGTTCCGCTCTAGTATAGTTGTATATGTTCTTCTTTAGTATAGTTATATATGATCTTCTTCTAGTATAGTTGTATACGTTCTCATAGTAAGGTAATGTATATGTTCTCATTTTAATGTAATATATATGACTCATGAATGAACTGACTCATTGATCTAGCAATAGTATAAATGTAATCCTGTGTTACCCCGATGGTAACTTACTAATGGTGTAACTGATACGCATGAATAATGGAAGTAATTTTATGTCTATATATGCACAAATGGTATATAATTAATATTCAAACGACCCTCGGACGGCTACCCGACGTCCCACCAGACCACATCTAAATCGAGGAAAAGGAAATAGGGCGGACGGCCTTCCTAAGCCTTTTAAACATTTCTTATATATCTATACATATATGGACATGCAATTTATAAGAAGTATAATAAAGTTTAAATAAAAGTATTTGATAAGTAAAAGGGTTTGTAAAACATTTTGAAGTAAAACAGTTTGGTAAACAGTTTGAACAGTGATAAAATCATTGGTTTTATAGTTATTAATCACATGTGATTAATGTAATAACTATAAGTATTCAACTTGTATTCCCCCCATAAAAGCATTTAAATACATTTAAAAGTATTTCAAAGGTTAATTAAAGGGGTATAAACTCACCTGTAGTGAGTGGTTCTGATGACAATGTTGGATTAGATGCTAGGAGTCAAGTGGTGACTTGAGTACACACGCGAATCCTATTTAGCATATATTGTACATATATGAATATAATTAGTATTATGAACGACTAATTAATGTATTGGGACCACCTTAGGGACTAGCAAACACTTATAATATGATTGTATGAGGGTTTATAAGGCTATACAAGAAGGTGTATGGCCAAAATACACACTCTATGTGTGTGTGCGGCCAGGTGTGCGGCCTAGTGTGCTGCCAGCACATGTGTGCGGCCATGTGTGCGGCCAGGTGTGCTGCCAGATGGTGTGTGCTGCCAGAAATATGGTGTTCTTGGTGTTCTTGGTACCTTTTATGAAGATCTTCAAAGGGAATGGATGATACTTGAGAGGATTTCGTGTTCTTTGCTTGAAGAAATGAAGGAAGTGTTCAAAAATGATTCAAGTGTGGTATATATATATATATATATATATATATATATATATATATATATGTATATATATATATATATATATATATATATATATATGGAGTGTGCGGTTGGTAAGGGTGTGAGGCCACAAACATGAGTGTGTGGCCGCACACTCCATGTGTTGGAGTGTTTGGCCCGATTTTGATTATTACACTTAGAGTTAACCCTTTTTAACACTCCTACCTTGATTATATAACATTTAGTACACTTCAAAAGACTCTAAATGGTACTATCATATAGAAAAATGAGTCTAATGCTGGTAAGAATTGAAGTATGTACGTGAGAAATTTTCGGGTTGTCACATCATCCCCCTGTTAAGGGAATTTCGTCCCGAAATTTGAGTTTATACTACTAGGTTATTACAAATAACTAAGTAAAAAGATGAGGATATTTCAGTTTCATGCGATCCTCTCACTCCCATGTAAATTCTGGTCCTCGCTTGGCGTTCTAGTGATTCTTCACAATTAGGATGCGGCTTTGTTTCGTCCGTTTGACTTCACGGTCCATGACTTCTATGGGTTCTTCCATGAAGTTGAGGCTCTCATTGATCTCGATCTCTTCGAGTGGGATTACAAGAGTCTCGTCGGATAGACACTTTTCAAGTTGGAAACGTGGAAGGTAGAATGTACGTTACGAAGTTCGTTCGGTAGGTTGAGTTTGTAAGCCACTGGGCCGATTCTTGCGAGAATCTTGAAAGGCCCAATGTACCTTGGATTTAGCTTTCCATGCTTTCTGAAGCGTATCAAGCCCTTCCAGGGTGAGACCTTCAATAAAACACGGTCTCCCACCTGGAATTCCAACGGTTTTCTACGTTTATCGGCGTAGCTTTTCTATCGGTCTCTGGAGGCTTTCAATCGTTCACAGATCTGAACGATCTTCTTCGTCGTTTCCCGAATGATTTTCGGGCCTGTGAGAGTACTGTCAGAAGTTTTCCCCTTAGCTAACTGGGTGTCACCCACTTTAGCCCAGCACAGAGGGGATCTGCACTTCCGGCCGTAGAGGGCTTCAAATGGGGCAGTCTTGATGCTCGTGTGATAACTGTTATTGTAGGAAAATTTGACAAGAGGTAAGTGAGTATCCCATGCCTTTCCAAAGTCAATCACACAGGCTCTCAGCATATCTTCCAGTGTTTGGATGGTCCTCTCACTTTGCCCCTCGGTCTGAGGATGGTAGGAGGTGCTCATGTCTAGCCTTATTCATAGGGAATGTTGCAACGATTGCCAGAATCTTGAGGTGAACCTACTATCTCTATCGGAGATATTGGATATAGGAACACCATGCAGTCGCACGATTTCCCTAATGTATGTTCTCGTAAGTTTCTCCATCTTATCAATTTCTTTGATAGGTAGGAAGTGTGCAGACTTGGTCAATCTATCGACGATGACCCATATGGTATCAAGTCCACCCGTTGTCTTGGGCAACTTGGTTATGAAATCCATAGTGATCCGCTCCCACTTCCATTCTGGGATATCTGGTTGTTGCAGTAAACTAGAGGGTTTCTGGTGCTCGACCTTGACCTTTGCGCAAGTAAGGCATTTACTTACGAAGGTAGCAATCTCTGCTTTCATATTAGGCCACCAGTATAGCTTTTTAAGATCCAGATACATCTTATCTGAACCTGGGTGGACGGAATACCGAGTGTTGTGCGCCTCGGTCATGACCAAGTCTCGGAAACCACCATGCTTCGGGGTCCAGATCCGGTCCATGAAATATAGGGCTCCGCCACCCTTGGCTTCTAAGTTCTTATCCATTCCTCTGAGGGATTCACTCGCCACATGTTCAGGTTTCATGGCTTCAAGTTGAGCCTCCGGAATTTGCATAGACAAATGCGAATGGATGGTCATTGTCAACAACTTGACTCTTCGACTAGAATATTCCTTCCGACTTAGGGCGTCCGCTACTACATTGGCTTTACCCGGATGACAACGAATGTCGCATTCATAGTCATTGAGTAGCTCGACCCACCGTCGTTGACGCATGTTGAGCTCCTTCTGATCGAATATGTGTTGTAAACTCTTGTGGTCAGTAAAAATGGTGCTTTTTGTGCCATACAAGTAATGTCTCGGGATCTTCAGGGCAAACACAACTGCCCCCAGCTCAAGGTCATGTGTGGTGTAGTTGACTTCATGTGTCTTCAGCTGTCTCAAGGCGTAGGCAATGACCTTACCCCGTTGCATCAGGACACAACCGAGCCCTTGGTTTGACGCATCGCAATAGACCATGAAGTCTTCTATTCCTTCGGGTAGGGATAGTATTGGTGCGGTGCACAAGGCTCGCTTGAGCGTTCGAAATGGTCTCACCTGTTTCTCTTCCCAGTCAAAGGCCACGCCCTTCTGGGTCAATGTTGTAAGAGGTTTCGCAATACTAGAGAAGTTCTGTATGAATCTGCGGTAGTAGCCAGCAAGACCTAGAAATTGACGAATTTCTGTAGGCGTCTTTAGTGCTGACCAATTCTCAATAGCTTTAATTTTGGATTGATCCACGTGGATTCCCTCTTCACTTACCACATGTCCTAAGAATTCGACTCTTCGGATCCAAAATTCACACTTCGAGAACTTCGCATAGAGTTTTTTCGTTCGTAAAGTTCTTAAAACTTGTCGTAGGTGATTGCCATGCTCTTCCTTACTCCGGGAGTAGATCAGGATGTCATCGATGAAAACAATTACGAACTGATCCAAGTAAGGTCGGCATACTCGGTTCATCAGATCTATGAAAACTGCGGGCGCATTAGTCAGTCCGAATGGCATCACCACGAACTCGTAGTGTCCGTAACGAGTCTGGAAGGCTGTCTTCGGAACATCCTCCTCTAGCACTCGTAACTGGTGATATCCGAATCTCAAATCAATTTTGGAAAAATAATTCGCCCCTTGGAGTTGGTCAAATAAATTGTCGATGCGAGGCAGAGGGTAACGATTTTTGATCGTCAGTTTGTTGAGTTCTCTGTAGTCGATACACATACGGAATGATCCGTCTTTCTTCTTAACAAACAAGATTGGTGCTCCCCAAGGCGAGAAACTTGGTCTTATAAAACCCTTGCTGAGCAGTTCGTTAAGTTGACCAGATAATTCCTGCATCTCTGCTGGTGCTAATCAGTAAGGCGACTTGGCTACTGGGGTAGCTCCTGGAACTAAGTCGATTCTGAACTCGACCTGTCGTTGCGGAGGTAATCCTGGTAGCTCTTCTGGGAAAATGTCGGGAAAGTCGCTCACTACTGGAATGTCTTTTATTTCTTTCGTTTCTAGGTTTGTATCGACAACGTGAGAAATGAATGCACGATATTCCTTACGTTGATATTTATGTGCTTGGATACTGGAGATAATACGAAGACTTGTACTGGGTTTGTTGCCGTAGACTATAAGAGTTTCGTTAGACGGGAGGTTCAGACGGATTGCTTTCTCATAGCACATGATGTCGGCGCGATGAAGACTCAACCAATCCATGCCGATGATAACGTCGAAGCTTTTAATTGAAACCGGCATGAGGTCGATTGGAAATGAATGGTTATCTAGAGTTAGGTTGCATCCTAAGTATATGCTCCTGGTGCTTTCAATTTTCCCATTAGCCATTTCTACCGTGAATTGTTCTTTAAGTACGTGCGGTTGATGTTTAAGTATGTGAGCAAATTTATGGTTCATGAAGCTTCGCTACGCTCCACTATCGAACAAAATGCATGCATAGGAGTTATGGAGAAGGAACGTACCAGTCACCACCGTCGGGTCAGTAACCGCTTCACCATGGCTTATTGCTAGTACTCTCCCTGATCCACCTGCATTCTTTGCTTTGGGGAAGTCCCTCTTGTAGTGGCTTGCTTCACCACATCCATAGCAGGTTGGGATCGTGCCTGAGCCAGGGACTTGAGTGATCGGTCTTGCCGAAGACCTACAGAAACGGATAGTGTGTCCTTACTTGTCGCAGTTAGAACACTGCATTTCACGGCAGGGGCAGTTTTGGTGGAAGTTGCATTTGTTGCACTTAGGCAAACTTCCAGCATACTGCTTCACTGGAGCAGTAGCAGTAGTAGGGGTTATCGCAGCATGTACAGCCATAATTTGCTGCTTTTTGGCAGCTCGCTGCTTCTTCTTGACATCCCAGAACTTCCACTTAGAGTTAGCGAGTTTGGAGGGTTCTGAGACGGCTTGGGTTGTTGTCGCTGTTGGGGATTGGATTCCATGGTCGATGAGTCGTTGTGCCAGCCGCTTGGAACTGTCGAAAGTAGTAGGGTTTGATGATAGAACATTTCCTTGGTACGGAGGCACCAGTCCCCAGATGTACCTTTCGATCTTTTTCCCTTCAGTGGGAACCATATTGGGGCAGAGAGCCACCAGTTCACTGAACTTGACGGTATAAGCGACTATGTTGGAGCCCTTCATGGTTAGGCCCCACAACTCTTGCTCCAATTTCTAGATTTCGCCCCTTGGGCAATACTCCTCAATCACGAGGTCTTTCATCATTTCCCAGCCCATGTCGTTGACTACAACGAGAGTTAGGGCTTTAACGTGGCTGTTCCACCACATCAGGGCTTTTCCTTCAAAGGTGCATGCGGCATATTTAACCTTGCTTGCCACAGGGCATGAACAAATTTCGAAGACCGATTCAGTCTTCTCGAACCATTACGAGAGGGCAATGACTCTGCCGGTTCCATAAAAGGACTTCGGCTTACAGTTGGTGAAATCCTTGTAGGAGCATTCTCTCGTGCGCACATGGATCTCAGCATGAGTAGATTCAACAGGGATTCCACCTTGGCTGTTGTTAGTTGAGTGATATTGAGCCATGGCAGTTGCCACTGCCGCAGCTACTGTAGCATTTAGAGCCGCAGTATCGATGACCGGAGGAGGAGGTGGAGGAGGTGCAGGGTTACGTCTTGTTGACTTACGTGGAGGCATCTTTCATCTATAAGTTTATAAAGACAGATACAATGGTAAGAAATCAATTCTAAGCAAGTTGAGAGTGACACATGGACTAAATAGCCATAGTACAACAGTTGAATGAACGTACGAATTTAAGTCACAATAGGCAAGAATAGTAGGAAAACGCAAGTGTAAAATTTTTCTCACATATTAGTTAGCTGTCAATATTACTGGTATTACTGATGTAATGGGTTCAGGGGAAAATTGACCTAACAGTAGGTCTTACTTCATACCATACGAAAAAGTTTGACAGTTACTAGATTCCTAGTTATCGTACTGAAAGTTAGGAATATTTTACAAACAAGCGTTAGTAAAAGCCCAGATACTAAAGGCTATTCCTTAATAAAAAGGCAAAGATGTACTAGACATCTTCTAACGACGACGAGAATTCCTAGGGTGAATCCTCATATCTGCCAGTTGGCAAACCACTTCATGAAGGTGTCGTTCGTGAGCTCTTTGGCGAACTCGAAGTTCTGCGATTTCGGTGGTTAATTGTTGTCGCAGTGCATCATTGCTTCTCCTCGTCCCTTCGAGTGCTTCTTCTAGATGTCGAATGCGGATGGTGTTAACGCCTGAGTTGGCATCAATTTCCATGACTCGGTCGATGGCTGCTCGACCTTGTTCATCGTTTCGAGCAATTCTACGGAGCATGACGGGCAGAGCTCTATCCGCAGAACCACCTTCACTAACGTTGTAAAAGTTTCGGTTCCCAAAGTAAGGTAAGGGTTGACCCTGTTCGTCGCTCTAGTGATTCAAGTTGTTTACCCACAAGGGAGTGGGACCTAGAAAAGCTGGTCGGGGATTGTTGTTTGGGGCTTGACCTACGGGAGGTAGATTTTTGACTTCCGGCTCAGAGTCAGATCCATCTGAGAAGCCTTCAGCTTGATGATCATCCAACGGGATTTGATGCTCATCATCAGACGCTGCTTCGAGCCATCCTGCGTTGCCTTCGTTCGGGAAGTACGGGTCGCCATGATGGAATCCAGCCATGAAATCTATGCGAGAAAAGGGATATAAGAATCTTTTATAAATAGGCGTACTAAACTAAGATAATTATAAGATGATCTTCATCAGTTATGTCAATATTTGTGTAGTGTATACCAGTCATATGAAATTAGAGTAGGATAGCTATTCGAATAAGTGGCCCTAACTCCAAATCCACAACCAAACAAGGAACAAGAAGTGAGGCAAAGGTCACAGATTCTGAGTCTACAACACCTAAATTTCATACAACCTTAGCATATACACTTAACAATTATTGACCTAATTGATAGAGACCTTTTTTTAATTCTCGGGTATGTAATTATAGTAACCCAAAATACCCGTATAGTATTTTAGACTTATGTTTTGTTCTAATGTTCTTATCGTAGTAGTGTTGGTAAGTTTTTAGACTTGTTAACATATCACAACCATTCTAGGGCATATGCTAATCACTCCTCGGACCAGCATAGTTGATCAGGCTATGCCATTCCCTAGACTGACCATACATCCCCGAGCTTACCTGTGATATTTAACAATCGCAATACTTTTGTTCTTGTCATTGTGACACTGATTTTAGTATGAATGTAGCCTAGTATACTTAATTAAATATTTTAGTATTTAATGTATAGACTCTTGGTCAGAGTGCTTTAATCCCAAATGGGTTTATAGTTAGTATATCTTTTATAGGTTGATATACTCAATTCACTATAAACAATGCTCTGATACCAATCTGTCACACCCCAAAACCGAGAACCGCGGAAACGTTCTGGGGCGGAGGACGTCATGTAATGTATCACAACACAGTAATAGTAAACAAGCAAACAACATCATCCATTTCATTAAATATATAATTTTAATACAAGTGTGTTCTGTACAGTTATAGACACCAAAAATAATGTAAATCAAAATAAAGAGATGAGTCCTGAATGCGCTCCATCTTCTCAAAAGCTGGTCTCGGTACCTGTCTACTGATGACTTGAGAATACAAGTTATTTTGAAAGAGTTTATCAGCATTAATGCTGGTGAATTCATAAGTATTTTAGTGTCGGTGTTTGAATTAAAACGTTTAAACATAGTTTTAAACGATAGGTTATAAACATTGGTGATAAAAGTAAGTGAATAGTTATACGTGTTTGTAAAAGTTTGAATCTCTTAGAAAACCCTATATTTTCTACAAAAAGGATCCTTCTACCAAGGCGTAACTGTTTTGTATGCTTGTTTATCGTAAAAGTGTGTAATTTTCCAAGTGTAACTATCATTATCAAAATGTAGTTTATACATTATTGTTTAAGTGAAATAGTCACTAAATGTATATAAAGGATAAATTACTGTAGTACTGTAGTATTGTATTATAAGAACTACTACTGTACTATCTACCTTAAACCGGATTCATATTAAGGTATTGTGTGATTTAATTGCACCATACTATCGACTGGTAACAACGACATATGAATGGTCGTAAAATCGGAATGATGTTTGGCACCCGCAGACCTGCAGGTCCGGCTGTAGCTAGCAGCAAGGTGTAGGATAGTCAACCCAGTATAGATCTATACGCAAACTCACGTTCTCCTTCCAAGAGAATTCTGGTTACAACTCGGGCCATGACATTTAAGGCATGCTCCGATACAGTGGATCACAATTGTAAACGTATTCGTGCATATGTAATGTAATGTTACTTGATCTAATATCGTTGTATATGTTCTCTTCCTAGTATAGTCGTATATGTTCTTCTCTAGTATAGTTGTATATGTTTTGCTCTAGTATAGTTGTATATGTTCTTCTTTAGTATAGTTATATATGATCTTCTTCTAGTATAGTTGTATATGTTCTCATAGTAAGGTAATGTATATGTTCTCATAGTAATGTAATATATATGACTCATGAATGAACTGACTCATTGATCTAGCAATAGTATAAATGTAATCCTGTGTTACCCCGATGGTAACTTACTAATGGTGTAACTGATACGCATGAATAATGGAAGTACTTTTATGTCTATATATGCATATATGGTATATAATTAATATTGAAACGACCCTCGGACGACTACTCGACATCCCACCATATCACATCCAAATCGAGGAAAAGGAAATAGGGCGAACGACCTTCCTAAGCCTTTTAAGCATTTCTTATATATCTATACATATATGGACATGCAATTTATAAGAAGTATAATAAAGTTTAAATATAAGTATTTGATAAGTAAAAGGGTTTGTAAAACATTTTGAAGTAAAACAGTTTGGTAAACAGTTTGAACAGTGATAAAATCATTGGTTTTATAGTTATTAATCACATGTGATTGATGTAATAACTATAAGTATTCAACTTGTATTCCCCCCATAAAAGCATTTAAAGACATTTAAAAGTATTTCAAAGGTTAATTAAAGGGGTATAAACTCACGTATAGTGAGTGGTTCTGATGACAATGTTGGATTAGATGCTAGGTGTCAAGTGGTGACTTGAGTACACACGCGAATCCTATTTAGCATATATTGTACATATATGAATATAATTAGTATTATGAACGACTAATTAATGTATTGGGACCACCTTAGGGACTAGCAAACACTTATAATGAAGTGTTACAATCATATATGATTGTATGAGGGTTTATAAGGCTATATAAGAAGGTGTATGGCCAAAATACACACTATATGTGTGTGTGCGGCCAGGTGTGCGGCCTAGTGTGCTGCCAGCACATGTGTGCGGCCAGATGTGCTGCCAGATGGTGTGTGCTGCCAGAAACATGGTGTTCTTGGTGTTCTTGGTACCTTTTATGAGTATCTTCAAAGGGAATGGATGCTACTTGAGAGGATTTCGTGTTCTATGCTTGAAGAAATGAAGGAAGTGTTCAAAAATGATTCAAGTGTGGTATATATATATGGAGTGTACGGTTGGGAAGGGTGTGAGGCCGCACACTCCAGTGTGTGGCCGCACACTCCATGTGTTGGAGTGTTTGGCCCGATTTTGATTATTACACTTAGATTTAACCCTTTTTAACACTCCTACCTTGATTCTATCACATTTAGAACGCTTCAAAAGACTCTAAATAGTACTATGATATAGAAAAATGAGTCTAATGTTGGTAAGAATTGAAGAATGTACGTGAGAAATTTTTGGGTTGTCACAACCTGAGCCAATCACCATGGCAGGAGTCCTAAAAATGATTTGAAAATGTCACTTTATAAATATGAACCTACCGTGCCCATTGTGAAATCCAAACTGAATGAAGAGCTGTCAGAGGAGGGTTGTTACAGCCGTACTGTAAGTCAAGTTGAACCCTGAGTGGTTAGGAGGAACGACCCGAACAGAGGGATTGACAGGGATGGGCGCATGTATAATAACTTCTTGGGTGCCAAACCACCAAGTCTTTCTAGAAGCCCAAAGCCAATGACAATTGTGGAAGATTCACATATAGAAGCATTGTTGTTGCTACTTTGCAGAGAGACCGATTCCTTCTTTCGACAACACCATTTTGTTGAGGTGTAAGGAGAAGAAAAATTATGCAAAATTCCTTTATCAGTTAAAAATGACTCAGGAATCATATTTTTGAACTCTGAGCCATTATCACTCTTGATCTTACGAACCTTTTTCTTAAGACTCAACTCAATTTGTTTTAAGAAGTTGATCATTACTTGAGCTGTTTCTGATTTTAATCGTAGAAAATACACCCATGTAAACCTTGGAAAAATTATCAACAATAACCAAGATGTGCCTCTTTTTGTTAAGAGTTTCAACAGCCGAAGGCCCACAAAGATCAATGTGAAGAAGTTCCAAAGGTTCAATGATCTTCGAATCAATGACAATCGGATGACCTTGTCAATGTTGTTTTCCTTGTTCGCAAGTTGCACACAAAGTATCGTTATCAAACTTTAAGACAGGTAAACCACGAACAAGATCCTGTACCACATATTTATTCAGATTCTTGAAATTTAAGTGTGATAGACGTCCCTGCCATATCCCACATATGTCTGATGATGCTTTTGAGAGTAAGCAAACCGAGGGAACACCTACAATGGGTTTGAGGTCAAGGGTAAACATACCGCCTTTTCTTTATGACTAGAGAAGAACTTCTTTAGTATCTTTGTTCGAGATGATACTTCCTTCTTTATCGAAAACAACTTGATTACCAGTGCCCATAACAAGTTGCGAAACACTTATCAAATTGGGTTGAAAACCTTCAACGCATGCAACCTTGTTAACTGTGAACTTGCAATTCGTAACTTTTCCATAACCTTTTAATTGACATTTGTGATTGTTGCCGAATTTCACCACACCAGCATTATCTAGACTTCGATAGTCTCATAATTTTTCCTTCCTCCCGGTCATGTGACGAGAGCAACTGTTATCAATGAACCATTTGTCATAATATTTATCGTCACATAAAACCTGTAATCAGTGAAAAAATTTAGGTCCCTAAGGCTTTTTGGGTCCTTGGTGATTAGAGTTAAAAACATTATGAAAAGAAGATCCCAACATCCAATTACGAACTTTTGATTTCAAACTATCAATTAAGTCCACTTCATTAGACATGGGTATTAAAATGAAATCATTCATTGGTTTAGGATCAACATTGAATTTTGCCTTTTTCTCCCCTATTCGTTTGTCATCAACCTTAGCTTTAGAAACAACTCTCCATTATCGAACTGAAAGATTTTACTCCGTTGAAGACAGACTTCTTTTAGATGAAACATTCAAGTAGTTCTCATAGGCGTACTTGATTTCTTCTTGAGAGAATCTTCCATTTTGAAAGAAGTTTCCTTTACCCTGCAGCCATTGATTGATATTTTTCATATCGGTTTTCCCTTTGACAGACGAAGCTTTAGATGTTTGTTTCGAAGGAGGATTGGGAAAATCCGGTTGTTTTGGTTTGAACTCTGCTTTTCTCTTTACATTTTCATTCACCTTTTCAAAATATTTTTTTGAAAACACTGGCTTTGCTTGTGGTTGAAAACGATTTTGAAAATATTTTTGATAACCAACATTTGATTGACGAAAAAACTTATGGTGCATTCGAAAATCGTTTTTGACTTGGAAATAGAGTACAATTCCACTGTACATTGGATTGAAAATCATTTCTTTGAAAACGATCTTGTGAAAACTTATTATTCTGATGACTAGAAACAAATTTCTTGGATCGTTGATTTTTCACAAAATTTTCATTTATTGGTTTTTGAACACTTGATTTTGGTGGTGATTTTGAATCATTTGAGCTTCTTTTTGAAAAATCATTTTGTTGTGTAGCGGATTTTGAAATAGGTTTGTTTTCAATGAAAGATTTATTTTGAGACTTGGTCTGAACATGTTCAGTCTTTTCTTTTTCAAACGTTTTTGGTGATAAAACATGTTGTTGCTTTTTGGACTCAAAAATTTTCCAATAAACTTTCTTTCGAGCTTTGGTCATCGAAATCCCATTTTCTTTTGAAATCTTTTCAATTTGTTTGAAATTTTGAACATTTTGATTGGGTTTTGAAAACTTTATCATTTGTTTGTAGTTCAACCTTTGATTTTTCAACCTTTAATTTTTCAGATTTAACCACCCAATTTGTTTGTGATTTTTGTCCTTGGAAAGTGGTCGTGTTGATGTTGAGATTATTTTGACTGTGCCTTTGTTTGAGAAAAATCCTTCTTTCGATGCTCCTTTGTTGTCCTCAATAACATTTTTGTTAATTTCAGGATTGATATGTTCTCCATTTTCTCGTTGTAATAAACACTTGATTCGGAAATACCAAATCATCAGAGCATTTGAAACTTGGATATACCACCGAATTCGACTCAAGATAATGAGAACCTTTTTCGTTCATTACTTAGTCGAACTTTTCAATTTCCTCATAAACCTGATCTACTACAACCCTGGGTATAGACTTATCAATGAGATGTAACACCCCGAATTCCCAGGTATTATTTATTTTTGTAGTTTTGGGTTTTGTGAGGAGACTCGGTGAGTTGGAGCCCAAACTCGCCGAGTAGGATCGCGGTTTTGGGCACGAGTTCACATCTGGACTCGGCGAGTCCAAAGGTGGACTCGGCGAGTCCACGCTGTTTAATGAAACCCTAATTTCCAAGGTTTGAGACCTATTTAAAGGGGCGTATGGCCGTCATTTGCGGCCACCAACCCCTAGAGAGAAACCCTAAAGAGATTTGAGCATTTTGGGAGAGAGAAGAGGCCATTGTTGACCTTTGAAGCTTTGTTTGGCAAGGCAAATGAGATTCTAGCTAAGAAGAGACAAGGGAGGTGGACATCCGTCGATTTTGGAGCTCAGAGCATCATCTTGGAGGTATATTTTGGCTCCCTTTACTGTTCTTATGATAAACATGGGGGTTTAGGGTCTCTTGACCACTTTGTTGGTTAGATTTGATGTCCATTTCGTCCCTATTTGTGATGAGGCTTGAGATGAGATCCATAGAGGTCCAGAGGAGCTTTATTCCTTAAGCTTTATGAGGGTCCATGAGAGTATTGGCCTACAGTTATGAGATATGGGGCTAAAACATCATTTATGTGCAAATAATTGTTGTTTGAGCCCCAAGGTTTGGACTTTACGTGATTATCATGCTTGGGGAGGCCAGATCTATGATTGTATGGAACAGATCTAACCTCAAAAGTGAGTTTGAGTTTATGCATGGCATGGACTCGCCGAGTCTGAAGAACAAACTCGGCGAGTAGCATGAAGGTTGTCCGTAACCACTCAGCCAGTGGTCTTGCCGAGTTGAGGGGTCGACTCAGTGAGTCAGGGAGAGTCAAGGAGGGGACTGAGTCAAGCCAGAACTCGCCGAGTTGCTCTTGAGACTCGGCGAGTTGAGTTGTGGTGGCCCCGCAACTCATGCCAGGTGGAACTCGTCGAGTTAGGGATATACTCGACGTGTCGAGAGAGGATCCAAGGGAGTCAGTGGACACGTATAGACTCGCCGAGTCGCCCTAGTGCACTCGCCGAGTTTGGTCAAAGTTGACCATTGACCATGTTGACCTTTAGGGTTGAGTTCATTCATATTTATGGGTGTATTACTTTGTGTGATTAGGCGGAGGCTAGGTCACATTTATTCTGAGGCAGATATTTACCGGGATACGCGAGGTGAGTCTTCTCACTATACTTTACCCTGAGTAGGTAACCAGAGTTCTGTGATACAGTGTTGTATGCCATTTACGTGTTATATGTTGCACTGCATTACTCTATGTGATTTATGCTATGCATGTTTACAGAGTTAGAACCTGAGGGTTCACAGAGTTTGGGTGCACGGACCCACAGAGTTATAGCCTCGAGTGGCTAATATGTGGTATATATGGTATTTTGGGGAACTCACTAAGCTTTGTGCTTACAGTGTTTGGTGTTATTTGTTTCAGGTACTAGTGAGGATCGCGGGAAGGCGCCGGCCTGATCAGTGCACACACGTGGGATTTTTATGTTATGAGATCTTGGGATTTTTATATGTTATGAGTTGAGTTTCAAACAATGATGTTTTTGTGAATACTAAATGAATTATGCTTTTATAAAATGCGAAAAATTGTTTTGCAATTTACAGTTTTACAAGTTGGTATCAGAGCCTTGGTTTGAGGGATTCGAGTACACCTTCGGGCGTATTTGAACTCAAACTGAGGATTTGAGAAATATTTTCAAAAAGGGTAAAAGATTTTTGGAAAAACACAGAGTAGAGTTGTGTGTACGATCAGCCAGCGCCCGAGCGGTGATTTCCCAGAATACCCTCATAATAAGTGATTATTAGAGATGTTATGTTATGCTACATGATGAGTTACGATATGCATGCTAGAGTAGACTAGGTATTCTTATTAGGACTAGGGTGGCCTGATATGTGATGCCTTAGTCTAGGGGTTTTGCTGCTAGAGATGCTTAAGAGTGACTTAGATAGCAGCGAGGTGCTTATGAGAGATTTGCTAGTGAGTAGCACATGATAGAGAGAGTAGAGTACTCGGGATTTGGGGCTCAAGGAGGAGGACTTGGGATGAATACTGATGCGGTATGGACGGTAGTATCGGGCCCGTACTACTGAAGATACCAGGTTGGTGCGCAGACCAAGTAAGAATCCTTAGGGCACCAAGGAATAAGTCGGGTGGAGTTATCGAGTGTGATTACACTCAAAGAGGTCTCTAATATATCGTATGTTGTTTTTCAGAGGAAGATCATGGTGAGGACACGACAAGCGCCAGCAAGCAGCGGGACCGGTGATGAGGAGATCCACTGGATCATCCATGAGGAGGTGGCTGCGGCCATCAGGGCAGAGATACCAGAGATGTTCTAGTCTATTAAGACCACGTTGATTGAGACTTTCAACGAGCAACATGCTGCTCTTTCGGAGGCTGCTGTTGCAGCGGCCACCGCAACCATTGCTGCTGCTAGGCCGCAAGGGGGTGATTCGTTGTTGTTCAGGGAGTTCAGCAACACGAAGCCACCGGAGTTTGATGGAACGCAGGATCCGATTGAAGCGATGAGATGGGTAATCTGACATCGAGGGGTGTTTCTACACATGCTCGTGCCCGGAGCACTTGAGGGTTCGGTTTGCGCTGAACCAGCTTCGCCTGGGGGTGAAGGACTGGTGGAAGTTCACGACAGTACACTATTCTCCAGCAGAGCTTGCTGCGGTGACCTGGGAGAGGTTCACCACCATGTTTCATGATGAGTACGTTCCTCCGGTGGAACGGGATCGGTTTGCACAGGAGTTTTTGACCCACAAGAAAGGTACAGAGTCCGTGACAGTGATTACCAGGATGTTCCATGAGAGGGCGATGTTCTGCCCTGAGCACGTGTCTACTGAGCAGGCACGTATGAGCCGATATTTGAGTATCTTGAGGATAGACATTCGGGAGTTTGTGGCGAACTCCTTGTACCGGACATTTTCCGAGCTTCAGGCCAATGCCCGGAAGAGGGAGATCGAGCTAGAGACTCAGGCTAAGGAGGAGGCGGAGTCTCAGGGGAGGGATCGGTGACCGACACAGTCCCAGCCGGTAGCCAAGCGGGTCAAGCCCTGTCACACCCCGTTAAAGCGGAAACGCAAGGTATGACAGCGATAACGGTTTCATTGCAAAAGATAAAGATACATCACCATAGCAGTATTTAAAAGTTTACAACCCATAGCTTAAAAGAAACAAAGTACAAGTTTTTCCAAAACAACATTGATCAAAATATAACTTCATAATAGCTTCAACACGATGCAACATGCTCTATGATGATGAATATTTACATCCACTTACTAATTAATTTCCTGAAAAAGCATGTAAAACGAGCGTCAACTATGAAAATAGTTGGTGAGTTCACAAGTTTATAAAATCGAGCGTAAAATAAGGCTTTTCGTAAATACAAGTACATTGCTTCAATGATAAACAAGTTGATTGCTATTAGTGAATACAAGTTTATTGCTATAACGAGAAACGAGATTGTATGTATATGAGAAAACAATGAGTCTCAACCAAACCTATGACTGAAGCCCTATCGAGATCTATGCTTATCGTTCCATAGATGAATATGGTATCATGCACTCCAGCAATAGGGCGAGTGAGGAGTTGTCAATTCCTAATAGCGCTATCCATAATGACCATTGGCTCAAAAAGTTAATGGTTAGAGAAAAGGGAAGGGCCTTAGTACGATAAGTTCTCATGTTCCGTGTTGCATAAACATACATAAAGATACATAGCAATACAATAGCAACCATGTTTGATAATAAACAATTTAAATACATCATGCAAACAATAGTTTTCTGGACATGCTTTTCCACCCCAAAACATTTAAAAATCGTAAATAGGGGATTGGTGAATACTCACGATATTTCATGTAGGCACAACTGGTACTTCGGGATGCATCAACGTCTTACTACCGGGATCCTACGACATCAAACACATACTAGTGAGTTTCCATATCGATATCTAATGCTAATATACTAAACTCTACATATAGTGAAATGCCAATGTATGTTTTAGTATGGATTTTATATCAATTGGTTACACGTTTTCTGAAATATTGAAATTTTATAAGTCGTGCGATTAATTACAACTTTGGAATATTAATTTTCCAAATTTTAAGTCTCTATAACAACATAAATTCATGAAAAATAGCATTCGAGGAATACAAATTCTAAAATTTTTTATTTAACTGTTATTAGTCAATACTAAGCTGGGAATAATATAAAAATGAATTTCCAAGCTGTTTAATTATATTTTATGATTTATGAGCATCTATTCCAATAAAAATTGAAATAAATAGAAAAAAGTTTCCAAAATTACACAAACTTTTTATTTAACTTTTATTATACATAAATAGGCTAGGAAAAATATAAAAGATATTTTTCAGTGGGTATTTCTATTTTTCCTTGTTTTATTCCTTTAAATAGTCATTAATTAAAGAAATAATACTAAAAAGTGAAAATACATCACCATAAATTTTTGTAACATCATTTATAATATTAATAACCTGTGAAAGCTATCAAAAGTGATTTTAATAATGTATAAACTGGTTTTGGGTATTTATGTGTATTTAAGTGTATTTAAGTGCAATTAACTTTAGAAAATAGGAGAAAAATAGTTTACAGTAGAGAAAAATCCTTAAAATTTTTATGTACCCTCCTAATGTATAATATGATATCCTGGTAAATATTCATGAATTTTGGATAATCAGAACTATTATTCCCATTTTAAGACCATTATAATTACCAAAAATTGGGAAAAATCGTAAGAAATGATGAAAAATCCTGACATTATTTTCTAGAGTCACCCATAACAGTTAAAGTATGCGAAAATTGTTAGATACAATTTTCAGATTAGCTAAAGTGGTTTTGTGATTTATTATGCCCTAACAAAAAGAAAATCCGAAACTGTATTAAACAGTAACAAAAACTGATGAAATTTGGTGAGGGGTCATTATCCACCATAAGTATCATCCATGAATTTATTCAGGATTTATTGAAATCTGGAAGTATTTTATGTGATTTATGCCCTTGGTTTTAGCAATAATTTTAATAAATCAAAGAAATAATAAAAGCTTTTGAAGTTTTCCAGATTATCTCATTCATGCAAGGGCTTTCAAAAGGAAAAATGTTAAAAATGTATTCAGAAAAGAAATGAGAGTAATGAATCCAAACAATTTAAGAAAGGTTGCATGCAATAATACATGAAATGTAGATGTGGCTGAAGTTCATGAATTTGTGTAGCCCATTCAGTGAGGTTTTAAGCCACGAAATTTCAGCCATCATTCACTAGATATGTTAAGTTTCTAAGGTATTTTTCCTCAGATTTATGGTTGGGTTTAAGGCCATTGATCATGCAAGACAAAAATAGTGATCACAGAAAAAGAGCTGTATGCGCAACCATTTTGTAAAAATTGCCAAAAATCGGGTATTTAATATTTTACAGTGAGACCAGTTGGGTTTGAAAGTTAACTCGTGGAACTATCCAATACAAAAAGAATATCATGATTTGGTTAAGAAATGACCGAATTATGGCCGTTTAAAGTCGAACAAAGTAATCTGGTAGATTGCATGTTTGTTTGTGTGCATTATTAGGGTATTTTGACAAGAACATCATGCATGCCTTTGTTAAGGTCCGATTTCTAACACATGCATGGAGTAAATGAGCATCCAAGACGTACTAGAAATGGTTTAAATGCTTTTGGTCATGCAAGAACACAAAAGAAATGGAGAAGAAGATGAAATATTAGGTTTTGATGTCACATGATCATATGTGCACCTTTTTCACTCCTTGCATGGGTTTGATCCCGGATTTTCACCATATCAAACACATGCATTGTGTTATGGTGAGAATCTACAAACCACAAGGGAAAAATAAAGATTTCTAGCCTTGGTTATGATCTTGAGAGAAGTATGAACACTTCAAGGTCTTCAAAATCTCGAAATTTTGCAGAGGAATGAGATGATTTCGTGAGTTAGAGAGAGAGAGGAAGAGAGTGAAGTGTGTGAAGAGAGTGAAGAAAGAAGAGGTGGAGTGAGGGAATAAGTTTAATCATTGAGTTTTGGGGAAGAGAGAGTGCATGGGGAGAGGAGATGGCCGATTCTATCATGCATTAGGCCTCCTCTCTCCTAATTCAAATTTTATAAAATGTATCTCCATTATTTATATAAAGCCATTAATTTTTATAAAAGTGCTTATTAAGCAATTTGATTTATTTAAAAATCTTGTTTTTAACAAATAAATTATGATTAATACTTGATAATTTAATTTCTATTTCATTGATTATAATTCATAATTTGATTAATAAGAATTTGATATTAGGATGTTTATAACCAAATTTTATAAAGTTTTTAAGCTTTATAATTTATAAGTTTGGATTTTTGGCTCTTTAGGGTTTTTGGAATATTGTTTGACATTCATCAACATGATGAAGTATAATTAGAATATTTTAATTTATTTTTAGGGTTTTATACCCTTTTTCAATTATAACAAAACTTGAAAGCTTCATTCTAATTATAGCATTGGCATTTCCTATTGTAGTTAAGCAACTTACTAGAATTGTAAGTGTCAAGTATATTAGTCCTAGATCTTAGTTGGATCCTAGTTTATGCAAGAATTTTGACCTAATTTATACTACTAGGTCATGACATGTTGTGCATGAATGGTTTTTATAAAGATGCATGAGTCCGAAAATGACCTGAATTGACAGTTGTCACAGTATCCCCCACTTAAAAAGAATTTCGTCCCGAAATTCATTCTATGTCATCGTTTGTCGCCGCAAGGGAAAACTTGTGGATACTTTTCCTTCATGAAGTCCTCGCGCTCCCAGGTGTACTCCGGCCCAAGTTTTGAGTTGCATCTAACTTTCACAATCGGGATCTTACTCCGCTTAAGATGATTTACCTCCCTGTCTAGGATTTCTATCGGTTCCTCAACGAAGTTCAGCTTATCATCGATCTTAATTTTCTCCAGGGGTACTATCATTGCTTTGTCGGCTAGACATTTCTTAAGGTTGGAGACGTGGAATGTGCCATGAATGGCGCTTAACTCTTGGGGAAACTGGAGTTTATAAGCTACCGGACCAATCCTTTCAATGATTTCAAAGGTTCCAACATATCTCGGGCTTAGTTTTCCTTTCTTACCAAAACGTACAAGCCCTTTCCAAGGCGACACTTTTAAAAGTACCTTGTCTCCTACTTGGAACTCTAATGGTTTTCGACGATTATCCGCATAACTTTTCTGACGATCTCTGGCAGCTTTAAGCCTATCCTTGATGATAGCAATCTTGTCAGATGTTTCCTGGATAAGTTCGAGTCTAGTCAACTGTCTGTCTCCGATTTTTGTCCAGCATAAGGGCGAATGACACTTGCGTCCATACAATGCTTCATATGGAGCACATTGGATACTCGTGTGATAACTGTTATTGTAGGAAAACTCAATTAGAGGAAAATGAGTATCCCAATTTCCTTTGAACTCAATAACACACGCTCGTAGCATGTCTTCCAATGTTTGTATTGTTCTCTCCGTCTGCCCATCTGTCTGAGGGTGGTAAGCTATGCTCAAATCTATCTTGGTTCCTAGTGCCCTCTGTAGCATCCACCAAAACCGAGATGTAAAACAACTATCTCTATCAGAAATGATAGATAGGGGTACACCATGCAGAGAAGCAATTTTGTCGATGTAGATTTGGGCCAATCTTTCCATCTTGAAATCTTCTCGAATGGGGAGAAAATGAGCAGATTTTGTCAGTCGATCCACTATGACCCAAATTGAGTCGTGACCTTTAGCAGTTCTAGGAAGTTTGGTAACAAAGTCCATAGATATTTGCTCCCATTTCCATTGGGGAATTTCGGGTTGTTGCAACAAGCCAGATGGTTTTTGATGTTCAGCTTTGACTATTGAGCATGTCAAACACTTCCCAACATACAAGGCAATATCCTTTTTCATTCCAGGCCAGCAATAGTACTCTTCAAGATCCTTGTACATCTTATCCGCTCCATGGTGGATTGAGTATTTAGATCGATGAGACTCCTCTAATACCATGTCTCTCAGATTCTTAACCCTTGGAATCCAGACCCTGTCCTTAAAATAACAAACTCCATCGGGTTTGGTTTCAAATCTCTCTTCCAAACCATGTAAGGTCTCGCCTGGAAGATTTTCCTTGAATAACGCTTTCTCCTGGGCGTCAATGATTTGAGATTTCAAGCTTGTCTGAATTACCATTCCCAAAGCTCTCACACATGAAGGTTTTACTCTTTCTTTCCTACTAAGAGCGTCGACTACTACGTTAGCTTTCCCCGGGTGATATCGTATCTCACAATCATAATCACTAAACAACTCTACCCATCTCCTCTGCCGCATGTTTAGCATTTTCTAATCTAAGATATGCTGAAGGCTTTTGTGATCGGTATAAATGGTGCACTTTGTTCCGTACAAATAATGCATCCATATCTTAAGGGCGAAAACTATTGCTCCTAGTTCTAGATCATGGGTGGTATAATTCTTCTCATGCGGTTTGAGTTGTCTAGAAGCATACGCAATGACCTTATCTTTTTGCATTAACACACATACTAACCCTTGATGAGACGCATCACAATACACCACAAAGTTTTCTGATCCTTCTGGTAAAGCCAGAATTGGTGCATTGCACAACTTGCTTTTCAGGATTTGAAACGCCTCTTCGTGTTTCTCTTCCCAGAGAAATTTTCTATCCTTTTGGGTCAAAGATGTTAATGGTTGAGCAATCCTAGAGAAATTCTCAATGAAGCGTCTGTAGTACCCAGCTAATCCTAGGAATTGTCGTATTTCTGTCGGGGTTTTGGGGGCCTCCCATTTCTTGATTGCCTCTATCTTAGCTGGATCTACATGGATTCCTCTTTCGCCGATCACATGACCAAGAAAATGTACTTCTCGAATCCAAAATTCACACTTAATGAATTTGGCATACAATTTCTGCTCCTTCAACAGCTCCAACACTAGCTTTAGATGTCTATTGTGATCTTCTTGGGTCCTCGAGTAAACAAGTATGTCATCGATAAATACAATTACAAACTTGTCTAGGTATGGTCTACAGACCCTATTCATCAAATCCATGAACACAGCGGGTGCGTTCGTTAGTCCAAACGGCATGACTAAGAACTCATAATGTCCATAACGGGTTCTAAATGCTGTTTTGTGAATGTCCTCTTCGTGAATTCTTAATTGATGATACCCTGACCGAAGGTCGATCTTTGAGAAGTAGGAAGCGCCCTGCAATTGATCGAACAAGTCATCTATTCGAGGGAGGGGATATCGATTCTTGATTCTCAACTTGTTCAGTTCTCTGTAATCGATGCACATTCGGAACGAACCATCTTTCTTTTTGACGAATAACACTGGGGCTCCCCAGGGTGAAGAGCTTGGTCGAATAAACCCTTTGTCTAGAAGTTCTTGAAGTTGTCCAGATAGTTCTTGCATCTCGGATGGTGCAAGGCGATATGGTGCTTTTGCTACCGGTGCCGCTCCGGGAATTAAGTATATCCGAAACTCGACCTGCCTGTGAGGCGGTAGACCGGGTAATTCCTCCGAGAACACTTCGGGATAGTTTTGAACCACTGGAATCTCCTTGAGTTGCTTAACTTCAGGCTCTCTTTCTAGCACGTGAGCCATGAATGCAATACAATTCTTCTTCAGGTACTTGTGAATCTTCATGCTTGATACTATGTTTAAACTTCTTCCTGGATTCTCACCGTGTATGATAAGGGTTTCTCCATTAGGGAGAGGCACTCTAATGACTTTCTCGAAACAACCAATGTCCGCTCTATTTTTGGATAACCAATCCATTCCTACTATCACATCGAAACTAGCTAGCTCTATAGGAATTAGGTCAATGCTAAAGAGTTTATCAGCTAAATTCAGAGTACAACCAGGAATTATATCATTAGCCCTAATTTCATACCCATCAGCAAGTTCAATAGCATAAGCATTCCTCATCTTCCTTGATTTCAAACCAATTAACGGTCTAAATGCTAAAGAAACAAAACTCCTATGTGCTCCTGTATCGAATATTACTGATGCAAAATGGTTGTTCAGGAGAAACGTACCTGTTATCACTTCAGGGTTCTGACGAGCTTCTTCTGCACCAATCACAAAGGCTACACCTCCTGGCCGTCCAACTTGATTTCCTTTGAAGTTCTGCCTGGCCTGGCCTTGTCCATTGTTACCAGGCCCTTTGTTTAGTTTGGGACATGCTCTACGGAGATGATCAGTACTCCCGCACTCCTAACATGCCCTTTTTCCCTCCTTATTCATATTACAATACTTTGGGTATTGGCCTGTTTGCTTACAGTTTTGGCACACTGGGCACGCTCCCTTGTGATGTTCGAGGTATTTCTGTAAGTCCTCGAAATGGAATGATGACGGACAGGATTTTTATCCAAACAGGAAGTTACACTTATTGCACTTCAGAAGCGGTCCTGAGTACTGCTTTCTCTCCTGTACTTCCACGACTCCCTGTTCCTGAGTTTTCACTGGTTCTTGCTCCTGAGCTCTTACCATGAAGTTTCTTGAGACTTTCTGCTTCCTCCGTGACTTGCCTCCATGCTTCTTCTCTCCCTGATCTGCCGGCTTCCTCTTGCTACTAGAGTTTTCCTTTGTTGATGCTCCCATCCTTATCACATCATTGGTTAGTCGATTTGCTAGACTTACTGCACTCTGAATAGTAGTTGGGTTTGCTGAGGTAACCATTCCCCGAATCTCTGGTGCCAGACCCCGGATGTATCGATCTATCCGTTTCTCCTCAGGAGTAACCATGTGAGGTACCAGCTTTGCTAGTTAATGAAATCGGACTGTGTACTTCTCTATTTGTGTTCCAACCATAGAATGGTTCCAGAATTTAGATTCACGCTTCTAAAGTTCATCCTTGGGACAATACTCCTCTATCAGCAGCTTCTTTAGGTCTTCCCAAGTTAGTTGATATTCCGCTGTACGACCTCGGGTTTGCACTAGGGTATTCCACCAGGTCAATGCCCTATCTTGGAGTAGGCAAGATGCATACTCAACTTTGTTGCGCTCGAGGCATTCGCTAATGTGAAGGACCGACTCCATGCTGTCAATCCATTTTAGCAACCCGACCGCACCTTCCTTTCCATGGAACTCCTTAGGTTTGCAGGCCATAAAGGACTTGTAGTTGCATTCTCTTTCATTGCTTCCCCGGTTTCCTCCACTACTTCCTTGGTTAGCATTAAGTCAGTCGATCACTTGAGTAAAAATGTTTGGAATTGCTTCCAAGAGCTGTTGTGCTACAACTTGAGCAACATCGGGTGTTTCGTTCTGTGGGTGCCCGCGACTAGGCTTGCCTGACATGGTTCTGTGACACAGGAGAAGAAATACATATAAATACATAAAATAATGTATAATATTTAGTTCACTACTATTTTGAAATCCGCAAGTGTTGTCAAATCATTGGTTTGCATTAATACTAGGCATATAGATTTTAGAAAGAAAACAAAAGAAAATCTTTTTATTCAACCATTTACTAAATAAATTCTAGGGTTTGACCTCATAGTAAAAGTTTTCAAACATAAAATAAAATTCTTCAGTACCATTTGAGATAACTTTAAAACCAACCCAATACATCCATCCAAAATAAAGTTTAAAATGTTTTTCCCAAAAGACACCCAACATGGGTTTTCATTTCTTGACCAAAATAAAATGAAATACTGAAATCAGAACCAAAAGCCAATCGCTAGCCCAACAAGAAGCATCAACACCACAATGAGAAACAGCCCACCAAACACATAATATGTTGTCATCGCATGACCTGGCTCTCGTCTAGCAGCACTAGCAGTGTTAGCAGTCTCCGTCGAATGCTGATACAGGATTTCCATTCCTGTCATCACTTCGTTCAATACCTCCTATTGCCCTACTATTACAGCGAGGCTGTGGCGCAGATCTGCTGCTATCAAATACATCCTCCGGGACTCCTCCGGGTGATGGGTTTTAGGTAAAACAAATAAACTAGAAAAACAATTCCTAAGTTCACATGCAACCTACTTTGGATCTATGTTTTATCTATTGAACATATAACTTTGAATTGCAAAACAAGAACCCTAGAGGAGAGAGGCTATAATCAAAATTCACAAAATAGGGTTTAGTAATTACATACCTTTCAATTGTTATAGTAAACAATTGATGATTCCCTTGATCTTGATCTTGATCTTCTTGGAAGCTTAGCACCACAATTGTAATGCCTCTAATGGAATCACACACAAACTAGCAAGAAGGAAAGTAGAGGAGAGAGGGGAGAGGGAGTATGCAAAATTTCGGCCCTTAGGGTTTCTTCAAAAGAAAAGAGTGACCAAAACATGAACCAGGAGGCTCCTTATATAGCTGAGGGATCTAGGGTTTAGGGGAAACCCTAGTTATCCTTTGCTTAGGGCCTAAGCAAACCCAAGGGCCTTATCCAAGCCCCTATGGACGAAATTATTAGGGTTTCCCCTAAATATTTCGTCCACCCTTATCCAAGGGGGTTCTAGAGCCTTCCACTCAACTATTAGATAATTGCAAACTAGTCCCTGCACCTTATAATTAATTCTTTTAACCCCGAAATTAATTCTAAGTAATTTCTGGCTAACAACTAATTAAATAAAATGATTTCTTATTAATATATTAATCTTTTAACATATTAATAAATTCATTTATATTAATTTATTAATCTTATAATAAATTAATATCTCTCCTTTCATAATTTCCTTGTCCGGTTGCTAGGTTTGAGGGCAACCCAAAAGGACTGTGCTGCTATCAATTCAAGTACATACCAATTATAGTTATGGGCTTAGACACCTAATCCAACAGTCTCCCACTTGGATAAGTCTGTAACTATAATTGCTAGTATGCCTTCTAAATTTGACCAGCAAATTGTAGCTTCCAAAAAGCTGCTGCCGAACTCTGACCCAGTCAGTTACGTGTCCTAAGATAAGTGATCATATAATCCTTCGTTCTGTTAGATATCCCTAGACAAAAGACATAGAATGCAATCAACCTCTTTGTCCAGAATCTATGTTTCCCGATTCCTGATTAGTGATGATGTAGGACTTCTAATTGAACACATCAATTTAGTCCTGGCTGGGCCCAGCACATAAGTCAACACCAAATCATCGAGGGGCCCACAGATATCGCTTTTTCCATTAAGGAAAAAGGAATGAATAAACATTGACTCATATGCTTGTATCTTTTACTCATCAAACCATACATGATAATACGTTTTATAACACCAAGTTACTGATGCGTTTTCGTATTACCAATGCATAGCCGACTTGCAAATTACAACTCATATATCTCTGTTTCAAGATTATAAGATATTATCATCTCAGTATTACTCATGATGAATTCCAAGAAATAATACTCTGAGCGAGGGTTTATCTAATACTCAAATCTCAATTTCTGAGTACTCATGAACGTTGCAGCAAAATCTATTGCCATGTCTATCCTTAGACAATCTACAATCCAGTTCATGACAGTCTTGATTCACTACTTACTTCCAAAAGTACGAGCGACTGTGGAGTTTGAATAATCTTATTATTCGGGAAGTAAAACATGCAAAAATGAAACACAATAATAAACAATTGACAAAAGGTAGAACCCAAACTTATAAATAATACTTTATTATTTAATCACCAAAAGTCAATTACATTTACTTTGTTACAAGTTTCAGAACAAAACTAATCTAACTACTAAAACTAATATCATCTTTCAGTCCTATGCTCCGAGCATGCTGAATATGCTTAGCCCTACTCAGACCCTTTGTGAGGGGATCTGCTGGGTTATCTTCAGATGATACCCTCTTCACTATAAGATGGCCTTCTTCTACTCTATGTCTGATGAAATGGTACTTTCTGTCGATATGTCTGGTTTTACCATGATCTCTCGGTTCCTTTGTCAAGGCAACCGCTCCTTCATTATCGGAGAACAGTTCCATGGGCTCCTGGATGGTTGGAACAACTCCGAGATCCCCGATGAAGTTCCTCAACTAAGCTGCTTCTTTCGACGCTTCACTTGCTGCTATGTACTCTGATTCACAAGTAGAATCAGCCACCGTATCTTGCTTAGAACTCTTCCAAGTAACTGCTCCTCCATTTAATAAGAATACCCAGCCTGACTGAGAACGGAAGTTATCTCTATCTATCTGAAAGCTGGCATCACTATAACCATCTACTCTCAAAGTATCATTGCCACCAAGTACAAGGACCCAGTCCTTCGTTCTTCGCAAATACTTGAGTATATTCTTCATGGCTATCCAATGAGGTCTACCTGGGTTTCCCTGATAGCGACTGACCATGCTCAAAGCAAATGCCACATCAGGGCAAGTACATGTCATAGCGTACATGATCGATCCAACAGCGGAAGCATAAGGTACACGACTCATGTCATCTATTTCCTCATCTGTACTCGGGCATTGAGTCTTACTCAATTTGGTATTGCTTTGGATAGGTAGCTCTCCCTTCTTGGAATTTTCCATACTAAACCTCTTTAGTACCTTATCCAAGTATGTGCTCTGACTAAGTCCAATTAGTCTCTTCTTTCTATCTCTCAATATTCTAATCCCAAGAATATAGGCGGCTTCTCCTAGGTCTTTCATGGCAAAACACTTTCCAAGCCAAGACTTAACTTCATTCAAGGTTGGAACGTCGTTACCAATGAGTAATATGTCATCGACATATAACACCAGAAAAGTTACTATACTCCCACTAGCCTTGATATACACACAAAACTCATCTTCACTTCTAGAGAAACCAAACTCTTTGACTTTCTCATGGAAGCAAAGATTCCAGTTGCGAGATGCTTGTTTCAATCCATAGATGGATTTCTCAAGCTTGCACACTCTATTGGGAAACTTTGCATCAATAAAACCCTCTGGCTGACTCATGTAAACATCTTCAGCCAACTTCCCATTGAGGAAGGCAGTCTTGACATCCATCTGCCAGATTTCATAGTCATGAAAGGCAGCTATGGCGAGCAATATCCTAATAGATTTAATCTTAGCTACTGGCGAAAAGGTCTCATCATAGTCAACCCCTGGGGTTTGAGTGAAACCTTTTGCAACCAGTCGAGCCTTGAATGTATGCACATTCCTGTCCATGTCTGTCTTCTTCTTAAAGATCCATTTGCACCCAATTGTCTTACGACCTGGTGCACTATCAACCAAATTCCAAACTTGGTTGTCATACATGGACTTAATCTCGTTGTCCATTGCCTCTTTCCACTTGGAAGCCTCTGGGCCTGCCATTGCTTCCTTGCAAGTGACTGGTTCATCTATGTTTACCAATGTTCTGTCACTTATGAATGTGTCACCATCTGAAGTAATATGAAAACCATACAACTCAGGTGGCACACTCACCTTAGTGGATCTTTGAAGAGGTAATGATTTATCAACTGGTTCAACAGGAACTGTTTTCTCTGGTTGAGTGCTAGTGTCATCTAAGGTTCCTTCATTGGTTGACTCTTGAATCTCTTCAAGATCAATGGTACTCCCACTGTCCTCTTTGAATATGAGCTCTCTTTCCAGAAAGACTCCTCTTCGAGCTACAAACACCACGTTTTCACTAGGCCTGTAGAACAAATATCCAAAAGACTGCTTTGGGTAACCAATGAAAACACATTTCTCACTTCTAGCTGCTAGCTTGTCGTGAGTCTCTCGTCTTACGAAAGCTTCACAACCCCAGACTTTAATATGTGCTAATGAGGGAACTTTCCCTGTCCACATATCGTGAGGTGTTTTGGCAACCTTCTTTGTAGGGACAAGATTGAGGATGTGGGTGGCTGTCTCTAAGGCATACCCCCAGAAGTGAATAGGAAGCGAGGCACGACTCATCATAGAACGAACCATGTCTAACAAGGTTCGATTACGCCTCTCAGCTACACCATTTAACTGTGGTGTCCTAGGAGGAGTCAATTGTGAGACTATCCCACATTCTTTCAGATAGTTGTTGAACTCGGTACTAAGATACTCCCCGCCTCTATCGGATCTAAGTATCTTGATCTTTTTGCCCAATTGATTTTCGACTTGATGCTTAAACTCTTTGAACTTTTCAAAGGTTTCTGACTTATGTTTGATTAAGTAGATGTAACCATATCTGCTATAATCGTCAGTGAAAGTCACATAGAATCGATTAGCATCCCTTGTGGTTGATCTGAAGGGCCCACACACATCTGTGTGTATGAGATCCAACAGACCTTCACCTCTTTCACAAGACCCTGTGAATGGTGATTTTGTCATCTTTCCCAAAAGACAAGATTCACACATATCATCTGATTTTAGGTCAAATGATTCCAACACTCCATCCTTTTGGAGTTGGGCTATGCGTTTCTTGTTAATGTGTCCAAGACGACAATGCCACAAGCATGCCTTGTCTACACTATTAGACAAGTCAATATTAAGTACACTATTTCCTAAGCTATCAACACAAGTCACTGTTTCATACACACCATCACAAGGTAAAGCTTCAAACACAAAAACACCATTCTTATAAACAGAAATTGAACCATTAAAATCATTAAAAGAATATTTAAAACCTTGTCTGAACAATGCATGAAATGAAATAATGTTTCTCGTCATCTCAGACGAATAGCAACAATTTATTAAGTCTAATCTAACATCATTACTAAGCAATAGTTGATAAACTCCGATCTTGGTCACTGGTGAAGACTTTCTGTTCCCCATGATCAAGTTTATCCTCCCATGCTCTATCTCCTCACTTTCCTTTAGCCCCTGCAAATCAGAACAGATATGAAAACCACATCCTGTATCAAGGACCCATGAACGAGAAGATAATGAGTTATTAGCAGAAATAATGTAAATACCTGCCGAGGATGGCTTCACTTTGCCATCCTTGATATCTTGCAGATATTGTGGGCAAGATATCTTCCAATGCCCCTTTTGATTGCAGTAAAAGCAAATGGCCTCTTTTGGATCAGAAACATGGGGAGTGGAACCATTGGGCTTAGCCTTCGGGCCATTACTAGATGACACAGCTTGAACCTTGCTCTTCCAGTTTTGCTTGGGAGGACCTTTCCTCTTCTTCCCCTTTCCCTGTCCAATGGCCAAGACAGGGGCACTTGCAGGTGTGGAGGGTATACTTTTACCCTTCGTCCCTGCCTCAGCTGTCTGCAACAACTTGTGCAATTGGGCCAAAGTCTGCTCTGTGTTGTTCAAATGGTAAGTTAAGATAAACTGACCATAACAATCAGGCAACGAGTTCAATACCATGTCAATGGCCAATTCCTCATCGAAGTGAATGTTAAGCTTGACCAAACGCTCTATGTAGCGTTGCATTCTTTGCACATGAGATACAACCGATTCCCCTTCTTTCATCTTGCAAGCCATGAGTGACTTGACTACCTCAAACTTTTCTTGACGAGCTCGCTTATGGTACTTTTCCATAAGGTCCTTGTTCATCTCAAAAGGCCAGTAGTCCTCATAGTACCTCTGCAATTCTGGGGACATGGTTGCAACCATGATGCATGCCACTTTGGTAGCATCATCATAGTGTTTCTTGTAGGCAGCATACTCTTCGGGAGTGGCTTTTGACTCATGAAGTTCTTTGAGCTCCTTTTCAAGGACATACTCTTTGTCCTCGAATCTAAGCGCCATCTTGATGTTACGCATCCAATCGTTATAGTTGGAGCCATCCATAACGACTTTGGAGCAAATGTTTAGTAGAGAGAAGTTGTGGCTGGAGGATGATGAAGCAGAAGTGTTTCCAGGAGTAGACATCTGAAAAGAAAGATAGTTTTAGTTAGATTACAAGACACCTCAATATAATAACCCAAAGATATCATATCAAGGTTAGGACCCAACTATGATGATTTACAACTTAGAAATGGGATGCCGAGATCCAAGTTCAAATCTCATAAAGGTAGGTGAATGACGATTCACCAATTCCACCATTAGACAAAATAAACGAAGTGAAATTCCTAACTCTTTTGAGATACATTAAAACTATTTAATGGCATGTTTTAATCTCGGATTATGCTCTACTATTTGTGACTGGGATACCGAGGATCACAAACTAGATGTGAATAACCATGCAAATGTGCTTGGTAACCTTATTGTCTTTATCATTAACTATTGATGTGCCGGTAAACCACACACGCTCCATCAAAATGATAATTATAAGATACCCATTACTACTCTTTATTAGTGCCTTTTAGTGTGCCGGTTAACCACACACGCTCCACTAATGACCAATAAAGCATAATGTGCAATTTCATGGATTAGCATACTTTTCACATTTTTCCTAAAGTAAGTAGAGTAGGGATTTTGAAAAATAGTGTTCTAGTACTTTCTTTAATAGCATTATACTTTTAATGGGAAGTAATTGTCCTATCAAATCCGTTCTGCTAACGACCCTCCACTAATCAAGGAAGCGGTGGGTGAGAGTGGACACCCATTCAACTACCATTTTATAGGCAGTTTCCTTATACCCCCTTATAGACTAGCTTCGTGAATGAGGCATACTAGCAATTTGACTGGCCATATTCTTATACATATATAATATTTAACTTTTAATTATAATATATATATAAGGTGTGTTTTAAAACATTTTAAAACTCCAAGGGTTTATATAAATTTTTTCGAAATTTAAACTATTAAATTTTAAATTTAAATAAACCAATTAAATAGATTTAATATTTATCTATTAATTAACTTTTAATTAATTTATTAAATCTTGTAAGGATTATCTAATTAAATTAAACAATTAATTTAATCCTAATCCATATCCCTTCTAGATTTCGAAATATGGGGATAGGATAATTTCCTTATTTTTCTCAATTATCCAATAAGGCAACTATTATCCAAAACAAAGAAACCCTAATCTTTATAGCATATTTCGAAATTTCCAAGGGAGGAGGCTAGGGTTTTCAAAACCCTAACCCTAATTTCGATTAGGGTTCTTTGGAGGCTAGGGTTTTCAAAAACCCTTTGATCTACAACCCTAAAAATCGAAAAAAATGGCCTTTAGGGTTTAATAGCTATAAACCCTAATTTGCAATTCAACAATTATAACAATTCAATTTAAAACAAACAAATGCTCTGATACCACTGATGGGTTTTAGGTAAAACAAATAAACTAGAAAAACAATTCCTAAGTTCACATGCAACCTACTTTGGATCTATGTTTTATCTATTGAACATATAACTTTGAATTGCAAAACAAGAACCCTAGAGGAGAGAGGCTATAATCAAAATTCACAAAATAGGGTTTAGTAATTACATACCTTTCAATTGTTATAGTAAACAATTGATGATTCCCTTGATCTTGATCTTGATCTTCTTGGAAGCTTAGCACCACAATTGTAATGCCTCTAATGGAATCACACACAAACTAGCAAGAAGGAAAGTAGAGGAGAGAGGGGAGAGGGAGTATGCAAAATTTCGGCCCTTAGGGTTTCTTCAAAAGAAAAGAGTGACCAAAACATGAACCAGGAGGCTCCTTATATAGCTGAGGGATCTAGGGTTTAGGGGAAACCCTAGTTATCCTTTGCTTAGGGCCTAAGCAAACCCAAGGGCCTTATCCAAGCCCCTATGGACGAAATTATTAGGGTTTCCCCTAAATATTTCGTCCACCCTTATCCAAGGGGGTTCTAGAGCCTTCCACTCAACTATTAGATAATTGCAAACTAGTCCCTGCACCTTATAATTAATTCTTTTAACCCCGAAATTAATTCTAAGTAATTTCTGGCTAACAACTAATTAAATAAAATGATTTCTTATTAATATATTAATCTTTTAACATATTAATAAATTCATTTATATTAATTTATTAATCTTATAATAAATTAATATCTCTCCTTTCATAATTTCCTTGTCCGGTTGCTAGGTTTGAGGGCAACCCAAAAGGACTGTGCTGCTATCAATTCAAGTACATACCAATTATAGTTATGGGCTTAGACACCTAATCCACACCGGGGTCATACCTGGCTGCCTGACAGGTATTCCTATGACTTGCTGTGGTGGCGGTGCTCTCGGTCCTACAACGCTGGGTCCTGCTCCGCTAGGTCCTTCCGTGCCAAGTCCTGCTGAGCTGGTGGCTATCCTTCCTGGAATGGGAACACTCTTCCTAGCCGTCCTCCGAATACAAAGTCCATAAAGAGGTGGTTGTGGCAACACCGATGGAGGTGATGCCTCGCGTCGTTGACTCGGGGCGTCGCCATTGCTGATCTCCACTGAGTTCCCTGTATCTTTCGTGTCCTCTGATGGGTCTTCTTCTACCGAGGCGGGGGGATTACGTCGAGGGATAACAGTAACGTAGCCGGATTCATCGGCTGAGGCGGTAGCGCGGGAAGATGACGATGTTGACATAGTGGACTGGGACATAGTTTCAATGAGATATGAAATAAATAACAATGTATGCCTATAATATGCAATGCCCACACACACCAAAATTAACCATTTTGAAATAAAGTTTTCTCAAATATTTTTTTTGAACATATTCCCATTATAATTAGCTCAGGCTTTGTATAAATCTTTCCTTAATTAAACATAGGTGATCAGGCTATGTTTAATCGAGGTCCAATGATACAACTCCCGACCTAATTATACTAGTAATATGTTTGATGTAAAAAGAATTTCTTTGTAATTTTTAGTTATAGGTTGTGTTTTCTTAAAGAAAAACCGATGTTCTCTATAACTTTAGCTCTGATACCACTTCTGTCACACCCCGCTAAAGCGGAAACGCAAGGTATGATAGCGATAACGGTTTCATTGCAAAAGATAAAGATACATCACCATAGCAGTATTTAAAAGTTTACAACCCATAGCTTAAAAGAAACAAAGTACAAGTTTTTCCAAAACAACATTGATCAAAATATAACTTCATAATAGCTTCAACATGATGCAGCATGCTCTATGATGATGAATCTTTACATCCACTTACTAATTAATTTCCTGAAAAAGCATGTAAAACGAGCGTCAACTATGAAAATAGTTGGTGAGTTCACAAGTTTATAAAATTGAGCGTAAAATAAGGCTTTTCGTAAATACAAGTACATTGCTTCAATGATAAACAAGTTGATTGCTATTAGTGAATACAAGTTTATTGCTATAACGAGAAACGAGTTTGTATGTATATGAGCAAACAATGAGTCTCAACCAAACCTATGACTGAAGCCCTATCGAGATCTATGCTTCTCATTCCATAGATGAATATGGTATCATGCACTCCAGCAATAGGGCGAGTGTGGAGTTGTCAATTCCTAATAGCGCTATCCATAATGACCATTGGCTCAAAGAGTTAATGGTTAGAGAAAAGGGAAGGGCCTTAGTACGATAAGTTCTCATGTTACGTGTTGCATAAACATACATAAAGATACATAGCAATACAATAGCAATCATGTTTGATAATAAACAATTTAAATACATCATGCAAACAATAGTTTTCTGGACATGCTTTTCCACCCCAAAACTTTTAAAAATCGTAAATAGGGGATTGGTGAATACTCACGATGTTTCGTGTAGGCACAAGCGGTACTTCGGGATGCACCAACGTCTTACTACCGGGATCCTACGACATCAATTACACACTAGTGAGTTTCCATGTCGATATCTAATGCTAATATACTAAACTCTACATATAGTGAAATGCCAATTTATGTTTTATTATTGGATTTTATATCAATTGGTTACACATTTTCTGAAATATTGAAATTTTACAAGTCGTGCGATTAATTACAACTTTGGAATATTAATTTTCCAAATTTTAAGTCTCTATAACAACATAAATTCTCGAAAATAGCATTCGAGGGATAAAAATTCTCAAAATTTTTATTTAACTGTTATTAGTCAATACTAAGCTGGGAAAAATATAAAAATGAATTTCCAAGCTGTTTAATTATATTTTATGATTTATGAGCATCTATTCCAATAAAAATTGAAATAAATAAAAAAACGTTTCCAAAATTACACAAACTTTTTATTTAACTGTTATTTTACATAAATAGGCTAGGAAAAATACAAAAGATATTTTTCAGTGGGTATTTCTATTTTTCCTTGTTTTATTCCTTTAAATAGTCATTAATTAAAGAAATAATATTAAACAGTTAAAATAAATCACCAAAAATTTTTGTAACATCATTTAAAATAATAATAACCTGGTAAAACTATCAAAAGTGATTTTAATAATGTATAAACTGGTTTTGGGTATTTATGTGTATTTAAGTGTATTTAAGTGCAATTAACTTTAGAAAATAGGAGAAAAATAGTTTACAGTAGAGAAAATCCTCAAAATGTTTATGTAACCTCCTACTGTATAATATGATATCCTGGTAAATATTCATGAATTTTGGATAATCAGAACTAGTTTTCCCATTTTTAGACCATTATAATTACCAAAAATTGGGAAAAATAGTAAGACATGATGAAAAATCTTGAATTTATTTTCTGGAGTCACCCATCAAAGGTAAAGTATGCGAAAATTGTTAGATACAATTTTCACATTTTCTAAAGTGGTTTTGTGATTTATTATGCCCTAACAAAAAGAAAATCGGAGATTGTATTAAACAGTAACAAAAATTGATGAAATTTGGTGAGGGGTCATTATCCACCATAAGGATCATCCGTGAATTTATTCAGGATTTATTCACCTTGGAAGTATTTTATGTGATTTATGCCCTTGGTTTTAGCAATAATTTTAATAAATCAAAGAAATAATAAAAGCTTTTGAAGTTTTCCAGATTATCTCATGCATGCAATGGATTTCAAAAGGAAAAATGTTAAAAATGTATTCAGAAAAGAAATGAGAGTAATGAATCCAAACAATTTAAGAAAGGTTGCATGCAATAATGCATGAAATGTAGATGTGGCTGAAGTTCATGAATTTGTGTAGCCCATTCAGTGAGGTTTTAAGCCACGAAATTTTAGCCATCATTCACTAGATATGTTAAGTTTCTAAGGTATTTTTCCTCAGATTTATGGTTGGGTTTAAGGCCATTGATCATGCAAGACAAAAATAGTGATCACAGAAAAAGAGCTGTATGCGCAACCATTTTGTAAAAATTGCCAAAAATCGGGTGTTTAATATTTTACAGTGAGACCAGTTGGGTTTGAAAGCTAGATCGTGGAACTATCCAATAAAAAAAGAATATCATGATTTGGTTAAGCAATGACCGAATTATGGCCGTTTAAAGTCGAACAAAGTAATCTGGCAGATTGCATGTTTGTTTGTGTGCATTATTAGGGTATTTTGACAAGAACATCATGCATGCCTTTGTTAAGGTCCGATTTCTAACACATGCATGGAGTAAATGAGCATCCAAGATGTACTAGAAATGGTTTAAATGCTTTTGGTCATGCAAGAACACAAAAGAAATGGAGAAGAAGATGAAATATTAGGTTTTGATGTCACATGATCATATGTGCACCTTTTTCACTCCTTGCATGGGTTTGATCCCGAATTTTCACCATATCAAACACATGCATTGTGTTATGGTGAGAATCTACAAACCACAAGGGAAAAATAAAGATTTCTAGCCATGGAAAGGCATAGAATCCGAAAAGAAGAGAATACTAAGAAGATGAAGAAGTTTAACCATGAAACTATGGAAGAAGATGATGTTGTTTGCCTTGGTTATGATCTTGAGAGAAGTAAGAACACTTCAAGGTCTTCAAAATCTCGAAATTTGCAGAGGAATGAGAGGATTTCGTGAGTTAGAGAGAGAGAGGAAGAGAGTGAAGTGTGTGAAGAGAGTGAAGAAAGAAGAGGTGGAGTGAGGGAATAAGTTTAATCATTGAGTTTTGGGGAAGAGAGAGTGCATGGGGAGAGGAGATGGCCGGTTCTATCATGCATTAGGCCTCCTCTCTCCTAATTTAAATTTTATAAAATTTATCTCCATTATTTATATAAAGCCATTAATTTTTATAAAAGTGCTTATTAAGCAATTTGATTTATTTAAAAATCTTGTTTTTAACAAATAAATTATGATTAATACTTGATAATTTAATTTCTATTTCATTGATTATAATTCATAATTTGATTAATAATAATTTTATATTTGGAAGTTTATAACCAAATTTTATAAAGTTTTTAAGCTTTATAATTTATAAGTTTGGATTTTTGGCTCTTTAGGGTTTTTGGAATATTGTTTGACATTCATCAACATGATGAAGTATAATTAGAATATTTTAATTTATTTTTAGGGTTTTATACCCTTTTTCAATTATAACAAAGCTTGAAAGCTTCATTCTAATTATAGCATTGGCATTTCCTATTGTAGTTAAGCAACTTACTAGAATTGTAAGTGTCAAGTATATTAGACCTAGATCATAGTTGGATCCTAGTTTATGCAAGAATTTTGACCTAATTTATACTACTAGGTCATGGCATGTTGTGCATGAATGGTTTTTATAATGATGCATGAGTCTGAAAATGACCTGAATTGACAGTTGTCACAGTATCCCCCACTTAAAAAGAATTTCGTCCCGAAATTCATTCTATGTCATCGTTTGTCGCCGCAAGGGAAAAGTTGTGGATACTTTTCCTTCATGAAGTCCTCGCGCTCCCAGGTGTACTCCGGCCCACGTTTTGAGTTCCATCTAACTTTCACAATCAGGATCTTACTCCGCTTAAGATGTTTTACCTCCCTCTCTAGGATTTCTATCGGTTCCTCAACGAAGTTAAGCTTATCATTGATCTTAATTTTCTCCAGGGGTGCTATCATTGCTTTGTCGGCTAGACATTTCTTAATGTTGGAGATGTGGAATGTGTCATGAATGGCGCTTAACTCTTGGGGCAACTGGAGTTTATAAGCTACCGGACCAATCCTTTCAATGATTTCAAAGGGTCCAACATATCTCGGGCTTAGTTTTCCTTTCTTACCAAAACGTACAAGCCCTTTCCAAGGCGACACTTTTAAAAGTACCTTGTCTCCTACTTGGAACTCTAATGGTTTTCGACGATTATCCGCAAAACTTTTCTGACGATCTCTGGCAGCTTTAAGCCTATCCTTGATGATAGCAATCTCGTCAGATGTTTCCTGGATAAGTTCGAGTCTAGTCAACTGTCTGTCTCCGATTTCTGTCCAGCATAAGGGCGAATGACACTTGCGTCTATACAATGCTTCATATGGAGCACATTGGATACTCGTGTGATAACTGTTATTGTAGGAAAACTCAATTAGAGGCAAATGAGTATCCCAATTTCCTTTGAACTCAATGACACACGCTCGTAGCATGTCTTCCAATGTTTGTATTGTTCTCTCCGTCTGCCCATCTGTCTGAGGGTGGTAAGCTATGCTCAAATCTATCTTGGTTCCTAGTGCCCTCTGTAGCATCCACCAAAATCGAGATGTAAAACGACTATCTCTATCAGAAATGATAGATAGGGGTACACCATGCAGAGAAACAATTTTGTCGATGTAGATTTGGGCCAATCTTTCCATCTTGAAATCTTCTCGAATGGGGAGAAAATGAGTAGATTTTGTCAGTCGATCCACTATGACCCAAATTGAGTCGTGACCTTTAGTAGTTCTAGGAAGTTTGGTAACAAAGTCCATAGATATTTGCTCCCATTTGCATTGGGGAATTTCAGGTTGTTGCAACAAGCCAGATGGTTTTTGATGTTCAGCTTTGACTATTGAGCATGTCAAACACTTCCCAACATACAAGGCAATATCCTTTTTCATTCCAGGCCACCAATAGTACTCTTTAAGATCCTTGTACATCTAATCCTCTCCAGGGTGGATTGAGTATTTAGATCGATGAGACTCCTCTAATACCATGTCTCTTAGATTGTTAACCCTTGGAATCCAGACCCTGTCCTTAAAATAACGAACTCCATCGGGTTTCGTTTCAAATCTCTCTTCCAAACAATGTAAGGTCTCGCCTGGAAGATTTTCCTTGAATAACGCTTTCTCTTGGGCGTCAATGATTTGAGATTTCAAGCTTGTCTGAATTACCGTTCCCAAAGCTCTCACACGTGAAGGTTTTGCTCTTTCTTTCCTACTAAGAGCATCGGCTACTACGTTAGCTTTCCCCGGGTGATATCATATCTCACAATCATAATCACTAAACAACTCTACCCATCTCCTCTGCCGCATGTTTAGCATTTTCTGATCTAAGATATGCTGAAGGCTTTTGTGATCGGTATAAATGGTGTACTTGGTTCCGTACAAATAATGCCTCCATATCTTAAGGGCGAAAACTATTGCTCCTAGTTCTAGATCATGGGTGGTATAATTCTTCTCATGCGGTTTGAGATGTCTGGAAGCATACGCAATGACCTTATCTTTTTGCATTAACACACATCCTAACCCTTGATGAGATGCATCACAATACGCCACAAAGTTTTCTGATCCTTCTGGTAAAGCCAGAATTGGTGCATTGCACAACTTGCTTTTCAGGATTTGAAACGCCTCTTCGTGTTTCTCTTCCCAGAGAAATTTTCTAGCCTTTTGGGTCAAAGAGTTTAATGGTTGAGCAATCCTAGAGAAATTCTCAATGAAGCGTCTGTAGTACCCATCTAATCCTAGGAACTGTCGTATTTCTGTCGGGGTGTTGGGGGCCTCCCATTTCTTGATTGCCTCTATCTTAGCTGGATCTACATGGATTCCTCTTTCGCCGATCACATGACCAAGAAAATGTACTTCTCGAATCCAAAATTCACACTTAGTGAATTTGGCATACAATTTCTGCTCCTTCAACAGCTCCAACACTAGCTTTAGATGTCTATTGTGATCTTCTTGGGTTCGCGAGTAAACAAGTATGTCATCGATAAATACAATTACAAACTTGTCTAGGTATGGTCTACAGACCCTATTCATCAAATCCATGAACACAGCGGGTGCGTTCGTTAGTCCAAACGGCATGACTAAGAACTCATAATGTCCATAACGGGTTCTAAATGCTGTTTTGTGAATGTCCTCTTCGTGCATTCTTAGTTGATGATACCCTGACCGAAGGTCGATCTTTGAGAAGTAGGAAGCGCCTGCAACTAATCAAACAAGTCATCTATTCGAGGGAGGGGATATCGATTCTTGATTCTCAACTTGTTCAGTTCTCTGTAATCGATGCACATTCGGAACGAACCATCTTTCTTTTTGACGAATAACACTGGGGCTCCCCAGGGTGAAGAGCTTGGTCGAATAAACCCTTTGTCTAGAAGTTCTTGAAGTTGTCCAGATAGTTCTTGCATCTCGGATGGTGCAAGGCGATATGGTGCTTTTGCTACCGGTGCCGCTTCGGGAATTAAGTATATCCGAAACTCGACCTGCCTGTGAGGCGGTAGACCGGGTAATTCCTCCGAGAACACTTCGGGATAGTTTTGAACCACTGGAATCTCCTTGAGTTGCTTAACTTCAGGATCTCTTTCTAGCACGTGAGCCATGAATGCAATACAATTCTTCTTCAGGTACTTGTGAATCTTCATGCTTGATACTATGTTTAAACTTCTTCCTGGCTTCTCACCGTGTATGATAAGGGTTTCTCCATTAGGGAGAGGCACTCTAATGACTTTCTCGAAACAACCAATGTCCGCTCTATTTTTAGATAACCAATCCATTCCTACTATCACATCGAAACTACCTAGCTCTATAGGAATTAGGTCAATGCTAAAGAGTTTATCAACTAAATTCAGAGTACAACCAGGAATTATATCATTAGCCCTAATTTCATACCCATCAGCAAGTTCAATAGCATAAGCATTCCTCATCTTCCTTGATTTCAAACCAATTAACGGTCTAAATGCTAATGAAACAAAACTCCTATCTGCTCCCGCATCGAATATTACTGATGCAAAATGGTTGTTCAGGAGAAACGTACCTGTTATCACTTCAGGGTTCTGACGAGCTTCTTCTGCACCAATCACAAAGGCTACACCTCTTAGCCGTCCAACTTGATTTCCTTGGAAGTTCTGTCTGGCTTGGCTTGTCCATTGTTACCAGGCCCTTTGTTCAGTTTGGGACATGCTCTACGGAGATGATCAGTACTCCCGCACTCGTAACATGCCCTTTTTCCCTCCTTATTCATCTTACAATACTTCGAGTAATGGCCTGTTTGCTTACAGTTTTGGCACACTGGGCACGCTCCCTTGTGATGGAAGTTACACTTATTGCACTTCGGAAGCGGTCTTGAGTACTGCTTTCTCTCCTGCACTTCCATGACTCCTTGTTCCTGAGTTTTCACTGGTTCTTGCTCCTGAGCTCTTACCATGAAGTTTCTTGAGACTTTCTGCTTCCTCCTTGACTTGCCTCCATGCTTCTTCTCTCCCTGATCTGCCGACTTCCTCTTGCTACTAGAGTTTTCCTTTGTCGATGCTCCCATCCTTATCACATCATTGGTTAGTCGATTTGCTAGACTTACTGCACTCTGAATAATAGTTGGGTTTGCTAAGGTAACCATTCCCCGAATCTCAGGTGCCAGACCCCGGATGTATCGATCTATCTGTTTCTCCTCAGGAGTAACCATGTGAGGTACCAACTTTGCTAGTTCATGAAATCAGACTGTGTACTTCTCTATTTGTGTTCCAACCATAGAATGGTTCCAGAATTCAGATTCAAGCTTCTGAAGTTCATCCTTGGGACAATACTCCTCTATCAGCAGCTTCTTTAGGTCTTCCCAAGTTAGTTGATATGCCGCTGTACGGCCTCGGGTTTGCACTAGGGTATTCCACCAGGTCAATGCCCTATCTTGGAGTAGGCAAGATGCATACTCAACTTTGTTGCGCTCGAGGCATTTGCTAATGTGAAGGACCGACTCCATGCTGTCAATCCATTTTAGCAACCCAACCACACCTTCCTTTCCATGGAACTCCTTAGGTTTATAGGCCATAAAGGACTTGTAGTTGCATTCTCTTTCATTGCTTCCCTGGTTTCCTCCACTACTTCCTTGGTTAGCATTAAGTCCTGCAGTCACTTGAGTAACAATGTTTGGAATTGCTTCCAAGAGCTGTTGTGCTACAACTTGAGCAACATCAGGTGTTTCGTTTTGTAGGCGCCCGCGACTAGGCCTGCCTGACATGGTTCTATGACACAGGAGAAGAAATACGTATAAATACATAAAATAATGTATAATATTTAGTTCACTACTATTTTGAAATCCGCAAGTGTTGTCAAATCATTGGTTTGCATTAATACTAGGCATATAGATTTTAGAAAGAAAAGAAAAGAAAATCTTTTTATTCAACCATTTACTAAATAAATTTTAGGGTTTGACCTCATAGTAAAAGTTTTCAAACATAAAATAAAATTCTTCATTACCATTTGAGATAACTTTAAAACCAACCCAATACATCCATCCAAAATAAAGTTTAAAATGTTTTTTCGATCCCAAAAGACACCCAACATGGGTTTTCATTTCATGAACAAAATAAAATGAAATACAGAAATCAGAACCAAAAGCCAATCGCTAGCGCAACAAGAAGCACCAACACCACAATGAGAAACAGCCCACCAAACACATAATATGTTGTCATCGCATGACCTGCCTCTCGTCTAGCAGCAGTAGCAGTGTTAGCAGTCTCCATCGAATGCTGATACATGATTTCCATTCCTGTCATCACTTCGTTCAATACCTCCTGTTGCCCGGCTATTACAGCGAGGCCGTGGCGCAGATCTGCTGCTATCAAATACATCCTCCGGGACTCCTTCGGGGTCATACCTGGCTGCCTTACAGGTATTCCTATAACTTGCTGTGGTGGCGGTGCTCTTGGTCCTACAACGCTGGGTCCTGCTCCGCTAGGTCCTTCCATGCCAAGTCCTACTGAGCTGGTGGCTATCCTCCCTGGAATGGGAACACTCTTCCTAGCCGTCCTCCGAATACAAAGTCCATAAAGAGGTGGTTGTGGCAACACCGATGGAGGTGATGCCTCGCATCGTTGACTCGGGGCGTTGCCATTGCTGATCTCCACTGAGTTCCCTGTATCTTTCGTGTCCTCTGATGGGTCTTCTTCTACCGAGGCGGGGGGATTACGTCGAGGGATAACAGTAACGTAGCCGGACTCATCGGCTGAGGCGGTAGCGCGGGAAGATGACGATGTTGACATAGTGGACTGGGACATAGTTTCAATGAGATATGAAATAAATGACAATGTATGCCTATAATATGCAATGCCCACACACATCAAAATTAACCATTTTGAATTTTTTTGAAATAAAGTTTTCTCAAATATTTTTGTTGAACATATTCCCATTATAATTAGCTCAGGCTTTGTATAAATCTTTCCTTAATTAAACATAGGTGATCAGGCTATGTTTAATCGAGGTCCAATGATACAACTCCCGACCTAATTATACTAGTAATATGTTTGATGTAAAAAGAATTTCTTTGTAAGTTTTAGTTATAGGTTGTGTTTTCTTAAAGAAAAACCGATGTTCTCTATAACTTTAGCTCTGATACCACTTTTGTCACACCCCGCTAAAGCGGAAACACAAGGTATGACAGCGATAACGGTTTCATTGCAAAAGATAAAGATACATCACCATAGCAGTATTTAAAAGTTTACAACCCATAGCTTAAAAGAAACAAAGTACAAGTTTTTCCAAAACAACATTGATCAAAATATAACTTCATAATAGCTTCAACACGATGCAGCATGCTCTATGATGATGAATCTTTACATCCACTTACTAATTAATTTCCTGAAAAAGCATGTAAAACGAGCGTCAACTATGAAAATAGTTGGTGAGTTCACAAGTTTATAAAATTGAGTGTAAAATAAGGCTTTTCGTAAATACAAGTACATTGCTTCAATGATAAACAAGTTGATTGCTATTAGTGAATACAAGTTTATTGCTATAACGAGAAACGAGTTTGTATGTATATGAGCAAACAATGAGTCTCAACCAAACCTATGACTGAAGCCCTATCGAGATCTATGTTTATCGTTCCATAGATGAATATGGTATCATGCACTCCAGCAATAGGGCGAGTGAGGAGTTGTCAATTCCTAATAGCGCTATCCATAATGACCATTGGCTCAAAGAGTTAATGGTTAGAGAAAAGGGAAGGGCCTTAGTACGATAAGTTCTCATGTTCCGTGTTGCATAAACATACATAAAGATACATAACAATACAATAGCAATCATGTTTTATAATAAACAATTTAAATACATCATGCAAACAATAGTTTTGTGGACATGCTTTTCCACCCCAAAACATTTAAAAATCGTAAATAGGGGATTGGTGAATACTCACGATATTTCATGTAGGCACAACTGGTACTTCGGGATGCACCAACGTCTTACTACCGGGATCCTACGACATCAAACACACACTAGTGAGTTTTCATGTCGATATCTAATGCTAATATACTAAACTCTACATATAGTGAAATGCCAATTTATGTTTTATTATTGGATTTTATATCAATTTCTTACACATTTTCTGAAACATTGAACTTTTACAAGTCGTGCGATTAATTACAACTTTGGAATATTAATTTTCCAAATTTTAAGTCTCTATAACAACATAAATTCTCGAAAATAGCATTCAAGGGATAAAAATTCTCAAAATTTTTATTTAACTGTTATTAGTCAACACTAAGCTGGGAAAAATATAAAAATGAATTTCCAAGCTGTTTAATTATACTTTATGATTTATGAGCATCTATTCCAATAAAAAGTAAAATAAATAAAAAAACGTTTCCAAAATTACACAAACTTTTTATTTAACTGTTATTATACATAAATAGGCTAGGAAAAATATAAAAGATATTTTTCAGTGGGTATTTCTATTTTTCCTTGTTTTATTCCTTTAAATAGTCATTAATTAAAGAAATAATATTAAACAGTTAAAATAAATCACCAAAACTTTTTGTAACATCATTTATAATATTAATAACATGGGAAAAATATCAAAAGTGATTTTAATAATGTATAAACTGGTTTTGGGTATTTATGTGTATTTAAGTGTATTTAAGTGCAATTAACTTTAGAAAATAGGAGAAAAATAGTTTACAGTAGCGAAAAATCCTCAAAATTTTTATGTAACCTCCTACTGTATAATATGATATCCTGGTAAATATTCATGAATTTTGGATAATCAGAACTAGTTTTCCCATTTTTAGACCATTATAATTACCAAAAATTGGGAAAAATAGTAAGACATGATGAAAAATCTTGAATTTATTTTCTGGAGTCACCCATCAAAGTTAAAGTATGCGACAATTGTTAGATACAATTTTAACATTCTCTAAAGTGGTTTTGTGATTTATTATGCCCTAACAAAAAGAAAATCGGAAATTGTATTAAACAGTAACAAAAATTGATGAAATTTGGTGAGGGGTCATTATCCACCATAAGGATCATCCGTGAATTTATTCAGGATTTATTCACCTTTGGAAGTATTTTATGTGATTTATACCCTTGGTGTTAGCAATAATTTTAATAAATCAAAGAAATAATAAAAGCTTTTGAAGTTTTCCAGATTATCTCATGCATGCAATGGATTTCAAAACGAAAAATGTTAAAAATGTATTCAGAAAAGAAATGAGAGTAATGAATCCAAACAATTTAAGAAAGGTTGCATGCAATAATGCATGAAATGTAGATGTGGCTGAAGTTCATGAATTTGTGTAGCCCATTCAGTGAGGTTTTAAGCCACGAAATTTCAGCCATCATTCACTAGATATGTTAAGTTTCTAAGGTATTTTTCCTCAGATTTATGGTTGGGTTTAAGGCCATTGATCATGCAAGACAAAAATAGTGATCACAGAAAAAGAGCTGTATGCGCAACCATTTTGTAAAAATTGCCAAAAATCGGGTATTTAATATTTTACAGTGAGACCAGTTGGGTTTGAAATTTAATTCGTGGAACTATCCAATACAAAAAAAATATCATGATGTGGTTAAGAAATGACCGAGTTATGCCCGTTCAAAGTCGAACAAAGTAATCTGGCAGATTGCATGTTTGTTTGTGTGCATTATTAGGGTATTTTGACAAGAACATCATGCATGCCTTTGTTAAGGTCCGATTTCTAACACATGCATGGAGTAAATGAGCATCCAAGATGTACTAGAAATGGTTTAAATGCTTTTGGTCATGCAAGAACACAAAAAAAATGGAGAAGAAGATGAAATATTAGGTTTTGATGTCACATGATCATATGTGTACCTTTTTCACTCCTTGCATGGGTTTAATCCCGGATTTTCACCATATCAAACACATGAATTGTGTTATGGTGAGAATCTACAAACCACAAGGGAAAAATAAAGATTTCTAGCCATGGAAAGGCATAGAATCCGAAAAGAAGAGAATACTAAGAAGATGAAGAAGTTTAACCATGAAACTATGGAAGAAGATGATGTTGTTTGCCTTGGTTATGATCTTGAGAGAAGTAAGAACACTTCAAGGTCTTCAAAATCTAGAAATTTTGCAGAGGAATGAGAGGATTTCGTGAGTTAGAGAGAGAGAGGAAGAGAGTGAAATGTGACAACCAATAATTTATTCTGTCGCTAAAACCATTCCCGTCAAATAAAACCGTCGTAATAAATTCGTTCCGTTAACCTTTGCATTAAATTAATTTTATCGCAACTTTTATTTTCGTTTTGTATTTGTCGGGATATATTTTTATCATTAAAAATATTTTCCATATTTGTTTGGAAAATTATTATTTTCATTTAAGTCTTAATTACGACAACTTTATCGGGTGCAACCAAAAGCACCGTCTAACGACAGTATCGGGTAGAATCCCACCGGGCCACAAACTCAACCCCTATATAAGGGATTGAGTGACATCATTTTGAGGATTTTTCCCTCTCACTAAAAACTTTCTCTCTTTACACTCTCTCTCTCTAGAACTCGAATTGGCTCAAAAACCCCATTTCAAGCATCATTTGGTAAGAAATCCATCCTAAACTTGTTTAACTTGAATGGTTTGCAAATTCATGTTGGAATCACCCAAAACACATATGAACATGTGTTTATGGTCTAAGAACCCTCCTTAGGTCGTGAACACCTCATATGAGGGTTTTGAAGCCTCAAAACCCCTCCAAAACACTTCTAGGGCCTAGATTTGACCTAGAAACTTGCATGCATGGAATAAGGACCCAAAAATCATGACATTTGATGTATGAACATGAGTTTACGGCCCAAGATCCTTCTTGGACCGTAAACCCCCATGCATGAACCATAAACACCTCTTAAGGTGTTAAAAATGCTCTTAAACACCACCACATGCTTCCAAATGTGTCTAGGACCTTCTTCCTCATCATTTGAAGCACCAAATCATACAAGAAGGGACCTAACATGATTTTACGGTCCAAGAACATGCTTGGATCGTAAACCCTCAATCTTAGACCATAAACACCATTTTGGGTGTTAGTTTGCCCCTAAACACCTTCACTGAACTTCCATGAGTGCATATAACCTTATAACCCTTCAAGAAATGCACCAAAACATCCATAAATGAGACAAACTAGAGTTTACGGTCCAAGAACATTCTTAGACCGTAAACTCATCTTCTTAGACAATAAACTCTTCAAATGGGTGTTTAAGTGCCCTTATCACCTTGAATGACTTGTAAGTTGGACTAGAATCACATGTGATTAACCTACAATCACCAACATCCATGGATCTTGGAAAAACATGAGTTTAAGGTTGTAAACTCATGTGTTTAAGGTAGTAAACTCCCCAAGAACACCTTCATACACCATAAACTCCATTCCCAAGGCCATTTCAAGTCCCGGTCACTTCCTAAGCCATGGAATCGACCCTAGAACCTTCCCGTGTGCATGACCTTTCCATTTGGCATCCAATAACCCACCACCCATGAGTTTACGGCCATAAAATCATGGGAATATGGTCAATGGACCATAAACTCCTCAATGAGTTTACTCTTGAAGAGTAAACTCCATATTTAGACCCTACACACCTTTAGATGCTATCCGAATCACTTCTAACACTTGAATTGAAGTGTTTTCACGTCTTTGACTGCATATTCATGTCTAATTAGTGGTTCAAAGTCTAATTAGATATATTTGTATATCATTTCATATTACATAGGAACCTCGCGCGTTATCAAACCCCGGACCGACACTTAGCATTCGAACCAACACGTTTTCTTGTCTGGTGAGTTCATACCCCTACCCTTTTTCAATGGTTTTTCAATGTTTTTAGGGGGGAATACAAGCAAAAGTACAAGAATATCTTGTACTTAAACTCATGATTTCATTTAAATGGTTTCATAATTCGTACACTTTTAAGAATTGAAAACCTATTAACAAACTGTTTTAACTTGCAGAGTTGTTTGTTCAAACCGATTTTCAATTCTTACTATATATTGTTATGTTGTATGCTCCACAACTGATTGATCATACTTTTACTGATAAAAATCATAAAGCATTTGTATTGTCCTTAATAAAACACTCTAGGTTCGAGTGTAAAGGACAGGCACCATTAGAAATCATAAAGCATTTGTATTGTCCTTAATAAAACACCCTAGCTTCGAGTGTAAAGGACAGACACCATTAGAAATTAGTTAGTCATAGATACTACTTCCCTAGATATGAGAAATAAAGAGTAATCTTAAAGATTGGAGACACGTCCTCTGTAACACTTCCCTTGGCACGAGAGAGTGGAGGACTATCCATGTAACCAGAATCTCCAGGAGGGAGAACGTGACTTGAGTGTATAGATCTATACGAGACTGACTATCCCACACTTGGCTGCTAGCTATAGCCGAACCGAAAGGTTCAAGGGTGACGAAAGTCATAAAGAGATACTGACCCTGGCACGAGTCATATCTAGTCTGTAGTATGGTTAAGGACTCGCAATCAAGATTATGAACACTTTACACTTAATTATTAGTTTTATATATGTGTTAAAACTAATGTACATTTAAGGATAATCAGACTTTCAAGAGACTACACAGACATTCAGGAAAATATTGGATTTTCCTGGGGATAACATTGAAAATAATCAGAATCAGTAACAATTCACACACACACACAATCAGGAAAATATGGGGTTTTTCCTGGGGATAACATTGAACATTATCAGAATCAGTAACAATTCACACACACACACAATCAGGAAAATATGGGGTTTTCCTGGGGATAACATTGAACATAATCAGAATCGGTAACAATTCACACACACACACACACATTCAGGAAAAATATGGGGTTTTCCTGGGGATAACATTGAACATAATCAGAATCGGTAACAATTCACACACACACACATGTAGGAAAATATAGGATTTTCCTGGGTAACAGTAGTACATAACCGGAAACGTGTAACAAGTTAGACAACTAAACTTTACAATTCACAAGAACAATCATATTTTCAGGGTACATCTTTTACATTACATTTTGGATTTGATAACCAACTTTTAAGAAAATATGGGATTTTTCTTGAATAACCACTTTTTCAGGAAACCAAAGGAACTCGTACATTTTCAGAAAACTAACCGCTTATGAACTCACCAGCTTTATGCTGATTTTCAAACTGCTTGTATTCTCAGGTCCGCATTAGACAGAAACCCGATGATCTCTTTTGGCGAAGACGGAGTGCGTAGAAGACTCGTCTCATTTTGTTCATATATACTATGTATCACACTCGTATAATTTACTTTTGAAACAAATGTAAACTTTTATATATGTAATGTAATGGTTGTTTACTTTGCTTACTATGTGCATTGGATTTGATACTTAATGTGGAGTCCGCCCCGGAAATGTTTCCGCCTCTGGTTTTCGGGGTCTGACAACTTAATTGCTTAAACTCTAATTTCGGGATGAAATTCTCTCTAACGGGTGGATGATGTGACAACTCGAAATTTCTATCCTGTACAAACAGTTCACTTCAATAAAAGTTGGATTTGTTTGTGCTGACTTTTAGCACTATTTAGAGTCTGTTTGAGCATTCTAAGCCTAGTACATCAAAGGATCAAGTATTAGAATGGGTCAACTAAAGTTCCAAACCATTAAACGAACCATAAACCCTCAAATGAGGAGTTTACGGCCAGGACCCATGAGTTTATGGCCGTAAACTCATGGTGGCCGTAAACTCTAGCTTATAAGTAGGAAGTTGGAGCCATTTTCTTCACTTTTACCCTTTTCAAGTCTAGAATTCGACTTCTCTCTCAAGGATCATCAAGAACTTTCATCTTGATCTTCAATCTAGTAAGTTATCTTCCCATTTCTAAGTTGATATCCTTCTATATCTAGTGAAAACACATGATTTCATCCATGAAATCTCTTCTTTTGGTTATATCTTCAAGTGTTCTTCATTTCATCAAGAACACATAAGTTCTTTTGGCCGAAATATAATCTTTTAAGCTTCTAAATCGTAAGTAGCCTCTTGTATACTTGCTATCTAGTTAAGACTCTTAATTCTAGCCTTGAAAACAAGCTTTTCCCAAGAACATGTGGTGTTTACAGCTAAGAGCATCTCCCTTAACCGTAAACCCTAGTTTGTAGTGAATTTCGACCTTAAACTCTTCCTAACGCTTGGACATGAACCTAGAACCTTCCTCAATTCTAGAAAGCCCTTTAAACACCCATATTCACAAAGTAGAATGGTTTTACAGTCGTAAACTCTTGTGTCCATAAACTCATTGGCCGAAATCACATAGGGCCGTAAACTCTTGGCTGTGAACTCCCTTGGTCATGGCATTTTGGCCGTAAACTCCCTAGAATGGCCATACACCCTTAGTATGCAATCATATGTGATTCATATCCTTCAATCTTATGATTTCCTAGTCCAATCAAGGTGTTACATTTCATGATTAGTTGTATAAACCCTAATCTTATACATATATGTGTCCTTATATGCTAAATAGGATCCTTGTGTGTGTGCTCAAGTCTTCACTTGACACCTATCATCATATACCGATCTTTCATTCGTATCACTCACTACAGGTGAGAAATAACCCTTCATCTACCTTTTAAATGATTTTAAATTCTTTAATTGGGGGGGGGGGGATACATGGTAAGTCATTGTAGTTATTATATCAATCACATGTGATTAATAACTAAAACAAACATATAGATTTCTTATACTTTCAACTGTGTCATCAAATATATATTTCAAAACATCTTTACCAAACTATTTTGTGTCAAAACTTTATCAAAATCTTTTACAACTTATATATTGTTAAAACCATGTCTATACGGATATAGTTATATAAATAAGGTTTGAAGGACTTAGGACTGATAACTCACTTTATTTCTTGTTCCTTGTTTCGTTTTGGACTTAGAGTACCCTGTTGTTTTTCCCAGTGTCGTTTGATCCTTAATTATATATTATGTATATATGTTTAGATATAAAAGCTTTTACCTTAGTTCCAACACCTTTGGGTAGCAGAGGTGTATAAACATACTCAGTCATTCAAGCTACATTACTTGATGTGATTAAAAACAACTTTTAATATATGAAGATCGATTAGATCTTGAACAAGTATATGAATATGAAACAGCAAGAACACAATATTAATAACAAGGCAGAACGCAACAATAAGAACTAACAGCTTGAATCAAACGTGTCGAATGATTAAATAAAATCCTTAGAAGAGCTCGATTAAGAACATCAACTGTAAAGGATTGGAAGATTACAAGAGAGCAATATCGTAAAAACTCTGGAATTCTAAAACTGAAATCTTGAATCTTAACCTAATATGCATGCAAGCGATAACCTATATACAATACATAAAAGGCTCTCGGTTGGACAGGCCCAAACCGGAGAATACAAGGCTAATCTACGAGCCCAAAAGACGCAATACAAAACAGAACTACAGCCCAACAATCTCCCCCTTTGCGTCAATTTGGAGCGAGACCTTCACTTCTTACTTGGGCCGGCGGCTGAAGCTGGTACCTTCTTCTTCACGGTACTAAACAGAAACTTGGTTATGGAAAGGATGGTCTGTCTAAACCGGATGTACCAATTGATCATATCTTCAAAGTACTTGATGTCATCAGCCGAATTGTCCTTACACCGCTTGACGATTGATAGGACGTGTTCCAAGCAGGTAGTGGTGTAGAGGTGCTTGTCAGCTAACGCGAACAGACATTTCTGTCCTTCGGCTCTGGTGAACATCACAGAGTTTCGCCTCGAATCTATCTTGCCCATTTTCATCGTGTTTAGATCACTGGCCGATCCCACAGGCTTGACTTTCGGTTTCTTCTTAAACACTATGGCAACCTCCTGATCCATTAGGGCCACCTCCATGATATAGCATGCCAGCATCCTTTTGACATGGTCTAAGATGGGACCATATTCGGCTTTGTTTGTCAGCAAGATGTTGTACAAGACTATCCAATCATGAGGGTTCAGATTGGGCAGATCCGCCAGAGAGATCATGTGAGCAGTTCTTGCAGATCCTCGGATAAGCTTGAACTTGACGTTTGTGAATCTCCCCACGGCAAACGGCTTCATCACCCGAACACTGACAATCTTCTGGGCGCTCCATGTAAGGTATTGAGGACGAGCGGCCTCCAGATAAAAGTCAATGAGCTCCCTGTCGAGCTCATCGTTCGGATGCGGGACTTCGAAAATGTTGGAGAAGGGGTGGAAGATGAACGCCTTTCGAGTCAGCGGCATATCAAATTGCGAATCGACCGAGTTGATGCAGTCGAACGATATCACCGGCTCGAGCCATAGTATGCTTGGAGTCTCTATGGCCTCTTTTATCAGACGATCCCTGGTCCAGGCAGGGAAGAGCAGCTTTCGGCTCTCAAGGAGATCGTTGGCTTCTTTTTGTTTATGTTCGGCTTCTTCAGCCTCACGTGCCACACGACTGACATCGTCATCAGTATTGCAACTGTTCTTTCTCTTTATCATGTCCGCAATAGTCTCCTTGTCTTCATCTTCATATTCATCGTCATCTCCTCCCTCTACAATGTTTTTGCCCTTGTCCTTCACACCCGAACCCGAGGCATGACCAGTTGGGGGTGGTTCGGTTGTGTGAGTAGCTTTGGAGGAAGGAGGTGGTTTCGATCCTTTCTTCTCATCTCCCCCTTGTTTCGGAATGGACACGAAACTGGGTAGGCCTTCAATTTTACTCAAGAGGTCCATGGCCGGAGAGAGTTTCTCAGCGAGGGTACGCCTCACGGAGTGATTGAGGATGGGGTCGTGTGCTTCCAGGATGTTGGATAGAGCGGCGTGGACATCCGAAACACACGTCTTGATGATTTCCCTCTCGGATCGAAGAGCCTCCAATTGTTGTTCGGAGTTGGAAAGTTGGGTGCTCTTGACCTTGATGGCAGTAGTCTTACTCGCCAGGACGTCCATCAGTTAATTTTCAGCCGCAAGATCCTCTTGTAGCTTTGCCAAGCGGGCATCGATGGAGGCACAGAGTGCCGAGTTGTCGTCGCTAAGGTTTTGTCTGAGAGTAGCGAACGAGGATAACTCCGTCTTTACAAACTGGGCCAATTGATTAACAAGTGGTTCCAGAGTTGTTTTGGTGGCTTCGGCGCTGTCCTGCATAGACTGCAGCAGGATAGTAGCGTCATGGAATAGTTTATCGACTTTTTCGGTCGCTGCCTCACAAGCTCGGGTGGAGGCGTCTATCGCAGCAGTTGCTGAGGCCACGGAGTCATGTTGAGCCCTAGAGAAGGCATCAACTATCCTCTGAAGGGCAGCTTCAGATAAGGAGGACTGCTGGTTGGAAGAGGAGGCGAGAAGATGATCAACCTTCTCATTCAGCTCGCGGAGATGCTTCTTTGTCACAGGAGCATCATCCTCCTCATCACTCTGAACTTGAAACGGACTATAGTAGACCGAATCAAAGTTCAGGTGGTCACCACCAAGGTATTGATCATCGCCATCAGAGGCGTCTTCTGGAGATTGAGGTGGTGGTGAAGCTGGGGGTGTTATGGGTTTGGTGGGTTCAGGTTGAGTGGGTGGGGGGTTAGTTTCGGGTGGTGGTGGTATATGGGTTTCGGTTTGTGGAGGTTCGGTTACAGGTGGGGTTTCGGTAACAGGTGGTGTTTCGGTTGATGTGGTGAATATGGGTGGTGGTATAGGGAATGAGGTTGGTGGTATAGTAGGGTTTATGGTGGGAATAGGAATAGGAATTGTAGGTGGAGGGGAAGGCACTGGGGATTGGTGAAGTTCCATCTCCGGGGTTGGGGACCGAGGGGGTGTGTTGCCTCTTTGTGGAGATTCGTCTCCTTGTGATCCCTCAGAGTCCGAACTCCCACCTTCGGATTCACTGGAGGTTGAGGGAAGGACGAGCTTTCGCTTCGGTTGGGTTTTCCTCCTTTTCGGTTGTGGGGAGGAAGCAGCCTTCTGTTGTTTGCGTTTCTTGGGAGTAGGTTTTGGGGCTTTGGATGGTTTCTTCCCCTTGTCTGCCTTCTTACCCCTGGCGACCGGTTTGTCGGCATCATGAATTGATCGCAGCATGTCCGGTGTCAGTTCCCTCAGACTAGATGGCCCTAACTCCTTGATCGCCTTGATCATACTGCTGTCTGATGGCACACTTCCATACATCGACTCCGGGATAGAGCCAATGAAGGAGAACTTCGAAGCATCGGATACGATGATCTTCTTGGTATGGAACGTACCAACAGAAGACATCGGTGCACCGTCAGCAGTTGGGACCTCAAACCTGTCCATGGCCCATCTTGTGATCAAGATCCAGAACCGGGCCAGCGACACTTCAGAGTGACGAGAAGTGGAAGAAAGGCTCTGAATCAGTTGTTGCCAAAGGACAAACCCATAATCGAGGTTGATCCCGTTGTACACCCCATACATGATTGACAGGAAAAGACAACTGGCCCCGTCCGATCCTGAGCTCCTCTCAGACAGTCCCTTGAAGAGAACTGTAAATAACCCGTTCCAAAGGGGCGGTAGGCATGACTTCTTGAACCTGGCGACGGAGGTAAGAACTTCCGTGTAGCCCATGTTGTAGAACATGCTGTATAACATTCCAACCGGAATCGTCTCCAGGTTAATACGCGATGGGTCTGCAGCAAACCCAAGCATGGTGCAGAAGCGGGGACGAGAAATCGACGTTTTGTGTTCCGCCACTTCGAAAAATATCCTTTCGATGCCCTTGTCGTAGTAGGCCGTCGCATAGACCTGAGATAGAGCCACCATTGGCACCGTTTCAATTCTGGACAATGCCGGAGCAAGTTGGGAGTACTTGAGGCATTCAATAACCGGCGACATGTAGGGATCATAGGCTAGTGGGTTCAGATCAATGACAAGGCATTGTTGAGGTCTGATGGGAAGAATTTGAGAAGTGGCATGAACGGATGAAGATTCAGCCATTGTTGCAGGTGTGGAGAAGAAGATGACCGGGAGAGAGTTTTGGGAGTAATTTTGCTTTGGAATTATGGGGGCAGTAAAGAGGTAAAAGGTGGTGTTGATGGCTTTTTATAGTAGGTGATAGGAGAGAGAAAGATCGTTTCAAATCTCTTATTGAAATACGGAAGGGTTTTTGAGTGACTGATTGGTGACAGTTGGGACGTGCGATGATCACGTAGGAGAGAGAGTGTCAGATTCCTAGGATCACGCCGCCCAATAAGCGCCGGTTCAGAGAGAGGAACCGTTTCCATTTCCACACGCACCATTAATGCCAGATGGATGACGCTTCAATACTGCACACGCGTCCAATAGTGTCAGAAAAAGCACGGCCGCTTCAAATTCACGCGCCCTCCTTTTGTACCGTCGTTTGAATTTCTATCCTTTGAACTTCCGCCGCGTCAGCAACCTTTTGGACTTATCCCATTTTTAAACGCCATCTTTTGAATAAAACGCCCACGTGGATTAGTGGTAACCACAACTTCATTATGAACCATCCATTAATTATCCAGCCTGTAAAATAATTAGTAACGGAATTTTGGAAAATCTAGGATTTTCGTGCAAAGAGTGTAAAAAAAATAAAGAAATAAAGCAACTCTTTTTAGGATAATCTGTGATGTCAAGAATGACACGAAACTGATGATCCCGGGCACGAATCTCTTCCTTCAAGGTCAAGAGAGACCTCAAAGTGTTAGTGTGGAATCCCGTTGAATTACGATCAATCATTCATTAATAAATGTTGAAAGGCTTCTTTTAATAAGGCTTATTAAGGGTGGTTTTGCTTTGATTCAACAACTCAATTCTTGATATAAGAACGAATGTGAACAAATTACTTGTGAGACCGGTGTAGTCTGTTGAACAAGTAGGTTAGAATGAATTTTGTAGTGGCTTGGATTAAAATGAAATCTCAGATAAAATTTAAAACTGGATCCCTTGGGAAGAAATGTTATGGTGTGTAACAATTTCATTGGAATCACTCAAAAAAAATTTAGATTTCATGAAGGTACATTCGTTAATTCATTGGTGAAAACTTGATCAAGTTAATTGGTCACCTTCAATGCTTTGGTGTTGAATTTTGGGTTTCACTCAGCGCGTAGTGGCACGAAGCTAAGATCATAAACACATATGTTGTGTAACCATAAACCTCAGTGGTAGTTGCTGAGAGTCTCAAGGGTTACAGTGATGATACGAATGTTATGGAGAAGTATAATGGGGATGGTGAAAGAAGACATAGTACCTCTGCTGCGAACATAAGGACCAAGCAGGAGACTCTAAACTCATGTGAGAAAAGAGTGAGGTAGCTCATGATTAGAATAAGTGAGTTAGCCTTATTGGGAAGACAAGGTTTGTGTATACCAGGTCATGAAGGCTATTATTCAAAATCTTATGAGGCTTGGGACACATACAGCAGCATGCTTCTAGGGACACTTAAGTAAGTTATCAAATATATCCCCATAAACGAATGAGCACACAAAACAAAAAAAATTAAAATATTTTTGGAGTTTTTGAAATTGAGAGAAAAAAAATTTTAAGGAAAAAAAATAAGACATAAAAAAAATTATAAAAGAGTTAAAAGAAAAGAAGAAAAAAAATACGATTAAAAAAACTTTGCAACAAAAAAATGGAAAAACCGAACCCGAGCGTTCGGTTGGTTTCGGTTGAGGAAAATTTTGGAAAACCGAACCCGAACCTTCGGTTGGTTTCGGTTGAGGAAAATTTTGGAAAACCGAACCCGAACCTTCGGTTGGTTTCGGTTGAGGAAAATTTTGAAAAACCGAACCCGAACCTTCGGTTGGTTTCGGTTCACTAAAATTTTGGAAAACCGAACCCGAACCTTCTGGAGGTTTCGGTTTTGGAAAAATATTTAAGAAACCAAGAAGTTTAGATATGCAATAAAAAAAACTTTTTACATAAAGAAAAACAAATTTTGCACCAGAGTTATACAACAAGGAGAAACTACCTTTGAGGTAATGAGCGAGTGAAATGGTTGAACCGAACCCGAACGTTCGGTTGGATGCGCTTCTTACGTTTGAGATCGAGAGGTAGTGTGAGGAACTGACTCTGATTCCATCATACCTAGCCCTTGCAAAATTTTATTGAATGATGCTTCTGGAAGAGCTTTGGTGAAGACGTCAGCCAGTTGATCAGTGGTTCTTACGAAGTGAACTTCGACATTTCCATCTTCCACATGATCTTTGATGAAGTGATACCTCAGTGCTATGTGTTTGGTTTTAGAGTGTTGCACTGGGTTATGACAGATCCTAATTGCACTTTCAGAGTCACAATATAGAGGGATCTTCTTCATATTGAGTCCATAGTCTCGAAGTTGACTCTGGATCCAAATCACTTGTGATGTGCAGGATGCAGCGGCAATGTATTCCGCTTCAGCAGTAGACAGCGACACACATGTTTGTTTCTTGGATTGCCAGCTGACCAACTTCCCATCAAGAAATTGACAGCCACCAGTTGTGCTTTTGCGGTCGAGTCCACATCCTCCAAGGTCAGCATCAGAATAGGCTTGAACAAAGAAGCCAGAGTTGGATGGATACCATAGACCTAAGGAGGCGGTTCGCTTAAGATAGCGTAGGATGTTCTTCACTGCCAACATGTGAGGTTCGCGTGGATTAGCCTGAAATCGAGCACAATAACATACAGAAAACATGATATCAGGCCTGCTAGCAGTTAGATACATCAGTGAGCCTATCATTTGACGATAGAGCGTGATGTCGACAGCCGGTTTATCCAGTGAAGGGGTAAGTTTGGTGCCGAATGCCATTGGGACTTTGACTTTTGAGTCTCCCATCATGCCAAACTTTGCTAGGAGAGTCTTTGTGTAAGCTTCCTGATTGATAAAGATGCCTTCGGGTCCCTGTCTTATATTTAAACCAAGGAAAAAATTAATAGGACCCATTGAGCTCATTTCAAACTTAGTCTCCATCAACTTTCTGAATTCAGCTGTTAAGCTGGGATTCGTAGAGCCAAAGATGATGTCATCGACATAAATTTGAACTATCATAAGGTGGTTACCTTCCTTTTTGCGGAAGAAGGTTGGGTCAACCGAACCTTGTTTGAATTTAGACATCTTTAAAAATTTTGTAAGCGTTTCATACCAGGCTCTCGGAGCTTGTTTGAGGCCGTACACAGCTTTATCCAGAATGTAGCAATGATTTGGATACTTTTCGTTCACGAACACAGGAGGTTGCCCCACATACACAGTTTCTTCAAGTTCTCCATTGAGAAATGCGCACTTGACATCCATTTGGAAGACCTCAAAGTTTTTGTGAGCAGCATAGGCCAGAAATATTCTTACCGATTCTAGCCTAGCTACTGGAGCGAATGTCTCTTCGTAATCTATCCCTTCCTCCTGACAGTATCCTTTGACAACCAGACGAGCCTTGTTCCTTATGACATTAACTTCCTTGTCCATTTTGTTTCTAAAAACCCATTTGAGACCAACAACTGAAGCATCCGGAGGAGTTGGAATGAGGCGCCAGACTTTGTTCCTCTCAAACTCGTTTAGTTCGTCTTGCATGGCTTGAACCCAATCAGAGTGATCGAGGGCAGTGTTTACTGTCTTTGGTTCAACTTTTGATACAAATGAGTTAAACATACAAAACTCAACTTTTGAGAATAAGGATGTCTGTTTTGCCTTCAGTTGAGATCGGGTCAGAACCTTTTCAGATACATCACCAACTACTTGAGAGATAGGATGATCTCTGGTCCATTTTGTAAGAGGAGGGTAATTCGGATCGAAGGATGGATCTAGTTCAGCGTTGATCATCTCTTCAGGCTCAGATTGGCTATCAAAATCAAGCGTCATATCATCATGCTCCCCCTCAATTGATGAGTTACGACAAACATGAGGTTCAGGGGTTTCTTGTGGTGCTGGATTTTCAGGCATTGAAGCATCTTCGTTTGGAGGGGCATTTTCGGTTGGAGAGTTACCTTCGGGTGATGAAGGACCTTCGGTTGAAGTAGTAGAGCTTGACTCCCCCTGGACTTGTGAGCTAGGCTCCCCCTCGACAAGAGAATTTGGCTCCCCCTCGACTGAAGCATTTTTGGTTGGAGATTCATCAGTAGGCAATTCTCCTTCATGCATTCTTCTTGCAGCATCTTCAACAATCTGCTTCATATGATCTATTTTGTTGTTGGCTGCATCTGCTTCTGAGAGAGAAGCTTTTTCCGGTTCGTCAAAGAGATCCAGAAAATTCTCGTACATATTGGCGATTGAGACTGTGACTTGACCAGTTTGAGGAAAGATTTCCTTGGCAGTGTCATCTATGGCCTGTAGCTTCTGGACATAGCTATCGTCGAAGGTCACATAGTATGTCTCTTCAATCCTTCTTGATCGTTTGTTTAGGACCCTGTACGCCTTGGAAGTGAGTGAGTAACCCAGAAAGATTCCCTTGTCGGCTTTGACATCAAACTTGTTGCGGTGTTCTTTAGAGTTAAAGATGAAACACCTTGAGCCAAAAACGTGGAAAAATTTCACATTGGGCTTCCTGTTGTTTAATATCTCATATGGTGTGAGCGTGAATCGCTTGTTGAGATAGGACCTGTTTTGTGTATAACAAGCAGCAGAAATAGCGTCAGCCCAAAAATAAAGAGGTAAGGAAGCGAAACTTAACATAGTTCGGGCAGCTTCACACAGAGATCGGTTTCGTCTTTCGACTATTCCGTTCTGCTGTGGTGTGTAGGGAGCTGAGAAATTATGGCTAATTCCTTTTTCTGCAAGAAACTCTTCAAACTCCTTGTTCTTGAATTCGAGACCATTGTCGCTCCTGATGTTGCGAACGACCTTCTTGAGCTGAACTTCAATTTGCTTGATGAACACTTTCAGCTTTTGAGTCGCGTCAGATTTGAGCTTTAGAAAGAACACCCATGTAAATTGAGAGAAGTCATCAACGATAACAAGAATGTACTTGCTACAACCGATGCTTTCAATAGATGAAGGACCACACAAATCAATATGAAGCAATTCGAGTGGTTCAACAACTTTTGTGTTAATTATGGATGGGTGACTTTGACGACTCTGCTTTCCCATTTCACATGCAGCACATAAATGCTCTCTGTCAAACTTGAGCAATGGAAGACCCCTAACATGACCTCCAGTGACAAGTCGGTTGATATCTTTGAAATTGAGATGAGAGAGTCTTCTGTGCCACAACCAGCTTTCGTCGGATTGAGCTTTTGATAGCAGACATATTGCTGGGTTTCCTTTGATGGGTTTCATGTTCAGAGGAAACATTTCACCCTTTCGTTCTGACTTCAGAATCACTTTCTTTGTCTTTTTCTCTATGATTTCAGAACCTTCATCATCGAATGAAACTTTGAGATCTGTACCTCCAACAAGCTGAGATACACTGATGAGGTTGTGTTGAAGTCCTTCCACATAGGCCACCTTCCTTATGGTAAAATCACCATTCGTTATCATCCCATATCCCTTTATGGTACCGAAAGAGTTGTTTCCAAACTTAACGTTGCCACCATTTGCAAGAGATCTGTATTCCCTGAGTTCCTCTTTCCTTCCTGTCATGTGACGCGAGCAGCCACTGTCGATGTACCATTCTTCGTCAAACTGCTCGTCACTTATAACCTGCAAAAATTAAGCAGATTTAGGAACCCAAAGTTTCTTGGGTCCATGTGAGGTTTTCATGGGAACAGGAATAGTTAGAGATATGTCAACAAGATATGTTCTTTTAATTAAAGTTGTTTCATCTTTCTTTTTAATGGTGAATACTTTTATTTTGTTAAGATTAGGTTGGTTTCCTTTGGGCTCAGGCTTGGATTCATCGACCTTTCGTTTTCCCTTATGTTCAGCTGATGAATGAGGTTTTTGAGGAAAAGTGGGATTAGCGTTATAGCAAGATGAAGATGAATGAGTAGGAGTAGAATGACGAGAAGAGTTAGAACGAGAGAATTTGGATGGGGATGGAGGTGTCTTCCTTGCTGATGACTCTAGGTGACCCTTTTGCTTTTGATCGTTGGTGGGTTTAACCTTTGAGTCTTGTTCTCTTCTGACTTCAGAACCGAACCTCTGAGTTCGGTTGGAGTTGTTCTTGGAACCGAACCTTTGGTTTCAGTTGAAATCTTTTTCAGAACCGAACCTTTGCTTTCGGTTGGTATTTTCATGCGAACCGAACCTTGGCTTTCGGTTGTTGGAATCATCGTGCTTTCTTACGGGATTATTTTCATACTTCAGATTCTTGTCCTTGTGTGAATAGTATGCATTCTGGGAGTGCCAGAATTGTTTCCTTTCAGAAAGGTTTTTCCTGTATCTTAGGTTCCTTTCTATCTTTTTATCCCTCATCTGTTTAGGTTGATGATGAACGTTCGCTTTCGCTTTTGATGTCACCTTTGCTGATTCCTTTTGAACTTTAGGAGTTTTTCTTTGAACCGAGGGAGCAGAGGGAATATCTGAAGAAGATTCAGTTTGCCCTGAGGAAGTGGAAGGAGTATCTGATGAAGTTTCACTTCGAGCTGTTGGCGTTGAAGGAATGTCTTCTTCTGCTGAACGATCAACCTCTTGAGGAGTATCTTTTGTACCACTTGTGCTTGGTTCACTGAAATTATCAGGCTTGTTCAAGGGTTCAGGTATGTATCTCCCTTTCTTCATCCAAGAGGTTCTTTCAGATAGGCCAACGGTTTCGTTTCCATTGTCAATAGGAGCTTCCCAGAAGAACTCATCACATCCATCAGCATTGTCTTCGTTAACAATAGCCGTAAGTTCAGCTGTTTGATGTTCTGTTACTCCAGTCACTTTGTATACCTGATTCGGAGTGGTTCTGACCTTTTGATACACAACAGCCTTTTCTACTAATTTCGGGGACTTTTGTTGGGACAATCTAGCGAATTCCACAGAATTTTCAGAAACAAGATTTTTGTGGTTTTCAGTTTCGCTTTTAACAAATTCTGAGCAGTCAACCGTATCCTCTACAGAAATTTCACTCATGTTTTCGTCCTCGTTAAGCTCAGATGCATTTTCAACATCGATTTTATTTTCTGAACTTACTTTGGCATTTAGAGAGTCAAACTTTTGTATGGTTTCGGTTCTCAGTTTAAGTCTGTCATTTTCGTCCAAAAGATTTTTGAGCATGTCCTTATGGTCTTTGGATTTAATGAAGGACTCAATTTTGTCCAGTCCAATTTGATAAGTTGGGTTGACATCATCAGACGAAATCACACTCTCACAATTGTAAGCTTCGGCATCGATTTCATCCTCCTTGAATTCTAGGAATGGTAAAATCATACGGTGGATCTTTTTGCGTATCTCACAGTCCAAGTGAAGCTGAGTAATATTGGAATATAAACGTTTAGCTATTAAACAAAAAACATTTCGTTGTTTTAACAATTTCAAATTGTCTCTCTGTAAATAAATGTTTTCGTCTTTGACTTTAATTAATTCCGACTCTTTTAACTCAATCCACATACGCCGCTCCTCACTCTTCGACGCCACCCTGCTTAATTGATCAGTCAGGTTAGAATTGGTGACTCGAGTTTGAGTTAAGCTACTATCTAAATGAGAAATTCTTGTGTTAACGTTTTTTAATTCTTTCTCATATGACGATGATGGTACTTTAGATGAAATTAAAACAGATTGTACCTTCTTTATCAGTTCATCAAGCTCATTGAACTGTTGGTTGAGTGGTTTGGCTGTGAAGCACATATCTTCCTGCACCTTCGGTCCATTGCTTCCTCCATCGGTATTGTATCCCCTCATCTGAGATGCGCTTGACACCATGAAGCATTTTCCACCACTGCTTTCCTCCTTAGCCATATAAGCCTTTCCATGAGTAGGCTTCCTCACTTCTTCGTCTTCTGAGTCAGTAGACCAAACTTCGGTGCTACCGAACTCATCGTCATTGACCGAACCCTGCACAATAAGAGCATTAATAGAAGGGTTAGCGGTAGACTTCTTCTTTCTCAACTCATCCAATCTCCTCTGCAGCATAGCTTCCTCATCATTTCCATTGTCCTTTTCAGCCATCATCTTAAGAACACAGTCCTTAGCGTAGTGGTTCTTGCCACCACAATAGAAACAGCTTACTCCGGAATCGCCATCTGCCTTCGGTTCCTTCTTGGACTCCTCAGCCTTCGTTTCATTGTTCGCCTTTTCAGAGCTGTAACTCCCCTGCCAGTTTCGGTTTTTGTTGTTGGGGAATCTTTTCTTTATGAACCTCTTAGGATTGGATACCATCATGGCATAATCCTCAGTTGAGAGGTCATATTCTTCTAAATTGAGCTCTTCATCCTCCATCACAGCTTTACTTTTAGATAGGAGGGCCAATGAACCAAGACTGGAGACAACATTCTTCTCTTGAACCACAATCTTTTCTTGGGACTTTAGAATACCCACCAGTTTCGCCAAAGAGTATGATTTAAACTGTTCATGGGCTTTGACTGTGGAAACAACTGCTCTCCATTCAGATCGCAGTCCGTTCAAGAAAGTAACCTTTTGTTCGATGAGCTTCCTTTCAATGTCGTGTTTGATCATCTTGCTGAGAAGATGATTGAAGCGATCAAACGTCTGGGTCACAGTTTCTTCAGCCCCTTGCCTGAATTCCCCAAATTCAGATAGAAGTAAGGTTTGGATGGAATGTTCAAGATCTTCGTCTATTGAATACAGTTCGCGAAGTCTATCCCACACTTCCTTCGCCGTAGTGCATGAGCTGACCAGTCTGAATGTGTCGGACTGAAGGGCGAATCTGATCAACCTTAGTGCCTTAATATTGCACTGGAATTTATCTTTCTCATCCTGCGCAATATTCGTCACGTCCTTGAGTAAATCGTTGTATTCTTTTTGTGTCTTAATAACTCTGGATGTCGCGGAATGAGAAAACGGTCCATTAATAATGGCTTCCCATATGAGAAAACCATTGTCCTCCGATCCAATCACGTAATCTTCAAAATGATGTGCCCATACTTCATAGTCATGGGTGTATAAGATTGGAATCTTTGTCGTCGAACCAATGTTGTTGGAAATATTAATAGGGTTTGATTGCGTCGCGTTCATAATGATCGTAATAACCTGTTCAAAGATCAGACTTGTAATAAAGCAGATTAGGGCAAAACAATAAATACTAAGATACGTCAATTAAGATGACGGCTCAATAAATATCGATGATTGCGGAAAACCCTAATGGAAATCTTTTTCACAGAAAAGATGTGTATCTATTACACAGCCTCCTGCTCTGATACCAATTGATGTGATTAAAAACAACTTTTAATATATGAAGATCGATTAGATCTTGAACAAGTATATGAATATGAAACAGCAAGAACACAATATTAATAACAAGGCAGAACGCAACAATAAGAACTAACAGCTTGAATCAAACGTGTCGAATGATTAAATAAAATCCTTAGAAGAGCTCGATTAAGAACATCAACTGTAAAGGATTGGAAGATTACAAGAGAGCAATATCGTAAAAACTCTGGAATTCTAAAACTGAAATCTTGAATCTTAACCTAATATGCATGCAAGCGATAACCTATATACAATACATAAAAGGCTCTCGGTTGGACAGGCCCAAACCGGAGAATACAAGGCTAATCTACGAGCCCAAAAGACGCAATACAAAACAGAACTACAGCCCAACATTACTAGTAAACTATAATAGGTATAGTTTAAGGTATACTACTCCCTATTTCTAATATAATGAAACATACATGAGTCAGTTAATTCATGAGTCAATACATACTTACTATTATGAGAAACAGAAAGAACATACTATGATGAGAAACAAAGAGAACATACTATACACTATATAAAGAGAACATACTATACACTATACAGACAAAGCATGCTATACATATACAAGAATACAATAACATAAATGTGAGTCACTACTTCGGGGTATGGCATCACTGCTGTGTCTCGTTCTATAACCAGAGTCTCTTAGAGGGAGATCATGAATTTATGTATAGATCTATACTGGACGGACCATCCTACACCTTGCTGCTAGCTACAGTCGGACCTGCACGTCTACGGGTGATGAATGTCATAACTTTTCGACATATTTCAACGTCGTGTTTCCACTAGTCAATTAGTATGGTTACAACATATCACATTTTACCTTAATTAATAATGGATTTAAGGTAGTTAGTACAACAGTAGTTACTATATACAATACTACAGTACTATATAATTTTCCCTATTGCATTTACTTTGTGATCTTCTCACATAAACGATAATGTAAACTATATTTTGATAATGATAGTCACACTTGGGAAAACTCATAATTTTACAAAGAACAAACATACAGAACAATTGGGTCTTGGTAGAAGACTGCATTTTAGTAGAAAATATAGAATTTTCTAGGAAGTTTAAACTTTTACAAACATTAACAAATACTTTCAAACTTTTACATTACAATGTTACAAACATTGTTTCAAACTTATAAAAACAAACGGAATTAAAATACTTATGAACTCACCAGCTTTAATGCTGATAAACTCTTTCAAAATAACTTGTATTCTCAGGTCGTCGGTAGACAGATACCGATGCCAGGTTTTGAGAAGACGGTGTAGCTTTCAGACTCATCTTTATTTTTGATTATTCATTTTGGTGTCTTATAAACTATGGACATAACACTTGTATTTGAATTATACTATTAATGCAATGGATGATGTTGTTGCTTGTTTACTATTATGCATTGTTGTGATATTGTACATGACGTCCTCCGTCGCATAACGTTTGTGCCATTCCAGTTTTGGGGTGTGACAGCTCAATGATAAAAACTCAGACAAAATCGGATGTCAGATGACAAAGTTATGAATTTCTAACGGACTTTACCTGTCCAGACCTGTTAAAATATAACTTTAAAAATAATTTAAAAATTAGCCGACGGAGTCTAAACAAAAGTTGTATAGTATATCTCCACCTACGTGTGGATATAAAGAACGGCGAAAATGGAGCTCGTATGCGAAAGTTACAAAATTTGGAAGTCGGAAGAGCCTGATGCGAGGGTACACAGGTAATCTCATACACCTTGCGTACGAGAAGACTCTATGTCACCCCATCCGAATTTCTCCACGCGTCCCTTTGTACATGCAACATAATCTCGTACACCTTGCGTACCGAAGTACTCCCAGCATACTCCGAGGAGTACACCCAATGTAACCAAAGACGAGGTTCTATAGATACCATGCGAGGGCTGCCATAATTTTTCACACCTTAACTCTTCTCAAGATTATTCTGTAAAGATGATATTATGATTTTTTAGATAAGCATAAATAAAAGTTTTAAAATGACCAATAATTTGGGGATGTCACAGGTAAGCATTATCAAAGGTAGTGGCAAGATGCAGATCAAGATGCAAGATGGCATGGTTAGGAAGTTAGATTGCTGGTACGTTCCAGAACATCGGAAGAATTGAATTTCTCTTAGGATAAGGTACGTTGTTGAAGGCAACTGGGTCAAAGTGACCCAAGGCTCTCTAATTATAATAAATTGGAAGATGAATCATGGAGGGATATATATATATATATATATATATATATATATATATATATATATATATATATGAATCATGGAGGGATATATATATATATATATATATATATATATATATATATATATATATCCTAGAAGGTAGTATGGTTATGGGAATGATGGTTATCTCCCAATTCTTGAATGAAGATGGTGACAAGATGGAGTTGTGGCATCATAGGTTGGGGTGCATGAGTGAGAAGGGCATGTCAGTTGTAAGTAAACAAGGACTGCGTAGTGGAGAGGCTACTTGAAAGATAAAGTTTTGTGAATCTTGCCTCAAGGGAAAGCATCACAAAGTGAAGTTCGGTACTGGTCAATACACAAGAAATGAAATCCTAAATATGTTCACTCATATCTATGGGGTCTTACACTAATGAAGTCTCAAGGAGGATGCTCATACATTGTGACGTTCATTGATGACTATTCAAGGAAGGTTTGGTTGTAATTTCTGAAGACCAAAGATGAGGTATTTGGGAAGTTAAAGTAGTGGAAGACCATGGTCAAGAAAAGGACTGGAAAGCATGTCAAGAATCTGAGGACTGACAATGGATTGGGGTTCTGTAATGCTCCATTTGACAATTTATGCAAGGCAGAAGGTATAGTTAGGCACCGCACTGTACGACATACACCACAACAAAATGGAGTGGTAGAACGGATGAACCAAATACTCATGTAACATGCAAGGTGCATGCGAATATTTGCTAACTTATCTAAGCAATTCTGGGCAAAAGTAGCTAACACTGCTTGCTATCTGGTGAACAGATCACCATCAACTGGAATAGACTTAAAGACTCCTCAAGAGGTATGGTCCAGGAAACCCTCTGACTATTATGGTTTACGTATATTTGGATGCCCTGCATATGCTCATGTGAATGATAGTAAACTTGAGCCAAGGGCAATGAAGTGTATATTTCTAGGATATGCAAAAGGAGTAAAAGGTTATCGATTATGGTGTACAGAAGAAGGAAGAACTCCTAAATTTATCATGAGAAAAGATGTGACCTCTGATGAATCTGTCATGGGTAACTAGTGAGGAGGTGATACAATTCAAGCATGGAATGAAGATTAGGGTGCTAGCCAGAAGGTGGAGTTTGTAACTTAAACTCCAGAAAGAGTTATAGTAAGTGATAAAGTGCAAGGAGGCAACAAAAGACATTGAAAAGATGAAACCTAAGAGCAACCTATAGGATCTTCATCCAGTGGTGCTAATGCCGGGAAGGATGATGGGTCAAAATCAATACCAAAGAGAAGATCAAGGAGGGTCATTTGACCACCTGATATATATGTGGGATGTGTGAATTCAAGTGAACGTTGATGGGTTTTGTTCATAAGACATCCTATGTGCTCATACAAACCCTAATGCTTGGATCTAGGTTTTCCTATTGTACATGCAAGTTATCCAAGACTATAAACCCTAATCCTAGTATTCAAATAATCATATTAACATGAGAATAGGTTTATAATGTTACCTTGATTGTTATGTAGCAATAACAATCCCAATTCCACCTTGAATTGACTTTGGAAGGCTTAGAGTCACAAGTGTCACTCTTCTAATGGTTCACAAACACCATAAGCAAGAGGATGAAGAGGAGAGAGGTTGGAGGCTACCAAAAAAGTGTAGAAACCCTAACAAGAAGCTTAGCCACGTTTTTGAGCCTTAAGGGTACTATATATAGTGAGGCTATTGGGGTTATCTAACAAGGAAACCCTAATTTGGATGCTTAAGCCCTAAGCAACCCATAGATTCCTTTCCTTAAGGGCTTGGACGATTTCTCATGGGTTTCCCCATAGAATTCATCCACTCCTTAATATAAGACAATCCATAGCCCAAATTGCAATTATCTTATAATTACAATTCCAGTCCCTTAAGTTTAATTAATCTCTTTTAGTCACAAAACTAATTACCAATTAATTCTTGACTAATATTAATTAAAAAATATGATTTCTCCTTTAATATATTATTCCCATAATATATTAATAAATCATATTTAATCCTTTCTCTCCATAATTCATCTTATCAAGTTGCTTTGGTGAAGGCATCCCAAAAGGATCATGCACCATCAGGTCAAGCACATACCAAAATAGTTATGGACTTAGACACTAATCCAACAGTCTCCCACTTGGATATGTCTAACAACTATTATGCGTATGACTTCAGATCCCGATCTGCAATCATAGCTTTCCAAAGCCGCTGTCAACTCTGATCATATCAGATACGCGTGTCCTTAGATAAGGGATCATATATTCCTCCATTCTGGATATCGTATGAGATATGATTTCAAATCATACTCTTTGTACTATATCTCGATTTCTGATTTATGACGACAGACTAATTGAACAAATCAAATTAGCCCTAGCCCGGCCGAGCATTTACATATGTCATCACTAAACCATCGATGGGCCCAAAGATATTGCTTTTATCCTACTTTGGATAAAAGGAACGAATAAACTTGGATACAATGCTCGCTTGCACTTACTCACCAAATTACACACAATAATATGTTTTATAACACTAAGTTACTAGTGCGTTTGCATATTATCATTGTGCAACCGATTTGCAAGATACAACTCACACATCTCAGTTTTAAGAATATAAGATATTATCGTCTTACCAATCACTCGTGATACAATCCATGGAGTGATCCAAGTGAGCGTGGGTTTAATCCAATGCTCAAATCATATTCATAAGCACTCATGAACGTTGCAGCAAACATTTGCTTATGTCTAATACTTTTCTAGACAATCCACACACCAATTCACGACAGTTTTCATTCATATCCACTTCCAACATATGAACGACTGTGGCCCGTTCAAATAATTCAATTATTCTTAATAAACTCAATTATTCTGGAAGTCAAAAGATGCAAGGTGAAACACAAGAATAATACTAATCCCATATAGCCTCAAACCTTTGAGTATAAATAAAACACCTTTTATTTATCACCATATCGATTACTCATAATTTGTCGTTTCGGGTAATCAACTTCTTACTTGAATTATTACAGTTGTCCCATGCTCCAAGCATGCACACAATGTTTACCTATGGTTCTTACTTTTATGAAATAGATCAAATTGAACACATTTCCAATCATTCTCATTTCACAACTCCAAATCCTTTTTCATAAGTGTAAGAATATCAAATTCTTGTTACTTATACAATATGCTAGATTCTAACATTCTATGCAATGATCCTTTCGTAATGTCACTACACCAAAGTCACAATGAGTATTGCCAATGATATTACATAGTTCTCTAACAGAGATTGTTACAAGACAATTCCTTAGATATGATGTCTCTCACTCAAAGTACATTCCTTTGAACATCCTTTTGCATAAAAGTTTCTAATCTGGTCATATATTTTCAACATTTACTTCCCAATATGGACACGCTTCCATATTTTCCATATGACGACTTATTCTTAATAGAATCTTATCTATTCATAATGATGTCGATATGGTCCATCCAATATGGAAACATTTCCATATTTTCCATATGACAACTCATTCTTAATAGAATCTTTTCTATTTATAATAATGTCAATATGGTCCATTCGATATCATGCTTCCAACTACTCACAAGCAACCAATCCTCGTCGAACTTTGGATTGTCCTTTGATAGTTGTTTAATTATTTTAGTCAAAACCGATTCTAGTCCCTTTTCCCTCTAAATGCGCTAGACATTTGGAAAATTTTAGAATGGTCAAACATTAAAGCATTTGCAATCGATCCTATACCCGAAGCGTATGGGACACGACGCATAACGTTTTACTTGCTATGTTCTCAAAATTCAAATTGTGAAGAGGAATGCCGTAATCATAATCGAAATTTTAAGAACACACTATGTACCCTTGACTAAATTTCTTAACATTTCTCAACCTAATCCTTTAGATTTGAAATGAAGCATAATATTCTCTCCCTTAATTATAGCAAAACAACTTTACAACCCTTACGACTTTGCAAGGTATAACTCTTGTTTTCTATAATTAATATTGCCAACTTGTAATACTTTCCATAATAATCATACAATCATAACTTTTATGCTCCCACTATCATGATGATTACTATAAAACATAACACTTATGCTCCCACTAGCTTCGACATGTATTCATAAACATTTTAACTTTCAAAAAAACAATACCTATTGAATTTCATAAGTCCATGTTTCTAATACTTAATGCTTTATAATCTTTTATCAAGGCTTCTTGAACTTATACACCTTTGCTTTAGATAGTTCATATGTTTGTCTAAACGATTAAGACTAATTGCCAAATCTCACAATTCGAATCATGGAAAGGGATACCGTAACCATAATCAAATTCGAGAATGCAATTTTACAATCACTATCTTCTTAAAATCTTTCTTAATGAAAGCATTTCCTCACAATCATTTTCAAGAAGAAGGAGATCTTATGACACTTAGATTTAAAGCGGTGTATTTGTTCCAATCCATGTGAATTTGTTAAAACCAAAGTTTACGACAAATTCAAACTCATATGGATCGAACTTTCTTAATCTTGATTTCTTGCCTCCTGGCAGCACAGCTGCCCACCACGTCTTCCAAGTAGTTAAGCAGCTCACCTTTTCTTATCAATGTACCTTTCATTGATTAAGGTGCTTTGCCTTTTATGCGTTCAAAACGAGAACTCATAGGACTCACATGCATAATTAACTCGATTGGAACAGCACATAATCAAAATATTGTCAACATGATAGGTTGTAAACCTCAACTCGTGTGCTAGTGATGATTGATAAGGTCTAATTGATTTGTTCTTGAAACCTTTCAAGACCATTAAGACTCCCACTGACTCCTTGACATATAAGATTCTTTTGTCAATAAACATTTCTTGACAAACAAATATTCAAGAGTTAGTGTAGTTTTTATCAAAACACTTTACAAATTGGTCCTAGTTGGTCATTTGTCTTATCCAAGACATCACAACTTTCCACATTTGATGAATGTTATAAACCTTTAATATTTTTCACTCATTGTCACAATCTTAACTTTAAGACTTGTTATTGGAATGAAGTATGATAGACTTCTTGATTTAACCATTTCTTCAATCCTTGATTCCTCTTCTTAAACATACAGTTGTATTAAGTCTCACTTAGAGGATCAATTGAGATATGGTTCTTATCATAAAGCATAAAAGCTACTCTCCCTTCTTCTTAGAATGGAGAAACTTTTATCTTTCTGCCTACTTGATTGTTCTTATTCGTTTTGCTATTGATTTAAACATTTTTAATCAATTCTGAATTACACTTAATCTTATAAGTATAATCATATTTACTAAACCTTTAGTAAATCATGACGAATATCTTTGTTACTCTTATGGTGAACTTGATCAACACACAACTTTGTGTGCTCGATCTCCTAGTCCTTCACTTGACACTTTGTCAATGAATTAGTCTAATTTCCAAATATGAAATTTCTCATTCATCATGCAACCAAGTTGCGTGATTCCAAATTTCAGTCCAATTGAAATTTGGGCGATGAGAAACTCTCACTATTTGGTAAATTCTCGACATTTCCATAAACAACATAACTAAGAATCATATCCATTCGTTGTAGAAATATGCAAACATCAATTTTTTATAACGATTTCATTGCAAGGAAGTAAACAAGTAAATAAATAAATAAGTCAAACAAAATTTATTTTATTTATAAAAGCAGCGGAAAACATTTGTCCTTACAATGCAAAATCCATTGAAAACTATGTATTTCAAAAGAAAATTTCTAACAACTCTATCATAACTATCTAAGCTCAAAATCTAATCTTCAAGTCCATGCGATCGAGATCCATCTCTTGTGATTAGATTCATCTTGCTCTCTTATCAAGCTTCCTTTCTTTTCACCGATCCTACAAAAAACACTCAAATGCAATCTTATCACATCATGTATTAAGAATCAATGAATAGGAACTTAATGGAGTTAGATAGTGGATTCTTAAATAAAGTAGAGCCATACGTTCTGACTCTCCCATCTCTTAGATCTCTTAGGTAATTAGGGCAACTTCATCTCCAATGCCCCTTTTCTTGGCAATAAAAGCAAATTGACTCTTTTGGAACAACACATGGAGCTACTTCAGACATCGCCTTTCTCTTATGATCAAACTTTTCGATCATTGCATGTCTTTCATTGCCATTGTCTATATCCATTGAGGTCTTGAAGGCAGATTCACCAATCAACTTTGAATTTCTATTGCGCCAAACCATTGTTGATTCAGCAGCAATAAGCATGTAGGTGAGATCTATAAGTGTCACGTCGTGGTTCATCATATAGTACTCTCTTACGAACTCACTATACGAGTTGGGAAGTGACTGAAGAACCCAATCAACAGCCATTTCCTCACCGACAACGGATCCTATCATTCTTAGTCTTTTAATGTGCGACTTCATCCCTAGGACGTGTGCACACACCGACTTTCCTTCTTTATGTTTGCAAGCCAAAAGGGCTTGAGTGATATTGAACCTTTCAATTTTTCGATCTTGTGGGTTAGGGAGAACAATTGGAGGAGGAGGAAGAGGAGGAAGTGAAGCATGATTTCTTGTTCCTCGATCGAATCGTGGAATATCATCTTCATGTGGAATGCTTGTTCCACGGTATTTGGGAAGACCATAGTTGTCGAACTTTGACATCTACAAAATGGGAGAAAACGAAATTCAAGTTAGTTGATTGATTGAGTCCTTGGTAAATCACCTAAATGAAATTCCAAGGCTAGGACCCAACACAATATGCTACAACTTAGAAAAGGGATGCCATGATTTAGTTGCAGAATATTTGAAGGTAAGTGAATGAGGATTCACTAATTTCCACCATGAAAAACGAAAAATAAATTTAAGTTTTAAATCTATGAAAACTCCTAGATCCTTTGAGATTCATTGAACATTTCAATGGCATGTTTCAATCTCGATATGCCCCTCTTGTTTGTGACTGGGATGCCGAGGATCACAAAGCGGGTGTGAATAACCATGCAAACTTACATGGTGCCCTCACATGTTACAGTCACCTATTCGATGGCCGGTAAACCACACACGCTCCACCGAACTATGACAAACATTGAGTCACCCTTTGCTACCTTTGCTTAGAACCATTTAGTGTGCCGGTAAACCACACATGCTCCATTATCGTCTTCGCAAGGTCACAAAGTGTAATTTCATGGAATTGCATCAATTCACTTTTGCCTAAGTAACTAAGATTGGGAATTTGAAAAACATTTAGTTACTTTTGTACTTCATTATACTTATAATGGAAGGTTTCGTCCTATCCTACCCGTTCGGCTAACGACCCTCCACTAGTCAAGAGTGCGGTGGGTAAGAGTGGATACCCATTCAATTGCCATATTATAGACCATTTCCTTAAACACCCCTTATAGACCAGCTTCGTGAATGAGGCCTACTAACGGTAAGACTGACTTTTACTTATACATATATATAATGTTAGACTTTTAATGTTATATATAGTATAGGGTGTATTTTATAACTTTTAAAATACTATGTGGTTAACTTTAACAATTACACTTTTAATTCAATTAAATGGTTAACCTAAATTTTTATGGATTTATTAAACCTCTTTTAATTATACTCCTTAATTAATTAATAAAACCATAAGGGTGTGATTTGAACTTTTCAAAACAATACTAGGGTTTTAGAATTTAACATTCCTAATTAACTTTTAATCAACTTTTAAATTCCAAAACTTGAGGGCAAGTTTTGAAACATTTCAAAACATTAGGGTTTAGAATTTAAATATACATCAAAATTAAACTATTAATTCAAAATTTAAATTCCAAAACTTGAGGGCAAGTTTTGAAACCTTTTTCAAAACATTAGGGTTTTAACTATTTAAATTTCAAAACAACAAAACTTTTGGGTTCAAATTTAAACAATAAAACCTAAAGGGCAAAATATGAAACTTTTCATAACAACAAGGATCAAATAACAAATAATCTAAATTAACTTTTAATTACATAATTATCCATATTTGATTTATTAACTGATTTCTTGCAAAACAATTTATCAACACTACTAGAAAAACAGCCTTTTACGACGCTCATTGCGCGTCGTAAAAGGCTCAGACGACGCGCAAATGCGCGTCAAGGAAGGCCCTGTCATAAAGAGAGACGACGCGCAATTACGACGCTCATTTACGACGCACAGTTATGACGCGCGTTTACGAGTCTCATGGACAACGGTTGACTGATGTAATTAAAAAAGATTGGTTTTAATTTCTTCTATATCATACAATTTGGTTGTACAGGTTGTGTTCATTTTATATTAATTGGCAACCATTGCATCTGGTGAGGTTTTAAGCTTCTGTTGCGAGAGAAAGAAATATAAACAAAAGACTTGCCAACCTAGTTGATCAACATTGGTTATGTTAATGGTTTGTTTATTACCTTTTGTTACTTGGCATGAACATACTACATCAGTACGAAACTGCATCTGTTAGGCAGAAGCTCCAATACTACATAGATAATGCTTATTTCCCTTCAGTTAAAATGTTTGTCGGCTCAGCATATACTACACCAGGACACATTTTCTATAGCAAAAAAGTCATGGTTTTCTGTTATTTCTAGTTCCAAACCTGGTTTCCGGTTATTTTCGGTTCCAATATCCAATATAAAATGATGATTTACTCTTTACGAAGGAGTATGTTTATAATTTTACACAAAACACTTTATCGTTTGCTTGTTTTGATAATTTTGGGAAGAAAACCAATAAACAGGGTAATTATGATTTCATTAGAGTACTAAACCTTTAAACAATTATATATATGGGGATTAAAGAGTCACCACATCAAACTCTTGTAATCTAACATTGGCAAGATTCATTCAAGGACATGTGAAGCTTGAACCAACACTAATGACGACCATAGTTGCCATGGTTATCATCCTATTATTCAAGAACAAACTCTTAGGACCCTTGATGGTGATCAAGAGATTAAGGATCAATAGTTTAATCGGTTTTTGTTGTAAAAAACAGAAAGATTAAGATATAATTAATAATTTATGATCCAAGATTCTGAAAGAAAAAACATAGTGAGTAACTGTTAAGGCCACCAAGTTTGAAAATAATGTCTGGTCCTCAACAACTGGTAAATTCCCCTACCACCATCCACCAAACCAATTTCCTATGTATTATAATTAGATGTTAACTAAAAAGAGTATCAATATTTGTTTCTCTAAATACATGCACGCTTTAGGAACCAATTATTCCAAACATTTTAGAAGAGAATTTCCAAGTACAAATTGGAAACAAAAATAGAAAAAGGTACTCATGTATGATGTCAAATTTATAATTTCACATATACCCATTCTGCCTTTAGAAGCATATACACATGAAGTTGTTGAAAATATTTGAGCCAAATTACCACTTTATGTTTTCATACAAGCATACGTACCAATTTATGTTTTCATACAAAGCGTACATACCACCTGATGAGGCCAATAAACCTCAAATCCTTCGCAATTTAGTATTTGAATCTGCATATAGGTTAAAAGTTAATCATAATAAAGTTTCATAATAACATAAAGTAACGAAATATTAAAATGTCAGTATAGAATGACTTAGTTCTTTTACTTCTAGTATTTTTGGAAGCTTGGTGACTAATATACCTGAGGCTTGAGATTTACTTCTACATGGAATTGATGTTAACTAGTAAGTGCGCATTGCAGCCTCCATATATCTTCAAGTATTAGACCAAAAATACTACCTCTAAAGTTCTTGGATATCATAAAATTGGATGCAATTCAACCACTATCATGCTATTGAATAGTTATGATGTTTCTTTCGATAAGCTGATAAAGAATTCATGAGCAGATGTGAACCACTGTCCACTATCATGCTCTCATCGACATATATGCAAAAAAGACAATATTCAGTCCATCAGATAAGCTTAAACAGAAACATGAGCACACCAGATCTCATATACCATCTACATAATGGGTTTGTTAAAGGAACTACTAAAAATCATAAATTGCTCCATTCCTGAATTTATAGCTAAAAGTTTATATGAATTTCACATAAACCGAAAAAGCCATGGATTTGAGTAGTTTTTTCATGGGGGATTTTATTCACACCAAAAACTATATGATTATCAGGGACGGACACAGGATTTCACAGTAAGGGGTGCACAGGAAAGTTAAGGGTTGCACGATGGTAGAAAAAATAAAAATTTTTAAAAATTTCGAAATTTTTTCCACTACGGCCGAAAAAGTTAGGGATTGCCGGTGCCACCGGTGACCCCCTAAATCCGCCCCTGATAATTACCCTATTTGACATGACTAGTTGACCATTAGATATTATTTTTAAATTGATTTCAATAAAAAGAACTTATTATATTATATACTAGGGGTAAGACCCGTTTATTACATAAGTTCATTTAAAATAAAAATTAATTATGAAATTCTTAACATTTTGAGAATTTTGAATTTATAAGAAAAGTTAGAAAAATAATGAAATATTAAATTAATTTTTTTTTCATTTTTTAATTTAAACTAATAAATTTAGATAAATAAACATAAGAAACTAATAATTACATTTAATTTAAACTAATAAGGCTTTAATTTAGAAAGTATTAATTAATGATATTGATATGCATTTATTATTACATTTATTTCAATAATTACATTTAATTATTATGTGAATTTAATAAAATAGAAAAAACCACAAAATGTCATGTGGAAAATATTTAATTGAAAAAAATCTCAAAATGACATTTGGCTAAATCAATAAGAGTATGACATGTGGTAAAAAGATTTTTATTTATTAGAGTAAATTTATAATCTCCTTTTTATTTAATTATTTATTTACAGTTTAGTTTATTATAATTGTAACTATAAATAATATTTATGACTTATTTATTATTACATATTATAATATTTTTTAATTTTAAGTATAGAACGATGAAACAAAGAATATTATAAAAAATTAGTAATGTTGCATTTTTATTTTTTTAGTTTCTAAAAGACTTAGGTTTTAAGCTTTTAAAGTTATTAAAAATAGTCTTTTTTAACTTAAAACAAAGCAGTTTTTTAGCAAAAAAATCCAATTTTAAGCCTCTAAACCGGGGGAACGTGGGCGGGACCGGTGGCGATGGAGGTAACCGGGGGCGGGGGCAACACCTGATTTCAGGGGCGGAGGCAACTATTTCCGCTTCCGTTTGGTCCCATTAGCATCCCTAGTGTTGGTATTAAAGTATTAATGACGTCTATCATGTTGTTGACTTCTAACATATGTCTTTAACAACACCACGTTATCCCCCCTATAACCTACCAAATCCTCCGATCCTAATGCCTGCCACCAAGACTCTTAAAATAAAATCGCAGTACTAGGAAAGAAGAGATGAACTAAATGTCAGATTAAAAACACTTTCAAAAGACAGAGCTCGTAATATGAAGAAATAAAATTAGGGTTCAAACCCCTAACTATACCGATTCTAGAACTTCGATTAATCCATCTTCAATTTTCTGTAAGCAAGGCCAGTTACATCTGAGATTATATAGACACTTATGGTATATGGTAACTGCTTAGACAATTTAGAAGAACAAAGAAGAATTGAGAATGTGGAGAAGGTGTCTTTTGCGGAGCTAGGAATTTGGTACAATTAATGAAAACCGATTGATTTCTAGCAGTGTTGCAGTTCTTCAATAAAACCGATTTTCAGTTCTTGAAGGAAACTGACTGAACGGTTAGGGAAGGAGATAACCGTCAACTCTGAATTTGGGGGAGAAGAAGGAGGAATCAAGGAGGACCTGGATACGGAGAGTTATTATGGTCCAAATCGAAAGTTGAGAAATACTAAGATCTTTCAAGCGATTTCAAGTGATCAATAATATAAAGAATTAAGGTTTGCCTTCTTTTCCAATATAAAACATGAGTATGATGCATCAAAAACCCCAAACATTATTTAATATAAGCTCAAGTCTAGGGCTTGTTTGTTTATGAGAATCAAGAATTCAATTTTGCTAAAATTAAACCGTTTTGTTATTTTAGGTACATCGGCATATTTTAGTGATGCGTAAATACTAAAAATTAAGGTTCTTAACAATCGTGAAATTTGTTGAATAGTTTGAGAATTAACCCGATTCTGATACCATATGTTAATATTATGTCAATTTGATCGCTTCTTAATCACAACAATATCAATTTCATATAAAAGTAAGAATTTACTTGGAAATCCAAATTTGATTTGAGTGAGATTTGTTGATGAAGAGGATGCAATTGTTAACAAATCCTTGAAGCAATCATATTCCCGTTACGTTTCTATGCCTTGATAGGCTACATGAAAAACCGTTATGGTGTTTTGGAAATGAAAGAGAAAATCGCCCCTTCTGATTTCTTGTATACTTCCACAACAACTAATGGAAATACACCGCATTAAGACAAAACATTTCATGAACTGCTTAGTTTATCATTAATACACTAGGTGTGAGACTCATTTATTACATGGGTTTATTTAAAAAAAGTTAAATATAAAATTTTAACAATTTGAAAACTTTAAATTTATAAGAAAAATAAGAAATTTTTTGAATTATTAAAATTAATAAGACTTTAATGCATTAGATACATTACATATATAAACCATTTCTAATAAATACCTTACATATATATTACCTTATATATTAAATGTGGATTTTAATTTAATAAAATCAAAAATACAATAAAATGACAAGTGAAAAATAGATAAATTTAAAATTTCTAGAAAATGCCATGTGTCTAAATGAATGAAAAGAAGACATGTGGCAAAGTCATTTTCATTTATTATGGTAGATTAGAAACAATTTCCTACACATAGGCTTAGAACCTCAGCATTCAACAAGAAAACTTTACGTTAAAAATTAATTATGGAAAAGCCTCGATAATCGACACAAGTGCGGGTATCTTAATAATATTGTAATGACTAAAGCCACATTCACCAAGAAGATTTTTCCACTCGTTTTCAGATCGTTGTCTTCCACTAGGAAAGAATGCAAACATTACTAGATCAAATGTAATGCGTGTGTAGTTAAAAGGATCATCTTCAGTTGAGTGTTGTACGATCTCCACAATAATGACTTTTCCGGTTTCTTTAGGTATTGCTCTTCGACAATTTTTAAGTATCTTAATGCAATCATCATTGCTCCAATTGTGCAAGACCCACTGCAAATGCATTGAAAAACTAATATCATTGTGTATACCATAACATTCTTTGTTGTTTCATTATACATAGTTATCCAATCCCTTAAGAAATAAGTATTTGTCTAACATTGTAATTTGCATGCTCGGGCTCTAGGGTTCTATTTGGTTGTTGGAATTAACAAATGCTACCAGGCTAAAGATACTTCTTAATGATTATTCAATCTGTTAGCATAATAATAAGTTTATTGGGCTCTTTTGGTATTAGAGTTTTTGTCTATTTGTTTAGCTTAGGTTAACCCTAGATGACTTTTCTATTTACAGTCTTATTTAACTTTCTTTGTAAATATAATTTCCCTTTTCCAGTAATGAAACCATAGTTGTTTTCTCTTTATATTATTACTAGTTTAAAGTAGTTTACATAGACAATCTGCACCAACACTCAAGCAAAACTAAATTGTCTACTTCTCATTTCATTTGGTAAAAAATTCAAATCTTTAAGTGTATAAGTGCGTCTACAATATGCTAGCTTTTCAATTAACTTATTGGTGCCCCTCTCATCACCACATCAACATAGCAAAAAGCTTAATAAACATCCACAATGAGGAAGCTTTGATTGCACAGCTAATTTATGTGCCTTACTCATATATATATATATATATATATATATATATATATATATATATATATATATATATATATATATATATATATATATATATATATATATTATTAAAATTATGAAATAAAATCTCTTCATTGAGCTTATATATTTACAAACAATATGAAAAAGGTTTTCGATAAAAAAGATATCATTATAGTTTTTTTTTCACCCAATAAGTTTTTGAGAAAGCTACTGTTGTGGATGCTCTAAGGTAGTACATGCGACACAATATATAATAAGTAACTCGTGTCTTCTTTATACATGTGTGTGTGAGTGTAATTTCACATTTATAATCCATACATGATCCAGAATTTTTCTACATCACTCTTATAGTCTTATTCTAAAGATAAAAGATAATAACTTCATGAACAATTAATAAAACTTACCTTCATGAAGATCGTTTCTGTAGGAGGGATGACCTTAAACATGTCACCAGCAACATGAGTAACACCATCATATGTCGGCGCAGTGGAAATTACATGTGGCAAATCAAAGTTGATACCCTTAAGATGTGGATAGGTCTTCGCAATCTTAGATATTGCGACACCAGTACCACCTCCAACATCCACCACACTTCCTTTTGACCCAAGAAATCCATCCTTGTAAACTGAGATGATGGCATCCATAGTGATCTTAGCAGTACATGCCATACCCTCGTTGAAAATTCTATTGAACCCGGAGTTAAGCAATGTAAAGTCAAAGAATTCTTCTCCATGGGTATGCTTAAATGCCGTACCACCTTCTTTAACTGATTGACTTAGCGCATTAATAGCCAAACCAATGACTGGATTCGTAAACATCATAACCAATGGTGCTAAAGTCACATTTGTACTTGATAACAACAACTTAGAACAGTGGTTCAAGGAGTAAATTGTTTCTGATCCCTCGCCATCTTCTTCATCGAACACCTTTCTGTACACCATGAAGCTCATGAGTCGTTTAAGCCCATCAACATCTATGGAGGGAGAGTCAATGCCACTTGCAATTTCTGACAATGTTGTAGGGCGATTGTTATTGCTTATTATATCAGGAATACGGAGGTCAACACAACATCTTAGAGCCATGCCATCAAAAGCTCCGTATAGGTACCGCCATATTTGTGCCTGGCCTACTAGCATTGCATCGTCCTCCATTCCACTTTGAATGTTCATTTTAGCTCCAATTCTTTCACTCCGAAGCGGATAACAAAATGATGATGAGATACATGCTTATAAACCAAAAATGGTGTGGTCTCTATCTGGATGATAACTAATTATGCAGACCAACAATGGTAAAAAGAAATATCAATCATTCATATTTTTCGGTTTTTTGTAAAAAGAGGTAAAAACAAAAACTTTTACCGGATATTAAATTTTATAGTAAACGACATAATATTTATAACACAATATATCTATCTCATCAACTCATTTAATGAATAGGCGTCAAGATAGCAATGAAAACAATAAATGTGTTAGAGGAGAAATCGGACAAATTATCACTTTTACATGTAATTCATGTTTTTTCATAAACAAAATTTAATTTGGAACTTATTTATAAATTATGATAAAATAAGACATTTTAATGGAGATTTCTTCAATCCATTTATTGGAGGTCAATGAAACCCGTAAACTAAGAAAAAGTAGCCAAATTATCACTTTTATAAGTAATCCATATATATATATATATATATATATATATATATATATATATATATATATATATATATATATATATATATATATATATATATATATATATATATTTGGCAAAATTTTATATTTTATGAAATATTTCAGATAATTCGCATTTTATAAAGTCATTTACGAAATTCAGATTTTATAAGCTATTTTATAGAGTATTTTATATTTTTCTTTTTACAAAATTAGATTTATAAATTTAAAATTATATGAAATCTCTCATAGAAAAATCAAAAATTATTTCGCAAAATCTGAATATCACTCAATTATTTATAAAAATTGGGACCCACATAAATTCGTTGAATCGCTCGATTGCCATTTTACTTGATTATTGAATTCTTATCCACTCACAACACCGATACATCATCATATTCCCCTTCGATCATCTTTCTTTTAGTCTATTAAACTATCTTTCATCTTTCAAAACAATGTGCAACTGTAGATGTAGATTTAATGCACAATGTTCAACTGTAAATGTATGTTATTCTTATCCACTCATAACCTGTGTTATACTTATCTTTCATCTTTCAAAACAACGTGTAGATATATTGCAAAAGATTAAAAGGATTGTATTTCTTTTAGTCTATCAAACCATCTTAGTTCCATCTTTCATCTTTCAAAAACAAATCGCAGATCCCTAACACACTATGTACAATTGACAATTACGATTTATAAATTAAGTTAATAATTAGCTGTTAAATTACAGCATCGTAAATTTTGGATTATATAAGATTAAGTAACAGATAAAAGTAGGTTAAAAGATATTTACTCACAATATAGGAGGACTGTAGGATGATGGAGAGAGTTCTCTGTTTATTTTACTTCGTAGATCCGCAGTCCACAGAGAAGCGAACGATCGAGAGAAATTCGATCGTGTGTGTCTAGCAGAGGACTGTTAGGAAGAGAAAACGATTGGCCCGAACCAATGATATAAATGAAGATATTCATTATTAGGCAACTAAATTTGTGGTTATAATGTACGGATATAAGTTGGGTATTGGATATTCTTTATTTTCCCAAAATGTCGTATTTTTAATAAGTATTTATAAACCTGTCAAATATAATATAATTATTAGTTAATTACATAAATTGTTTAGAGTGTGTTTGGTTGTGAAATTTTTTGTAGTTTTCTAGGAAAATTTTCCAAGAAAAACAGAAATTTTGAAGACGCGTTTAGTTGCTTCAGTTTTCTAAAGTTTTCTAAGAATTTGAAAAACTGTGTTAACATCAAATCAGATATTTGGCCTTATTGATGTGAGATATTAAAAGCTTCCAACCATACTTCTATATTTAAAGGCATCATCATTGCTAAGTACATTTCCATAATCATAAGACAATTCCTCGTCACATACATCAGGGCTAAAACACTTTTACAGCTATGATCACGACGAAGTAGACTAGTGACATACTTATCTTGAATGAGAGTGATTCCCCCTGAATTATGAACGACTTCAATCCTAAGAAAATAATTTAATTTGCCAAGAAATTTAATTAGGATGGAATCAGATAAGGCATGAACTAGTGTATCAGTCTCTTTTTGCGAACAATTAGTAATGACAACGTCATTGTAACAGCCCGGATTTCCAGGTATCTTTTTATATATTTTTTTTGGTAATTGTGAGGAAACTCGGCGAGTTGGAGCTTAGACTCGCCGAGTAGGATCGCGGTTATGGACGTGGGTTCGCGCCTGGACTCGGCGAGTCCGCGCTGTTTAATGAAACCCTAATTTCCCGGTCCTAAGCCCTATTTGAAGGACCTTATGGCCCTTCATTGCGGCTACCTTGTCCTTGAGAGCGCCCAAACAGCTGAGAGTTCGTGTGAGTGAGTTAGGAGGCCATTATTCACCAAGTTTTATGTGTAATTGCAAGAAAGGAAGGGGGAAATCAAGCTAGGAGAGTTGGGAAGCTTGGATCTACTTCCATTTCGTCAGAGGAAACTTATTGAGGTAACATTCAGAGCTTGTTCTCGTATTTTTGTTGATATGGTCAAATCTAGGGTTTCTTCATGCCTTGTTTGCCTTGTATTTGGAGTATGAGGAGTCCCATGGGGATATGGTACCTAGATCTGGACCTTAACAGGTCCAGAGAGTCCCAAATGTCATGTTTTATGTCCTCCTTTTGGGTTTGGAGACTAGGGTTGCCATCTTAGAGGTCATTTCTCCAAAAAGAGCCTTGTAGGTGTTGCATGGTAGCCAAGACTGTGACTTTACGTGATGAATGAGCTTAGGAGGGCCAGATCTATGAGTTGATGGAGCGGATCTGACCTCAGAAGCAAGATTGAGTTGATGCATGGCATGGACTCGCCGAATCCGAAGAACAGACTCGGCGAGTAGCATGAAGATTTTCCTTAACCCCCCCCCCCCCCCCCCCCAGGGAGTGGTCCTGCCGAGTTATAGGTTGACTCAGTGGGCCAGGGAGAGTTAGAGAGAGTTGACAGGTGGACTGAGTCAAGCTGGACTCACCGAGTTGTTCTTGAGACTCGGCGAGTTGAGTCGTGGTGGCCTTGCGACTCATTCCAGGTGGAACTAGTCGAGTCAGGGGCGTACTCGACGTGCCAAAAGAGAATCCTAGAGAGTTGGTGAAAGCGTTTAGACTCGCCGAGTCGCCCTAGTGCACTCGCCGAGTCCGGTCAAGTTGACCGTTGACCGTTGACCGTTGACCGTTGACCAGGGTTGACCAGTGTTGACTTAATAGGGGTAGTCAACCTTAGTAGTAAAAGTGTTAATTAGAGATATATGATGATATAGGAGGATTATAGCTTGGGGGATCGGGCATGAGTGATTTTCAGGATTCGCGAGTTATCGGGATATACGAGGTGAGTCTTCTCACTATACTTTACCTCGAGTAGGTAACCAGAGTTATGTGATAGAGTATTTGTATGCTGTGTATTTTATGTGTTGTACTGTATTATTTCTATGTGATTTATGCTGTGCATGTTATAGAGTTAGGACCGGAAGGTTCTCAGAGTTAGAACCTGAGGGTTCACAGAGTTGGGTGCACGAACCCATAGAGTTATAGCCTTGAGTGGCTAATGTGTGATATGTGTGGTATTTTGGGGAACTCACTAAGCTTTGTGCATACAGTGTTACTGTTGTTTGTTTCAGGTACTAGTGATGACCGTGGGAAGGCGCCGACTTGATCTGTACACACGCATGGGATTTTTATGATATGTGATCTTGGGATTTTATATGATGTGAATTGGAGTTTAAACTTGATGTTTTATGAAAATTAAATGAAAAATGTTTTTATATTTTGCGAAAAATTATTTTGAAATTCACGGTGTTACAGTCATCCACATAACCAAGCATGTCAATAACAACATCTTCATGATGGGAAACAAAGAGAGATGTGTCGGCTTTAGAAGGACAAAACCAAGTTGATAGAGCTTGTCACTTGGATTAAAAAATTAGGCACGAGGAGACTGTTTTAGAACATAATTAGCCTTCTATAATTTGAATACATACTAGGGTTTTTGAGAATCTTCAAATCCTGGTGGTTGTTGCATATAAAATTCTTCATTTAGGAACCCATGAAGAAAGGCATTGCTTACATCAGTTTGTCAAAGATGCTAACGTCGAGATATTGTTACAGAGTGAATCAGACGAAACATGACTTACCGGACTAAAAGTGTCTTGGTAATCAACACCATATTGTTGAGTAAAACCATGAGATATTAAGCATGGCTTATGTTTATCAAGAGAACTGTATGGATGTTGCTTGAATTTAGAAATCCATTTGCAACTAACTATGGTAACACTAGGTGGGCAAGACACTAGGGACGAGGCATTATTTTTCTAAAGTGCATTAACTTATTTGTGGCTTTATGAGGGAACGAACTTGTGGGCAACTTGTCTATTTAGTCCCCAAGACTTGTTTTCACCGGTTTCCTTGCCACATCTACATTATTTGCCACATCATTCAAGTCAACATTCAAACTTGGACCTTAATTTCACTGGTTAACTACTTTGAAAGTCAACACATGCTTCAATTCAACTTGCCACTGTACCAGCTCCTCTGACATCAACAACTACACCATCTGCACACTTACCAGCTCCACTAAATACAGTTTAATCATGATGCACATTAGCTTTTAGAAGGCAATCTTCTTTAAGCTTAAGGTTTCTCTTGTTTTATGACCTTTAGATAATGGAATTTGAGAAATTCAAAAGGTGTAGACCCAGTTGAGATATTGAAGAAAGCATGCTTAAAACGAAAGTCAAATCTTTGAGTGGTGTTGAAGTTTGTAAAATTCAAAAGGGGTAAAAGTGCTTGACTTACCTAAAGCTAATGTATGTTGTGAAATATGAAGAAAAAAAACAGAGTGAACCGAACCCAAACCAGAGGATTGATTTTGCAACATCATTCCACGTTATCAAATCATTTATCAGGAATCATATTTGATCGACAGTGTACCTGTAATTCTCATTGTTTCCTCTTGAAATAACAATACAGTCAAGATGAGAAGTAAAACGATAGAACCCTAGATCAGAACCAGAAGTGAAGCAAGATAAATTTGTTTATTCTTACTTGGGGATGGAATGAAACAGAAAGAAATCGATTTCTACTTCTTCGATCTATCAATATGTCTCATTTTCTTTGGGATGTTGTTAACAATGATGTACTCATCAACAACAACCATATATTTATCCTCTCGAATCTCTTCCATTCATCACGTGTGTCTTCTAGTGTTTTTGGGTGAACTAATATCAGAAAATCGGTTGTTGTAGCGGTGACGAGATCCACATAGGCCGGTGACCTCCCCAGAGACATCAATTCTGGTTTTTGATCTCTTGGCAAGGGATGGTGAAAGGGCGAGGGGACCGTGAATGGAGATAGGGGTTTTAGGTTTAGAAGGAAGAGTGTTCATGGGTTGTGGGGTATGTGTGGTGGTGGTGAGTCTATTGATTTGGTTGAGTGGAAGAATTAAAAGAAGGAGATGGTGTTGATAATGAGTTTTAATGTTGCAGGTATCTATTTGAGAAATAAGGAGGGGAAGAAGGCGATAATGGGGTGTAAGGTATAGTTACGTGACATTAATAAATGATGTGGCAAAATTGTGACTGGTTTACCCCTTCAATAATTCAAAAGGGACGTAATCGACCTGAAAAAAACGAGTTTGTTCCCTCATAAAGCCACAAAATGAGTTAAGTGGCTAAATAGGTAAACCCTAGAAACTTAATAGGGCAATTATGCCATTTTCCCTTTTTCAAAATCTAGTCGATGAGAGGTGGACACTAAAAGATCTATATGCTCAATAATCATTATATGATGATATTTGCTAATAATATATGTGTTGGATTAGGTGTCTAAGACAATAGCTAAACTGGTATATAGTTGAATTATCAACAAAGTCCTTTTGGGTTTCCCTCAATCCTAGTAAATCAATAGGATAACTTTTAGAGAGAGAGACTGATTTATTGATTTATTATATGATTACTAAATTAATTAGAAATCAAAATAAATAATTTTTTAATATATTATGAGAATAATATATTAAATGGAAATAGTATCATTTAATTAAGAATTAATCAAAACATAATTAGAATTAATTTTTGGATTAATTGAATTAATTAAAAGTACAAGGACCTAAGCTGTAATTGTTCAATAGTTGAACAAAAGGGTTCCAAAACCTTCCCCATGGAGTGTGGACGGTTTTGGAGTTAGGGTTATTGTCTAGAATATCCCTTGGAGATAATTAGGAAACTAGATAATTACCTGATTTAAGATATTATTATTTTAATCAAGTAAATGTTATTTAGGGTTTTCCTATTACCTCTAAATAGGCCTTCACACTTCATATTTTTGACACTCATGATTACTAAGAGGAATTCCTAAAATCCTCTCCTTTCATCTCTCTCTCTCTCTCTCTCTCTCTCTTAAAGTATTCCTTGGTTGCTAGAGTTTGAGTGTGAACCATTAGAGGCATGACACTTATGGTGCTAGCTTCCAAATCAAAGAAGAAAGGATTCTTGATTGTTTACTACAATAATGAAAAAGGAATTTGATTCACAGTTAGTTTTTCAATTTCGAAAATACCTAGGGTTCATAGGGTTCTTGTTGTTTAATAGAATGTTACTTGAATAGTGATATGACATATATGTAATAGGTTGCATGCACCATTAAGTGTTAAGGATTTGTCCGTGTTAATACATGTAAAACCCATCAGTGGTATTAGAGCGTATTGTTGTCTAATAATTGAATGTATCTTGCTTGAACTTGAACAAAATCATTTTTGAGTAAACTGTTAGCTCACGTCGTGAGCCTCTGCCTCTTATGACGTGAGATTTGGTAAATTCTAGAATTTTGGATTTCCCTACCTAATTTGATTATATGGTTGTCTTTTTTGTAAATCTCTTATAAAATCTGCCAAATCTGAATTTTGGTCATAAAAGATAATTAAATAAAACTCTAAATGTTAGCAGATAATCTTCGACCAGATAATGATTAATTATAAGATTAATTAATATTATCCTTATGGATCTTATTCTTAAACTGATTAAACTATTAATTAAAAGATAATTAATATGTCACACCCTGAAAACCGAAGGCGGAAACATTTCCGGGGTTGACTCCACGTTGAGTATCAAATCCAATGCACATAGTAAGTAAAGTAAAACAACCATTACATTACATAAAGAAAAGTTTTACAATTGTTTTCAAAAGTAAAGTTATACAGTTGTAATACATAGTATATAAAGACAAAACGAACTGGTCTTCTGCGCACTCCATCCTGGAACAAAGTGATCTTTGGGTACCTGTTCTAACGCTAACCTGAGAACACAAGTGGTTTGAAAATCAGCATAACGCTGGTGAGTTCATAAGCGGTTTTGTTTTGTGCAAATGTTCAAGTTTCCTTTCTGTTTCTGAAAATGTTACACACACCAAGTAAATCCCATATTTTCTTAAAAAGGTTGGTTATTGTTTCACAACATGTAAAGTAAAGTGAAGTTGTACACTGAGAACACGTTTACTCTTGTGAAAATGTACAGTTAGGTTATCTGGTTTGTTATACTGTTCTGGTTATGTACAAATGTATTACCCATGAAAGTCCCATACTTTCCTGAATGTGTGTTACCAAATGTGAAAGATGTATACTGAAAAACATGTTTACCATTATGGAATGTAAAGTATTCCGGTTTGTTACACTTTCCTAGTTATGTACTGTGTTCCCCAGGAAAGTCCCATACTTTCTTGAATGTTGGTTACCAATGTGAAAGATGTATACTGAAACCCGGTTATCTTGTGAAATGTATTATGTTATTCAGTATTACTATTATGTAAATCTCTGTTATCCTAATTGCGAGTTCCATAACCATACGATAGACTAGATATGACAATAAGTAGTCCACATCACCTTATGAATTCCGTCACCCTTGAACCATTTCGGTTCGGCTGTAGCTAGCAGCCAGGTGTGGGGTAGTCAGCCCCGTATAGATCTATACACTCAGGTCACGCTCCCTATCCTAGAGATTCTGGTTACGGGTGCAGTCCTCCACTCACGTATCTCTGTGGAGTGTTTGCCGAGGACGTGTCTCCAATCATACAGGACTAACAAATTTACTAGAAATAATATGATAATCCTCCACCCGCGTATCTCTGTGGAGTGTTACCGAGGACAATACAGTGTACAAGTTTTATGTTCAAAGGTTCTAATGTTATGCTTTTAACTGATAAAATGTGGAAAACCATTTGTGAAATATATAAAACATAACAGTTTAAATTCCCTTTCACAAATATATGTTTACGTGATCTGCATGTTCAAACGGTTATCAGTTGTAACAATCAGTGTTAAAAGCATATAAAATGTGAAACACACACATGACAAAAAGTTTTGAGTACAAGTAATCCCTTGTACTTTGCTTGTGTTCCCCCTGAAAACATTTAAAAACAGTGAAAAAGGGTAAGGGTATGAACTCACCAGACGAGAAAACGAGTCGATTTGGATGTTAGGCGTTGGTTCGAGGCTTGATAACGCGCGAGGTTCTAAAGGATACTTGAAATGAGGGTTTTTGGATCAAGTTCGATTTCTAGAGAGAGAGTAGAGAGAGAAAGTTTTTAGAGAGAGGGAAAAAGCCTCAAAATGATGTCACTCAATCCCTTATATATGGGTTGAGGTTGTGGCCCGGTGGAATTCTACCCGATACTGCCGATATACGATGCTTTTGGTCGCACTCGATAAAGTTGCCGTATTTACGACTTAAATAAAACCAAATAGTTTCTAAATGAAATAGAAAATATTTTAATGTCTTAAAATGTATTCCAACACTTTTAAAACATTAATAAAAGTCGCAATAATTTATTTCAAACAAAGATTAACGGGACGAATTGAATACGACGGTTTTATTCGACGGGAACAGTTTTAGCGACGGAATAATTTACTAATATTTATTTAGAATTATTTCCTTGAGTAATGTTTATGTTTGAACAACCATTAAGTCATTTTAGATACATGCAATTTAATTACTTAGTTAAATGACGAAATCGGAATCGAATTTGAAAATGACGATTGGTTGATCGAATTGGATTATGAAAAGAGTTACAAGAAATGATACGAAATTTCGGGTTGTTACATAATAAATCCATTAGTTGGTTTAAATTAAATTAAATTAAAAGTTTAATTTATTAAAAGATTAAACATTGTGTTTTTAAAATATTTTAAAATACACCTTATAACATGTATATATAATTAAAGGTTTAATATATATTATATGTATAAGAATAGTCAGACAAATCGCTAGTACGTCTTATTCACGAAACCATGCTATAAAGAGGGTATAAGGAAGCGGCCAATAAAATGGTCGTTGAATGGGTGTCCACTCTTATCCACCGTTCTCTGTGTGGTGGAGGGTCGTTAGCCGAACGGACTTGATAGGACATAATCTCATTAATAAGTATAATGATATAAATTAAGTAAACTATTTTAAAATTTCATTGTTAGTTACTTTAGGAAAAATGTGAAAAGTATGCTAATCCATAAAAACGCACATCATGTTTTATATGTCTTTAGTGGAGCGTGTGTAGTTAACCGAAACACTAATATGGACTATAAAGAGATATGATGAACATCTTCAAAATTATCATTGTTGATGGAGCATGTGTAGTTAACTGACACATCAATGTGAGATGGTAAATGACATCAAGGTTGTCAAGCGGGTTTGCATGGTTCTTCACATCTTGTTTGTGATCTTCGGCTTCCCAGTCACAAAAGTGAGAGCATAATCTGTGATTGAACATGCCATTGATAAGATTCAATGAACCTTAAAGGATCTTGGAGTTTCATAAGATTAAAATTGGTAAAAGCATTATCGACCTAAAATAGATACGAATTTTATTACAAATGTAACGTCCCAAAAATGATGATATAAAATTTTCATTTTTAGATTAATAAATCATTATTAATACATAACATTTCCATAAAACCGAGGTCACCAAGATTTATCAAAATATCATAAAATTAAAGTAATTCACAGAACGAGGAAACATATGGTGTGTGCTCAATAATCATCTCGAGCTCTTCCATTTGTCAACCGAAGTACCTGAAACATAAAGTAAAACCCGTAAGTATAAAGTTTAGCGAGTTCCCCAAACTACCACACACCACACATACACAAGTAAACACATAATGGGCCCTGCACAACATCGAGCCCCGCTCGGTATACAAATTTGTAAATCATCGGGCCCTGCTTAGAATACATATAAGACATACACACATATGACATACAGACATATCAATACATAACATATGCAATAATCACAAAGATAAATAGCACATAGAATGTTCATCAGGCTCCGCCTGGCATTGGGTCGCACCCGGTAATCATAAATACACATACCGATAACTAGCATACAATATACTCATCAGACCCCGCCTGGCATCGGGCTCCGCTCGGTAACCATAACACATAACACATGCAAGAGTCACGGAGACAATAAGCATACTATGCTTAACAAATCATGGGCCGACATTGGTGCATTCAACCTGCTAAATACAAGGAGGAGACTCACCTCAAAAGCTGAACCCACGAATAAATCTCTGACCGCAGATTTGCGAGAAACCCCGAGCTATCAAACAAGTAACACCCAGTTAACAATTGGGTTCAAAACCAAATCAAATAATCCACATATATAGGGAAAGAAGAACATTTTCCTCTCACCTAGATTGGTCCCAGACTAAGGCCCAAACTCACAATCAAAGGCCCACAAACCAAAATAATCAACCAAGGTCCACTTATGGCCAAATTTTCCAAATTCATCCCAAACCCTTACATGGTCCTTGCCCTAAAGCCCATTAACTTTTCCCAAATCCAAAACACCTATTCTCAGATGGCCCAACAATGCCCGAAAACAACCAAGCCCAAAAGATATCCCAAACCCAAAATACCCAATGGTCAACTGCAAAAGTCAAGGTCAAGGTCAACAATCCATGTTGACCGAACACACAGTGTTGCCTCTTGGACATGCCGTGTTCTTCCATCATCTAGATAACCAAGAAATCCCAAACCAACATGCAATGTTGGCTTGCAAACACGTCGTGTTTGCTCGATATTCAACAGCTTTACCAATAAGTACTTAATCCTTAAAAAACATGTCCCCAAAACATAGATCTGACCTCCTTGAGCTGGATTATCATGTAAAGTTGCCAACTTTACATCTGTATATGTCTAAATGAAGCTCTTAAGCTAAAAAGGGACTTAATAGAGGACTTGAAGCATGCATGACACCATTCTTCACATAAAGCTTGCACCTTTATGCTTAAGGATACCAAAACAAACACAAATCCGAAAGAACAAGCCCAAAACAAATCAACTCATCCAATGACCCAAAAAGGAGACCAAAATCATAATAAAATCTCCATGAAGAGATTTAATCATACACAAGCCAAGATGCAAACTTGATCCTTCAAAGAGAGTGCAAGAAGTGGAGAGATTATGGATCTATGATCTTCCTTCCAAGCTAAGAACCTTCAATCTTCAAAGCTTCCTTTGGAAATGAGCAAAATAATCACAAGAATCCACTTAAGGCTCAAGAGCACCACCAAGAAAGCTTAACGGACGAATTAAGGTTTAAGTGGCAATGGAGATTGGTAAGGAGACCAGCCCTTGCGTCTTAAGGAGATTATATAGGGTGCAATTTAGGGTTTCCTTCCCAGCTTCCAACACAACGTGTTTAGATACCAACATGTCGTGTTAGTCTTAATGAAAACTGTGTTTGTCCTTAATTAGACATGGCGTGTTGGTTCCTCCACCACATTGTGTTCTAATCCTCAAAATGGGATTCATTCGTTATAATTGCTCCTTAAGAGTTCTGGGTGTTACAACCTCCCCGACTTGAATTAGATTTTGTCCTTGAAATTGTTCTTTACCATCCTAGGCGCCCAGAAAGCCTGAAGAATGAAATCATAGCCCCGAACACATATGACCTTCCTATCACTACCGAACCCAACCACAACAGAACTCTCCCAACCTGAAGAAAACAAATCCATAAACCCATGCAGTCAATCAGTCCTGGCTTACCTGAAACCTGAAATCTTGAATTCTTGAATTGGTGTGACTCACTGAGAGACCTCTCCTACTGAATCACTACCATACCAAAACTTTATTAAATTCCATACTAACAAAACACTTCCAATCCCTGATTATGTTGATGCTTCCATTGGGAACAAAATAAATGGTCATTTACTACTGTAGAGCACTTATACTTGACAGAAGGATTAGTTAATCCTTCGAGTAGAAGACTCATCCCTGCAATGGTTAGACTCATATGAGAGTTGCACAACAGGGTCAAACCACTTAATCTGAGGTCATTTGATCCAAAATGCAAGTGACCTACACATCCTATGAATGGCAAACGACTCTACACATGAGTCCAAAATCTCTAACACTTCCTTGACTTATCTTGATGCCCCCTAGGTGCTTTCCAAACACAACTAAGACCTCCTTGGTCTCAAGTTGTCTGCCACTAACTGAAACACCATATTACCGCCTGTTTGCTGAGTCAAAAGACACAAACAGTCGTCCCACATGACTTCTGAATGAAAGCCTGATCTCGAAATAATTGCCCAAGCTATCTTGTCACTATGGCCCCAATAATCATAACAACCCTATAAGACTGATGCCACCAAATCCAATGCTAAAAGTGAATAGTACAAAACCAACTGTAGTCTTATATCACAATCGGCCTCCAACGACCTACCACTTCCATGGTTCCATGCATGCTGTGGTCTCTCCATAGACTTATGGACGGACCCACCCTAGTCTAATCCATTTGAAGAAATCCATGAAAAATTATATAATGAAATCCATCTGAAAATCGAAAATCCATACTTGCGTGACCTGCATATAACTAGAACTCATTCAAACACAAACATAAGAACCTGATCTATCATCAAAACTGAAACCATCCCTTCAACCTTAAACCCTTCAACCGATATTCTTGGCATTGATATTCCTTAACTGATAACCTACAGAAGAGAAGTCCTTACACATAAACACCCGCAATTCCCAATGCAATTTCCCACCAAGAACCATCTCAGTACCCAACTTATAACCTGAGATCCACGGATTTACACTTGCATTTCACCCGAAGCTTTCTGATTCACAACAACCCCTCACTAATCTGGGGTATATAGATTCCCAAACCATCTTTGAGACCACCAATCTCGCACCTGGTCCATCAACCAGGTTCCCAAGAGTCCAATTACAAGGGTACCTAGGTTAAATATCCCTCTACACCACTTACTGACCACACACTCAATCCTGAAAACCCAAGATCCAATAACTTGACCCAACGGTCTCTACCTGGTCCCACCTAAATTGCCATAATCACACGGGCCTCGACCATGGGTCCCACCTAAACTATACGACGAAGCGGCCTCGCCCATATATCCCACCCATCTAGAGCTACACAGGCTCGACTCCACCCCGGACCCTAATGGTCCTCAACCTAAAATACAGAAATATTCCTCGACAATCTTGACTGGCATGCCTAACATACGAACTGATTCCCCCTTTACGCTCATGACCAACTCCAACGATAGTCTACCTTGACCGGTGAATGCTACCATCCCATCGTAGTCTTACATCACTTCAAACCAACCATGGTTATTGACCATGGCCTTACCAAACCTTAACCATCACAATCGCATGCACTTGTGTCGAAACCCGCATCCAACTAGGTGTTCGGTTCATACTTTGAATTCCAGAACTCTCATCAGACAAGAACAATCAGTGAGGCTCTAACACAACCCTCCATCTGGATCCATCCACAAACCTACTATGCATAAGAAGAAGATGCCGATCAGCTGTTGGGGGTTCCCTGAACTGCCAATTACACAACTTCAATCTAAATAGCCACTTGGGTCATCTCTCTTCCTGACCAAGATGCAAAACTTGCCCTAGTTCCACACCCAATCCAACTTACAAAAATTCTAATCGATTCTTTCCCACTTGGATTCGATGAAGCTCTTTCACTCAATAAGTCTGATGGATTCCCAACCCATCAAACCTCATACAGCATGAACCACCTATGACCTGTGCTTACTAAAACTAGCGTTCCATTACTAGCCAATCTCAACGATTGCCTAACTCCTGGAATCCAGAAGAATGCTCTAGGGACCTTAACTAGTCTGATGATCCAAATCACCTCCTATGATACCATACCAATTCCTTGAGTTCTTATGCTAGCGACTAAGAACCATAAGCCTTGCCCCGACTGATGAATCTTCAGCCTAACTTCCATCCTTAAAGAATTACTGAATTCTAACCATTTACAACCCATGCAAACATAAAACCCCCTTGACATTTCCAATGACCAATCAACTCAAGAACTGACACCACCATTTTCCTGCTACAGCTCCTCTACTAGCAATAATAGTTTTGAACCCCCAAAAGTTCTTCCATAGACGACTGCCAATCCCACTAGATCAAAAGATGAAACAATTGAAACCTGACTTGGGATCCTCAAAACAATACCCTTGCATTGCTCCCGACATAGACCTGGATCAACAACTGAATAGGCTGAAACCCGCTCAACAAGATACAACCCTCTAATGATTCATTGAAGACTCTCGGCATGCAGAATGACATATAACAATCCTTGATAACCCAAATAATAGCAGAGAACTAGCCCGAGATATAACTTAAACAAACTGAAGAACAATTCCAACACAATACAAATTCCCGATAACAACCCAGAAGAAAACATAAGATAACATACCCGCAAAGTCATTCGATGGAATCCGGACATCCTCCTCCTAAGTTATCTTGACCACCATGAGGACATGGTGCAAAACTCCCATTTGATCCCAAATAACAAGAACAAACAATAGGATCCTCCTTGATGAAGGATCCTATAGATCCACAAGCTTTGGGCTCCAGATGAGCTCCCAACTGCCCTGCTACAATCTTGGTCTGAAAGGCCTCGAGATGACTATCCAAGAGCTCCAAAAACCCTTCCTTAACTGAACTAAATACCACTGAGGTCCATTCCAAAATACTGCAAGTAATCACCGATGAGATGAACTCCCACGTCCACGTATCGATTGAATCAATACCTGCTTTTGAGCCGGAACCAGAATATGAACCCCAATCATGAGTGCTCAACACCATACCGAAACAACAAAAAGGGATCCGGATATACCCAAGAATCCTCATCCCATAGGCTTCCTAGATTCCCCAAGACTCTCGTTGATTCAAGTATGGATCCTATGCTTCCAGTAGTATGGGCCCAATACTACCTTCCACACCTATCCATACTTTCCTCAATAATCCTCTAAAATCCTCTAAGTCACCTTCTCAAATCCATACACTAACACTCACTAAAACAGCGCAACAAGACCCGCCGAATCAATCCTTAAGCTTTCCTAGGTTCCCAACCTCACACTTCCATTAGCTGCTGACGAACTCCCCATAATGCCAGTTACCCACCTCATGAATATAATCACATGCAACACTGATTAGATAATCCTTTGAGTAACAGACTCATCCCAACAACAGTTGGAATTTGACAAGAGCTGCACAATAGGGTCAAATCCATCACTCTATGATTATTCAACCCTTATCATATGTGACTTGATATATTCACTTAGTAGCTAACTCCCATCACCTAAGAGTTCCTGTAACACCCCATTTATTTAATAGATAAATAAATGAATTAATGAACAAATATTAGCCCAAAAATAAATTATTATATATCAATGGATGGTCTCTAGGGGCTAATTGTCGTAGATTTAGAAATTGAGGGTTGAAGGGTAAATTCTGGACCTTAATTGAAAAGAATTGTCAAGCAAGGGGCGGTTTTGTAAATTATGGATTAGTTTTGTAAAGATTTTAGAAGATACGGGCTGTTTAGTAAATTTGGACTTAATTGGAAAGGATTTATGGAATCAGGGTTAAAAAGCTAAATTTCGGACTCATTGTGAAAGAATAAGGAAAGGGAGGGACCAAAGGTGTTGTTATGGAGGAAAGTTTGATTGAATACGGGACTATAAACCCATCATATTCTCCCAACCCTAACCCTAATGTGCACAACCGCCACTCAAGTTCATCAGCCGCGACCACCGGTTTCTCTCTTGTGTTCCGCCAGACGGAGTTCCAACGACCGCTACTTGCTGCCTCGACATTAAGATGCCGTCACACCTTGCTACCGGACGCCGTGTACGAACGAAGAAAACCACAGAGAGTGACTTCCAGGTGGCGTGATGGCGTTCTCAGGTGATTCTTCTCCTCTTTCTTCTCCTACTCCGCCTTCAGCCAATACCGACGATGTCGCTAAGGTTGTCAAACACCGCCACCTGTTGTGTATCCATCGTGGGGAAATCGGAAGACCGACAACCTTAATCTGCTGTGGTGGTTCGGGTTTGGACCGCTACCTCCATTCTCCATGTCTTGCTGCCGAAGTGCCGTTCCAAGATGACGAAGCCGCACCTGTTACCGCTGACGCCGATCCAAGCGTCGTTGTTGCCGGCTGTTGTGCCACTGCCGCCGCCGCTCACCTCAGGTAGGTGGGTGGGTTCGTTTTGCTAGTAGAAGACACGAGTGTGTGTGTATTACAGTGAAGTAGTGTTTGGGTGTTATTTAGCCGAAATTCTTGAAGAACAGCCACCACCACCACCGTGAGGTGGTGGCTGCCACCATGTGTTGTCATGTGTATGTTTATCTTAGTGAGTTGGTGTGTGTTTACTTGAGATTTAGCCTTGTAAAATATAATTGGAACCCTAATGGGCCTTGTAAGCCTAATGGACCCAACTTGACCCAATAAAACCCTAATGGGCTTAATGATATTCTAGTGGGCCTAATAGGCCCAATAAAGCCCTAATTGACCTAAAAGCCCAACAAATTGATAAATGGGCTAGTATTTGGGTTGGAAGCCCTAATTAGGGTTTTCAAAACCCTAATGCCAATAAAACCCTAATTTTGAGAATTTATCGGGACACACACGATAATTATTTAATAACTTGAAATATTAAATAATAATCATTGACATAAATTAATCTAAGAAATATTGGACTTAGTGGATTAAGTCCTTAGTGGGTTAAATCCTTAATGGGTAATGTGAGAAACACTTAACCCCAATCGTCATTTTATGTGAAACCCTAATTTAACTTTGGGTTATTATTGGGCCTTTTATTGGGCCTTGATGATTGGATTACTAATGGGCCACGCACGATCAAGAAAATGGACTAGAATATGTTGATGGGCTTAGGGTAAGACTAGGGGTGACAAATCGTGCTATCGTTTCGTGTTTCTGTCTGACACGACACGACAAGGTTTTATATAACACAAACACGACAGGACACGATATTGTGTTTTTTAACTAATACGAAAACGAACGAATTAAAAAACGACAAACACGACACGACATGATAATTATATCAGATATTAAAAACTAGTTTATTTAATGAATACCTTATCAAATATAACACGAAAAACAATACAAACACGGAAAACATGATAAAGAACTGCTAAATCGTGTCAATTTCGTGTCGAATTTTGAACACGAACACGACACAACACGATATCGTGTTTTTTACAGTTAACGCGAACACAACACGAACAAGAATTCAAATTTCAGTTTCGTCCCAATTTTGTTTCGTGTCGTGTATTTTTGTCGTGTCGTGTCATAAATTGCCACCCCTAGGTAAGACCCATATGAGGGTTTGGGCCCAATTTGGAAAATTGGTCCATAGATGGGCCATAGTTTGAGCCTTTGTGATTATGAGATATTGGGCGATTAAAAAAAATAATACCAAATGATGGACTGGACTTCTGGTTGGGCCTTAGAATGAGACCATGCAAAGGTTTGGGCCCAATTTGGAAAATTGGGCCATATGTTGGGCTTTGATTCCTAGTTGACTTTGGCCCTATGGTTTAGGCCTTGGGCTTGAATAAAGCCAACCTTGGGGTAATGTAGTAATTATCCAAGTATGTATTTATGGTTATGTGTTGGGACCCAATTATTAATTGGGTGTTATTTTGGTGTTGACAGTTTAGGAATCTGTCATCCAGTAGCTGGGGTTGAGTCTGTGGGACTTCAGCAATGTGGGGTTGAGTCTACGGGACTTCAGCAGTATAAGGTGAGTTACCTTCTAGTAGAAGTGGGTCTAAGGCACAAATGCCAGCCCACCAGTAGGAGTTGTTGTTAGATGATTGTCTTTGTGATAATCGTCTAGGTTTGATACTACCTGTTATGTTTATGTGCTAGTATGATATGATGTTATGTGATAGTGGTAGTAGGGGGGTGAAATAGCCCTTAGTTGCCGATTGACAGGACCTAAGAGGTAGGCCAACACCCAGATATATTAGGCAGTATGTGATTTATGTGTTTATGCTATGTTGTTATGTGGTAGTAGTAGGGGTGAAATAGTCCCCAGTTACCAGTTGAAAGATACCGAAGGGGAGGCAAGCTCCCAGTTACCGGTTGAAAGATACCGAAGGGGTAGGTCGGGCACCCGGATATGCCTGACATGGGGTAGGTCGGGCACCCCAGTATGCCTGACAGTGGAGTAGGTTGAGCACCCCGGTATGCTCAGCAGGGTAGGTCGGGCACCCAGATATGCCTGACATGGAATAGGTCGGGCATCTCGGTATGCCTGAGAGTGGGATAGGTTGAGCACCCTGGTATGCTCAGCATGGTAGGTGGGGCATCCATATATGCCTGACATGGGGTAGGCCGGGCACCCCGGTATGCCTGACAGTAGGGTAGGTTGAGCACCCCGGTATATTCAGCAGGGTTGGTCGGGCACCCACATATGCCTGACAATATGTGATTTTATGGTATGTGGTATGATGGGGGAAGTCACTAAGCTTCGTGCTTACGGTCTTCAGTTTTGGTTTCAGGTACTTTATTTTCAAAGGAAAGGAGCCAGATTGATCGCAACGCATCACACCATGTTTTCCGCACACGAGATCTTTTGGATTACACTCTGATATGGTTTTATGATACTATGTTTCGATTATAGACAATTTGGTTTTGACATGAGATATTATTATGAATGTTTTTATACTGATGGTTTTATGTAATAACTTAATTAAAATGAAAATTTTGGTCTCTAATTTTGGGATGTTACAAGTTGGTATCAGAGCCTTGGTTTGAGGGATTCGGCACACTCCCAGGTGTGTTTGAACTCAAACTAAGGACTTGGTATGAAAATTTTCATAAGCAAAACCCTTTTATAAAAAAAGTTCGAAAAGAATTTGAAAAGAGAAAAGAAATTTTAAAAGAACAAGGTGTGTGATGCGTGCAATCAGTCGAGCTCAAGTAAGCTTTCCCCAAGATACCCATACATGTTATGATATGTTATGTTATGTTATGATATGATTTTGAGAACTAAATGCTATATTAGGGATAAGGATCTAGGAGGATACCTTATATGCCTATTATATGTGCTTGTAGACTTGCATGCTAGTACAGATTAGTAAGTGATTGGATAGCTTGTTTAGGTTATGTCTGATTATATGAGCCTTTGAATTGCATGTATAGACTTTTGATTAGAGGATAGAAAGGTTTGATTGGAGTATGATGGTTAGATTTTCCATTGTCTGAATGTTGCTTGCTTTGTGCATTGTAGGACTCTTAGTAATATGAGCTAACTATTAAGTGAATATGCTAAGTGACATGTGGCACAGGCTAGGTGATCTCAGAGTGATAGATTTGAGCCTATTGCGCAGCTCTCGTTTGAGTCTAACTGTTCTAGGGACGAGTCTTTTACTCGAAGGATTATCTGATCTCTATTTCATGTGGTTGTATTCATGAAGTAGCTAGTTGACATTACTGGGAATCTTTCAACAGCTGAAGACTGGGTGGGTACGGGAGCCTAGGGAAGCGTAGGATATGTTTCAGTTGGTTAGTAGTGCGGATGATTGAGACTTGGGTGTACCAGTTTGAGGAAGTGACTTGGAGGATTCGGGAGGATTGCTGAGGAAAGTATGGATAGGTGTGGAAGGTAGTATTGGGCCCGTACTACTGAAAGTGTAGGATCCATACTCGAATTGGTGAGAGTCTTGGAAAATCTGAGAAGCTTCGGGGAGGATTTTGTGAGTCTGTTTGGGGAACAAGGATGTTTCAGTTGTTGCAGCTTAGCATTGGCAAGTGAGCTAGTAAGTGTGACAGGGTGTCAGACCCTGAAGGATACGATTTCCAAGAGGTTACAGATGCGAGATCAATTTAGAGCACTTTGGGAAGAGGGGTTCATGCCATGTGTGTATAGTAGAGGATTTCAGGAAGAGACCCATGACTTCTGATCATCGGGTGAAAGGCTAGCAGGGCCGAAGTCAGTACAACATGTACAAGAAAGTGCATAAGGGAGTTTGTCACTCCAAGGGTTTAGGCTGCTATAGGTGTGGCAGGGTTGATCATGGCAGCTGAAGGTGATCAGTATTCCTCCAGATGTTGCGGGTATGTCATCTTCTACTGCTACTAGATGGATGTTGGGAATGTGTATCGCTTTGGAATTATGAGTAAGTTTGGATAAGTCAGATATTGGGTCGATTTTCTGCTAGTGGTTGGGTTATCAAGGATCATATATGCCATCCTGCATATCGAAAAGTCCTTGATGAACCCATGGGGGGACACATCTTGTTAAGTAGGTTCCGCGTGTACCATTATCATTCTAGATCTTTATCGAGATTTGTGTGGGAGTATTATTTGGGAGATCCCTGGTCAAGAATTAGTGGGATGGTTCTCCAGTGAAGTCAGAGTTCAGTAATTCTTTCCTTTGTTTGTATATGTTTGAATTTGTCTATGGGTGAACTTTGGAGTTCAAGGCACCACTATTGCTAAGATGGGATTAGTAGCACGAAGATGGTGATGTCAGTTGTGGGTGTTAGATGCATAAATGGTTGGTCATCGGATGTTCAAGATAATTATATTTTTGGATGGGCTGTGTACGGAAAGAGTTCAGTGGTGCTGCGAGATTGGAAGTGGGGAGCGAGGACTCATCAGCCAGAGTGAAGATTAGAGCCTCTAGTTGTCAGCATGGGTGGTGGATTGAGGTGTCATACTGGACCAGATTTCAAGAATACTCATCAAGATTTTCGAGTATGGGCGATCTTAAGGTTTAACCGGTGATTAATCGCTAGCATTGGTAAGCACAGGTTGTCATCAGTGGGATACTAGAAAGCGAGAAGGATTGGGAATCCTTCAATTCTCGTGTTCTGTGAAGACTTAGTTGAATCTAAGTGGGGGAGAGACTTTTTATAAAGTCCTCCAAATGTGAGTTCTGGTTGCGCGGGGCGCAATCTCTTGGGCACCTTGTCAACCAGAAGCGTATTCTAGTCGATCCGGCCAAGATAGAAGTAGTGATGCAGTGGGAGATTTCGAGGTATCCATCTAAAATTCGTAGTTTCCTGGGTCTAGCAGGTTATTACCGGATATGTATACAAGACCTACTCCGAGATTGAGGTTCCTTTGACCCGACTGACCAAGAAGTCGGTGGCCTTTCGTTGGATCCTGAGCAGCAGACAACCTTTGAGACTCTCAGACAGCAGGTTTTGGGAACCAGATTAGAGCTTTAGTTAGGACTCAAGTTCAGTTGATTGTTAGGTCGTGTTCAACCCGGTTCGGGAAGTGTTATAAGACTACGGGTGTAGCTGTAGCATTCACTAGTGGTCACTTAGCATGGAAAGTGTTGTAAGACTACGGGGGTAGCCGTTGCATTCACTAGAAATAAGGTAGTATGGAAAGTGTTGTAAGTCTGCAGGTGTAGCCGTAGCATTCACGAGCAGCCAGATAGTGTTAGAGTGTTGTAAGTCTACTGGTGTAGCCGTAGCATTCACTAGGTTGGTAGATGGCATGAGCGTATTGTTAGACCACGGAAGGAACAACGGTACCCACCAGTTCGGGTGCAGCAGTGAGGATATGGAAATCCACATATTGGATTTCAGGATTACCCAAATGGATTAGATCTGGTTCAGCCAATGATATGATAGTTGGAACGTCACTGCAGTTATGAGATCAGGGAGGCAATGGATTGCTTAGGTTCGTGTATGATATAAGGCTAGCGTTGGTCATGGAACCATCACTTTTAACCTTGGGTTTGGTGACGTCAAGATTCGACGCATGGAACCGATCGATTAGACTAGAAAGTTGTTAGAGTCATAGTGGCATGATAACTAGTGGGAACTAGTTCCAGAGAAGGATTTAGTTCAGAAGTCGTGTGAGGCGACTAAGTGGGAGTTCTTTGGCTTCCCAACCGGGCCAGAACCCAGCATTTCATAGGATTGGCGAACAAATTAAGACCAGGTAGGTCTCGGTAGATGTTTGGAAGCAGCCATGTGGCAACATACTGCTTCAGGCAGTTCAATGTTCGGACAGGTTCAGCGAGTGGCAATATTAGTATTTGTGTTTAGGGTTGCAAGTTCGGACGGAATAACAGATGCCTTAGGTTACACTAAATGACCAGTGGGGATAATTGGGTTTAAGATTTTAGTATTCTAGTGGGAGCCTCAGGTTATCAGAAGTTAAGTAGTCAGTTGAGGGATAAACAGACTGGATTTGTCGATGATGATTCAGTATGAGTGGTCTGTCAGGGATTCAGACCATCTCGAGACAACATATTTTAGACAAAGTTAATGTGATGTTGTTGCGAGGATTTCATTTATCTGCGGATTTTAGGGCTTTGTGAAGATTGGTCACGGCTACCCTGGGAAGGCTACGGTGTGACTAGGATGGTGACCATGTCACTAGAGTGGTTGGGCATGTAAGAAATGGTAAGGAATGATTTCGAGGACGAAATGTAATTTAAGTGGGGGAGAGTCGTAACACCCCATTTATTAAATAGATAAATAAATGAATTAATAAACGAATAGTATCCCTAAAATAAATAATTATATATCAATGGATGGTCTCGAGGGGCTAATTGTTGAAGATTTAGAAGTTGAGGGCTGAAGGGTAAATTCTAGACCTTAATTGAAAAGAATTTGTCAAGCAATGGGTGGTTTTGTTATGGGAAATTTCAGAGTCATTGTGAAAGAATAAGGAAAGGGAGGGACCAAAGGTGTTGTTATGGAGGAAAGCTTGATTGGATACGAGACTATAAACCCGTCACCTCCTCCCAACCCTAACCCTAATGTGCACAGCCGCCACTCAAGTTCATCAGCCGCCACCACCGGTTTCCCAATTGTGTTCCGACCAGATGGAGCTCCGATGACCGCCGCCTGCTGCCTCGACATTGAGATGCCGTCACACCTTGCTGCCAGACGCCATCCACAAACAAAGAAAACTACCAAGAGTGACTTCCAGGTGGCACGATGGCATTCTTAGGTGATCCTTCTCCTCTTTCTTCTCCTGCTCCGCCTTCAGCCAATGTCGATGATGTCGCTAAGGTTATCAAACGCCACCACCTGTTGTGTACCCGTCGTGGGGAAATCGGAAGACCTGCGACCTTAATCAGCTGTGGTGGTTTGGGGTTGGTCCGCTACCTCCCTTCTCCATGTCTTGCTGCCGACGTGCCATCCCAAGATGACGAAGCCGCACCTGTGGCCGCTGACACCGATCCAAGCGCCGTTGTTGCCGGCTATTGCACCACTGTCGTCGCCTCTCACCTCAGGTGGGTGGCTGGGTTTGTTTTGCTAGTAGAACACACGAGTGTGTGTGTGTATTATACTGAAGTGGTGTTTGGGTGTTATTTAGCCGAAATTCTTGAAGAACAACCACCACCACCACCGTGAGGTGGTGGCTGGCACCATGTGTTGTCATGTGTGTATTTATCTTAGTGAGTTGGTGTGTGTTTACTTGAGATTTAGCCTTGTAAAATGTAATTGGAAATGGAATAATGAAAACAAATTGAAAACCACCACCCTAGGGTGGTGGCTGCCACCACCGGCCGCCGTGTCGGGTGGCGGTGTGCTTGCCTAGTTGAGTTTCATTCATTTAGGGTGGTTGAAACCCTAATGGGCCTTGTAAGCCTAATGGACCCTAATTGACCCAATAAAACCCTAATGGGCTTAATGATATTCTAGTGGGCCTAATAGGCCCAATAAAGCCCTAATTGACCTAAAATCCCAACAAATTGATAAATGGGCTAGTATTTGGGTTAGAAGCCCTAATTAGGGTTTTCAAATCCCTAATGCCAATAAAACCCTAATTTTGAGAATTTATGGGGACACAAACAAGAATTATTTAATAACTTGAAATATTCAATAATAATCATTGGCATAAATTAATCTAAGCAGTACTGGACATAGTGGATTAAGTCCTTAGTGGGTTACATCCTTAATGGGTTAAGTGAGAAACACTTAATCCCAATCGTCATTTTATGTGAAACCCTAGTTTCACTTTGGTTTATCGTTGGGCCTTGATGATTGGATTATTAATGGGCCATCCAAGATCAAGCAAATGGACTAGAATATGTTGATGGGCTTAGGGTAAGACCCATTTGAGGGTTTAGGCCCAATTTGGAAAATTGGGCCATAGATGGGCCATAGTTTGGGCCTTTGTGATTATGAGATATTGGGCCATTAAAAAATAATACCAAATGATGGACTAGACTTTTGGTTGGGCCTTAGAATGAGACCATGCAAAGGTGTGGGCCCAATTTGGAAAATTAGGCCATATGTTGGGCTTTGATTCCTAGTTGACTTTGGGCCTCTATTTTGGGCCTTGGCTTGAATAAAGCCAACCTTGGGGTAATGTAGTAATTATGAAAGTATGTATTTATGGTTACGTGTTGGGACCCAATTATTAATTGGGTGTTATTTTAGTGTTGATAGTTCAAGAATCTGTCATCGAGCAGTTGGGGTTGAGTCTGCAGGACTTCAGCAATGTGGGGTTGAGTTTACGGGACCTCAACAGTGTGAGGTGAGTTACCTTCCAGTAGAAGTGGGTCTAAGGCACCAATGCCAGCTCACCAGTAGAAGTTTTTGTTAGATGATTGTATTTGTGATAATTGTCTAGGTTTGCTACTACCTGTTATGTTTATGTGCTAGTATGATATGATGTTATGTGATAGTGGTAATAGGGGGTGAAATAGCCCTCAGTTACCGGTCGACAGGACCGAAGGGGCAGGCCAGCACCCATATATGCTAGGCAGTATGTGATTTATATGTTTATGCTATGTTGTTACGTGGTAGTAGTAGGGGTGAAATAGTCCCCGATTACCGGTTGAAAGATACCGAAGGGGAGGCAAGCTCCCAGTTACCGGTTGAAAGATACCAAAGGGGTAGGTCGGGCAGCTAGCTATTCTTGACATGGGGTAGGTCGTGCACCCCGGTATGCCTGACAGTGGGGTAGGTTGAGCACCCCGGTATGCTCAGCAGGGTAGGTCGGGCACCCAGATATGCCTGACATGGGGTAGGTCGGGCACCCCGGTATGCCTGACAGTGGGGTAGGTTGAGCACCCCGGTATGCTCAGAAGGGTAGGTCAGGCACCTAGATATGCCTGGCATGGGGTAGGTCGGGCACCCCGGTATGCCTGACAATGGGGTAGGTTGAGCACCATGGTATGCTTAGCAGGGTAGGTCGGGCACCCACATATGCCTGGCAATATGTGATTTTATGGTATGTGATATGATGGGGGAACTCACTAAGCTTCGTGCTTATGGTTTTCAGTTTTTGTTTTAGGTACTTCATTTTCAAAGGAAAGGAGCCGACTTGATCGCAGCGCACCACGCCATGTTTTCCGCACATGAGATCTTTGAGATTACATTCTGATATGGTTTTATGATACTATGTTTCGATTATAGACACTTTGGTTTTGACATGAGATATTATAATGAATTTTTTTATAGTGATGGTTTTATGTAATAACTTAATTAAAACGAATTTTTTGGTCTCTAATTTTGGGATGTTACAGTTCCACAAAGCACAAAGAAAGCAGCATTCGTGCAGTAGCACTCCAATCAACCAAATAAACACAAGCATCCAATCCCACATACTACAACGCTAACTAGGAGCTCCCGGTCCCGCTACTGATTGCCTTACACATACAAATTATACCCAAACTAGCATCCCATGCTTCCTAGACTACCAATCATCACATATCAAGCCAACCTATCACTGGTAGTCAGAATTAGCATACAAGTCTACAAGATCATACAAAAGGCATTCAAGGCATCTCTCCTAGCATTCTATCATGCAAAAACTGAGTAGATCCTTAGCCCTAACTAGCATACGATTAACAAATTCATAATCGAATCATAACAAATATCGTGTTTGGGTATTTTGGGAAAACTTACTTGAGCTCGGCTAATTGCATGCACCACACCCTTTATTCTTTTAGAAAAAATCCATTTCTAAAAATTATATTTCTTTTTGAAAAACTTTACCAAATCCTCAGTTTGAGTTTAGACACACCCGAGAGTGTGCCTAAATCCGTCAAACCAAGACTTTGATACCAACTTGTAACGTCCCAAAAATGATGATATAAAATTTTCATTTTTAGATTAATAAATCATTAATGCATAACATTTCCATAAAACCAAGGTAACCAAGATTTATCAAAACATCAGTAAATCAGAGTAATTCAAAGAACGCGGAAATATATGGTGTGTGTTCTGTAATCATCCCGAGCTCTTCCATTTGTAAACCGAAGTACCTGAAACATACACTAAAAACCATAAGCACAAAGCTTAGTGAGTTACCCAAACTACCACATGCCATATATACACAAGTAAACACATAATGGGCCCCACCCTGTCATCGGGCCCTAGCCGACATCGAGCCCCGCTCGGTATACAAATTTGTAAGTCATTGGGCCCCACCCAGAATAAATATATGACGTACACACATATAACATATAGACATATTAATAAATAACATATGAAATAATCACAAAGATACATAGCATACATAATGGTTATCAGGCCCCGCCTAGCATTGGGTCGCACCTGGTAATCATAAAAACACATACCGACAACTAGCATGCAATATACTCATTAGTCCCTGCCTGACATTTGACTCCGCTCGGCATTGAGCTCTGCTCGGTAAGCATAACACATAACACATGCAAGAGTCACAAAGATAATAAGCATACTAAGCATAACAAATCATGGGCCGACAATGATGCATTCAACCCGTTAAATACTGGGAAGAGACTCACCTCAACAGTTGAACCCACAAATAAATCTCTGACCGCTAATTTGCGAGAAACCCCTAGCTATTAAACAAATAACACCCAATTAACAATTGGATTCCAAACCAAATCCAATAATCCACACATATTGGGTAAGAAGTCCATTTGTTCCTTACCTTGATTTGTCCCAGACTAAGGCCCAAACTCACAATCAAAGGCCCACAAACCAAATAATCAACCAAGTTCCACTTATGGCCCAATTTTCCAAATTGGGCCCAATCCCTTACATGGGTCTTGCCCTAAAGCCCATTAACTTTTCCCTAAACCAAAACACTTGTTCTCAGATAGCCCAACAATGCCCCAAACAACCAAGCCTAAAAGATAGCCCAAACCCAAAATACCTAGTGTTCAACCCTGGTCAACTACAAAAGTCAAAGTCAAGGTCAACTATCCATGTTGACCCTGATGGGTTTTATACATAGAAAACAATCCTATGTGTGCATGCAACCCTCATTTTGAGGATCTATGCTTTCATTATTAGATATACATGCATCGAACACAAAAACTAGAAACCCTAGGAGGCTAGTATAATTTTTGAAATTAACATAAAACTAGGGTTAGAATACATAACTTGATTATTATATTGTAATAACAATTGAATCCTTGAAGATCTCGACTTTGAGAGCAAGTGTCACAAGTGGCACACCTCTAATGGCTCATAAACATACCAAGCAAGAGGATGATTATGAGAGAGATGAGAGAGGAGGAACTTCTCAAAACTTTTGATCTTCTAAGGCTTGTAGGAATGGCCGAAATTATGAAAGGGTTATGCTCCTTTTATAGTTGAGGTAGCTTAGAGCCAAAGCTAGGGTCAAGATAAGGAAACCAATCCCTTTTCTTAAGGCCTAAGCAGCTCATAGATCCTCATCCTTAAGGCTATGAACGAAATTTCTAGGGCCTTCCCTAGAGAATTTCGTCCATCCCTCCTAGGATGCTCTAAGAGCCAAATTCCATAACTATCAATAAATTGCATAACAACCCATATACTATTAATTAATTGCTTAATCTCAAAATTAATTCCAAATTAATTTCTGATTAAATATTAATTTATAATATGATTTATAATTAATATATTATTTTCATAATACATTAAAAAATCATTTATACCAATTTATTATTCCAAATAATAAATTGTTCCTCTTTCTCAATTAATCATTCTGTCAAGTTGCTAGTGTGAAGGCAACCCAAAATGACTATGCTACTATGAATTCAAGTACATACCAATAATAGTTATGGGCTTAGACACCTAGTCCAACACTCTCCCACTTGGATAAGTCTAATAACTATTATTGAAAGTATAACTTCAATATTGACTAGCAAATTGTAGCTCTTAAAGCCACTATCGAACTCTAACCTAGTCAGTTACGTGTCTTAAGATAAGGGATTAAATATTCGTCCATTCTACAAGATATCGTAAGGACATGAGACATAGATTATAATCAATCTCTCTATCTAAGATTTGTTTCCCGATTTCTGATTTATGACGACTAATATCAGACTACTTATTGAACACATCAATTCAGTCTAGGCTTGGCCAAGAGCTTTAGATATCATCATCAAATCATCGAGGGGCCCATAGATATCGCTTTTTACTGTTAGGGAAAAAGGAACGGGTAAACCTTGACTTATATGCTTGCACTATTTACTCATCAAATCACACTCAACAATACGTTTTATAACATCAAGTTACTAATGCGTTTATGTATTATCAATGCACAACTGAATCGTAAACAATAACTCTTATATCTCTGTTTCAAGAATATAAGATATTATCGTCTCAAAATTACTCGTGATAAAATCCATGAAGTAATTCTCTAAGCGTGGGTTTATCCAATACTTAAAATCCTCATTTTCAAGTACTCATTAATATTGCAGCAAAACCATTGCTATGTCTAATCTCCATACATAATCTACAATTCAATTCATGACAATCTTGATTCACTGCTTACTTCCAAAAGTATGATCGATTGTGGATGTTTGAATAATCCAATTATCCGGGAAGTAAGACATGCAAAGTGAAACACAATAATAATCTAATTAACTATGGTCTCAAACTCTTGAATATAAATAAAACACTTATTATTTAATCATCATATTAATTTGACTTTATTAATTGTATAATTTTTTGATTAATCAACTAAATACTTGAATTAAACATTAGTCATGCCATGTTCTAAACATGCATACTATGTCTCTCTATCGTCCTTCCTTCATGAATAGATTAATTGGACACAATTCAAAATCCTTATTGCAAGTGTAAGAATTCCAAATTCTTGTCACTACTAAATGTGTTAGAGTCTAACCTTACATGCAATATCCTTTTGTGATGACGTAGCGTTAATATCACCAAGACTTAGCCAACGGTGTCACAAAATACTCCATCGAAACTTTGTTGCTAAAAACAATTTCATGGAAGTGAAGTATCAAATTTAAGGTAACTCCTTGAACACCTTTCTTGCATTAACGTTTCTAATTCACATATTGATTTAAATTATCAACTCCCATTGTGGAAACATTTCGATATTGTCATATGACTATCAATTCTGATCAAGAACTACCCCAATCTGAAACATGTCACTATGTTCCTTCCAAATTTATACTATACTTCCAACTGTCCACAATCAACCAATCTTTAGCGAACCACAAATTGTCCTTTAACAATTGTTTAACAACTCTATTCATATCCAGTTCTATTCCTTTTCCCTCTTAGTGCCCTAGGCATTTAAAAAATCAGAACAAGTAAATATTATAGCATATGTAATCAATCCCATATCCGAACCATATGCGATTCGATACATAATGTCTTACATAAAGACATGATACTTGAATAGTCTCTTCCTATAATATTTCCATATATCGAATTTCCTATATTGAATCACTTCAACACAATATTCATATATGTTCATGACTAAGTTCCATTAAAATCCTTCATTTTAAATTTTTAGATTTGAAATGAAGTATGAGTGTCCTCTCCCAGAAGTCGTAATTATAGTCAAACAACTTCCAAACTCTATAACTTGCAACTTGAAAACTTTGTTTCCTATAAATAGCATTGCTACTTGAAATACTTAGCACAATAATTATGCTCCCACTAGCATAACAATTATGCTCCCAATAGCACAACAATTATGCTCCCAATAGCACAACAATTATGCTCCCACTAGCTTTGACATGTATCCAGAAATCAACTGGACTTCTAGAAATCAATACTATTGAATTTCTTACTAAAGTGCAAATGTATGATACGTGATGCTTTGATAAGTCTTCATCTAGACTTCTCAACCTCATACACCTTTCATTAGATAGCATATGTGTGTGTCTAAACCCTTTCAGAACTTATAGCAATGTATCCTGAATATTCAAACTATTTCTTGCCATTTCTCAGAATTCGAGCTTTGAAAAGGGATGTCATAATCATATGCAAATTTGAGATTGCAATTATCACAACTACTAATCATAATGATATTAATCAGATTTAAAATTTATTGGTGAAAGTGTTTCCCCATAATTATTTTCATGAGTTAGAGCGAAACCTTTTGCCACTTAGATTTTTATGGTGTATGCGTTCATATCCATGTGAATTTTTCATTTTCAACCTACAATCATAAGATAGGGTTTAGGAAAAACCAAAATCAAATTTAGTTTTCCTTTCATGGACTGAACATTGCTTATTCTTAATTTCTCGCCTTCTGGTAGCACAAGGGCCTACCACCGCTTCCAAGTTGTCAACTCAACTAGAAGATGCACGGTAAAAAGATTGTGTCGACTTAACACGATAGGGAATCAACCTTAGGTCGTGTGCTAGTGATAAGTAAAGGTCTATTCTTAATTGACTGCTGAAACTTTTCCAATATCAATAAGACTCCCACTGACTTCTTAACATATAATTTTCTTTCTTCAAGTAACATTACTTGATGAACTAAAATAGATATTTAAAAGCTAGTGTGGATTCTTGTCAAGAAAACACTTCAATGAATTGGTCTTAGTTTATCTTTGTTTCAATCAAAACATCACAACTACCAATTGCAAATGTGCCAGAGTAAGAAAAGAAAATATTACTCCACATTTCATGAGGTGTTATAAACCTACTTAGTTTGAAATAAGCTTCAAGATACGATTTGTAGTTACTAGAGTATGACTCTAAAACTTGATCGGAAACGAAGTATGATTCATCTCTTGATTAAACCATTTCACTAATATGCAATTCCTCTTCTTAGTCAAAACAATTTCATTAATATGTTCTTAGAGAATCAATTGTGATATATTTCCATAATTATTAAGATGATCATAAAACACGATACCAAAGTACTCTCCTTTCCTCTTAGATTGGAGAAACCTTTATCTTTCTGTTTAATAGATTCTTCTTATTAGTTTTGCTACTATTTGAAAACTTTTTAAAGAATCAAAATTACACTTAATCTTATAAGCGTAACTATATTTACTGAACCATTAATAAATCATGACGAATAGACTTATCCTCCTTTGTAGTGGATTTGAACAGTCCACATTAATGTGTACTAGATCCTATAGTCCTTCGCTTTGACTCACATAAAACATGTGATAAATGAATTAGTCTTAATCTTCCAAAGATCAGGATTTTCATACATCATACAATTCAGGTTGTATGACCCAAAGTTCCTATCGAACTAAAACTTGGGTGACAAGAATTCCTTTTCAATTGGTAAATTATAACATTCCCATAAATGATATAATTAAAAAGAAAATGCTCTTTAACATTGCTAATAATATAAATATAACCACCGATTTTCATAAATGCCATTGCAAGGAAATGTAGATACATCAAAACTCACTTTTAATGATAATATGCGGAAAAATTTGTCCTTACAATGCAAATATATGAAAACTATGTTTCTAGATAATTCCTAAGCAATCATCATAACTTCTATGTAGCAGCTTCCACAATCTGATCATCGGACCATGCGGCCGAAATCCATCTCTCACGATCAGATTCCGCTTACTCTTCTTAAGCTTCCTTCTTTCTCTTAGGTCTTGCAAAGAAAATATCAAAATGTGACTATCACATCATGTCTTGAGAATATATGAATAGTAACTTAATAAAATAGAGTTAGATAGTGGATGTACCTGAAATAGAGTCATACAACTTGACTTTACTATCTCTGTGATCTTTCAAGTAGTCAGGACAGCTTCTCATCCAATGTCTCTTCAATCGGCATTAGAAACATATGGACCTTTCAGGAATAGCACATGGAAATATCTCAGAATTATCTTTTCTCTTTACCATATGGTCAAACGGTTTGACCTTGGCTGCTCCCTTTTCATTGGGAAGAGAAGCCTTTTGTTGGCTACCAATGTTGGCATTGTCAATGTCCATAGAAATTTGGGAGACAGATTCTTCAATCACATTTTCTTGATTTGTGCTCTTAAGCATTTATACTTCAGCATCAATTAACATATATGTCAGATCGATAAGGGTCATGTCGTCGTCCCTCATATAACAGTCCTTAATGAATTGACAATATGACAGAGGAAGCGAACGCAAAACCATGTCAATGGCCAACTCCTTCGGGAAAACGACACCCAACATCTACAATCTGTCAATGTGAGATTTCATTATCAAAACATGCGCACACACAGACTTTCCATCTTGATGTTTACTTGACAATAGGGCTTGAGTGACTTCGTATTTTTCATCTTGAAGAAAACGTGGCTCAGGGAGAATTATTGGAGGATGCGGAGGATGAGTTGGAGAAGCATGATTTCTAGTTCCACCATTGCTCAAAAAAGGGAACATTCTTTCACCTTGATCAACATATGGAAGATCATCTTTAGAAGGAAAAACATTTCCAGAAGAACAAGGAAGACCATTGTTGTTAGAACTTGACATCTATAATAGGAGAAAAGAGAATTCAACTCAGTTGATTTTAATCCTTGATTATTAACCCAAAATTTAAATCAAGGCTAGGATCCAACTAAATAATTCACAATTCAGAAGAGAGATGTCGTAATCCAATTGCAAATTATGTAAAGGTAGGTAAATGATGATTTAGCAATTTCACCATGAAAAACGAAATTTGAAAGAATTAAGTTTTAAATGAAATTCTTAGATCTTTTGAGATTTATTGAACTGTTTGTAACGCCCGTAGATCCGGACTAGTCAATTTAGAGATCATAAGGGTCGAAAACGACTTTTTGACAAAAGGTTATTTAGAATAAATAATCTTAACCAAGTTTTAGAATATGTCTCAAGGGTTCTGTACATATAAAGAACGCCGAAATCCAAGTTATAACGAAGAAGTTATGGCCCGTCGAAGTTTTTCGGCAAAACCGGCACGGCACCAGGAGACATGAATAGTGAATTTACGATAGAGGACTTTTTAGCCTTATTGATCTAAACCAAAGTTCTAGTATACATTAAACCGAGAACATCCGTAAAACGAACGCCGAAATCTGACTTCGTATGAGGAAGTTATGATTTTTCTAAGATTCGGCTTAGCAGTGCACGACCCGAAACACGAATTTTAGTTCGAGCGGTTTTGTCTTACGCAACCTAAATGAGAGATGGATATCTCATTAATAGGAACTTAATGGTAAAAATACAGACGAAAACGGAATACGTATGAAGGAGTTACGAATTCTTCGCGGTTATTTAACAGTCTAAACTCCTCCTACTATGAAATTTAAGATCGGTCAAGAATTGGCCGACGGAGTCTAAATAAAAGTTGTAGATATTGTTTTTACCTATGTGTGGATATAAAGAACGTCAAAAAAGGAGCTCGTGTGTGAAAGTTACGGGGTTTAGAAGTAGGCAGGGTGTTGTGCGAAATCGGGTGACGTGGCTGAATAAAGGCCACGACTTTCTCCCCAAGGCAAGCCACCAGAAGGTGTCAAATGGCATGGACTCGACAATTAAGAGGACCTACTCGACAAGTAGAGCTGTTTTCCATCCTATAAATAGAGGTGTCGGGCTCCCTCATTCTTCACACCTTCGCAACTTCACTTTCTCTCTCTAAACTCTCTCTCTCTCTCTCTCTCTCTCTCTCTAACCCCCCCAAACCCCCCGAAAAAGCCTAGGGAACCACCCTAGCACCCGAAGGAAGTCCTGAGGCTCCCGAAGTCTCGAGAAAAGAGCCTTTCGGCTCGGGAACGCTGCTCCAACGAAGCCCGGTTTTCGAGAAAACCCGCTGTAAGTGAGCTACGCCTAACCTATCTTTAGTATAGCTTATGTTTCAATATAGTAATGTTATTAGGACCTTAAAATAGTTATATGGGCTATTATTAGGAGTTATATAGGGTCTTGTTTAACGCTTATATATTAATAATAGCTAAACTATTAATTAGTCGCGGTTAACGTTAGACTAAACTCTAGTGGTAATGATACTAGGTTTTGTCGAGGAAAATTATTTTAAGAGTAACGAAGTGCTGTCCGAGTGCTGAGTCACCACCTAATCAAGTGAGTGCATATTTACTTTCATCTTACACATAGATATGAAATATTTTATATAAATTACGTGCTATATGTGCATATTATCTGAGTACTTCCTGTCTATGCTGGATGAATGATTTTATACATGTTTTAAATGATATAAACTGTATATATATTTTATGTCTACGATAATGTTGGGGTAAAACATGGGTAGATGTAATAGATGGAATATGATTTGGATGATGAGTTGAGAGGTGTTATAGACCACGAGGTGAGGGTGAGAGGTGGACGATGTGAGAAGCCTTTCCCAAATGATGGCCCCGTCATTCAGCAGAGTATGGATGACAACCACATACTATTCTAGACAGTCCAGTGGAACACTAGAAGGATCGAAACCTGTAGGTGTTGTGAATAATGTGTTCACCCGGTGTACTCTAAACCTTGGAGACCATGTAGACTTGGTACCTAAAACCTAGTGATCATGCAGACTGGATGCCTAAACCTTGGTGATCATGCATACTTGATGCCTAAACCCTTGCGACTATGCAGACTTAGTGCTCATTGTGTAAAGCATGGCAACAATGGACTTCGTGCCGATTCCTTAAAGGTGATCCTTAGGAATGAATGAACGAGGAATAGCTGGTTCTTAGGGTAGATCCTTAAGAGTAAAGTAGATAATGGGGATGGGTAATTGGGTTGATTGTTTGATGTTTAAACATAATAATTATATTATTGTAGGTTGAAAAACCTATGTACTCACCAGGTTTCCCAACCTGACCCACTCAGTTTATATATATCACAAGTATCGATATGAAGTTACACTACACTAAGAGATTAAGGAGATATAAATCACTAGTGATAATGAATGTAAGTTCCGTTTATGCTTATGTTTCTGTATTGACGATGACATCCCAAATGTATTAAAATGAATAAAAATACTTTTCTTCGAAAATGCTTTGATAACGTATTTATCATGTTTTATTGGGAACAAATTCCACAACACTTTTATTAAAAGAGGTATGCTGATTTTTATAAAGCATAAACAAAAAAAAATCGGTCTTTTCTGGCCGTGAAAATGGGGATGTTACAGTTGGTATCAGAGCATTAGTTTAAGCGAACTAGGAATTTGTAGAAAATTTCCAGACTTAAACTTAGAATGCTAAGCGATGATTGTGAGATGAGTGTTTGCTATATTTTAGACACGAGCACTAGTTTATTTTAGGAAAGATGCCTAAAATGTTTTATGTGGTAAATGTTTTATGTTATAGCTATAAAGATGCCTTATATGCTATTATTTGTTCGGATCTATCGTTTGTTTTCGACCGGATCTGGAAACTTTATGTGCTCAGATTTCTAAAAGTTTGATTATGGTATTAGAACTGGCATATAACTTTTCGTTGTGACAAGGAGATCTATACGTCTATCGTAAATAAAATCTTTCCTATTTTAAAATTCTCGCCTCGATACACTGAACCTCTTCTTGGGTGTACAAAACATCATGGTGAAGACAGACTAGAAAATATCCGAGGAAGATGACAACCTGAGCCTAAGAATGTGATGGGTCATGCATCGGTCGTTGCGCCTGCACCCAAACCTATCACAATGACAAAAGTTCAGGAATTGATGCGAACCATGATAGACTGAGAAAATAGAGGAAATGAGATAAATTACGATAGTGAATGATACCTATCGGAAGATATCATAAGAGAGATATCTTGCCTTTAGAATATGTTTGATAAAATAGTAGTACGTCTAGAGAAGTACGGTACATCTGAATGTACACATTTGATTGGCGGGATGATAGAACGATTGGTGTAATTCGTAAAGTTTTCCTATCATCTAGAATGTCGATCACCAACCGAGTTGAAGCGGAATTGATGATTGAAGATATGAAATGAAGAAGTCTTAGTAGAGTCTAGGGAAATTTTTATGATTATTTGGACTCACTCGTATGTGTTAAATTGTTTTGTGATTTTAGGACTTGGGAACTGCGAGACAATACTTGGGATGAGTATGAGTAGGTGTGAAAGGTAGTAGATGCATATACTACCGGAACCACAGGACTTACGCTTGGATCAGGGAAAGTCACAAGGTTACCAAGAAGCCAATAATTGATTTCGTTTTATTCAAGCATGTCGTTACCATCATTTCAGTAATGACTAAGAAGATTGTTGTTATTCTGACCCTAGTGGTCATATCAAATTGAGTCCAACTAAAATGAGTATGATACGTGGTTCAGAGAACCAAGTTCGATGTAGCATCTGACTTAAACCAGAAGATTGAAATGAAAGCTAACCAAGGCAATCAGTAGAAGTATCACGATGATTGTTAAAGAAGTTCGTAGCTAGAAATGCTACATATTGAAATGTGATTGTATCACATTAGAACATAAAGGAAGGTATAGTCTGTTATGGAGTTTGACTCTAAGAGACCTGAGTCTGAGCATTGCAACATACGATGAGAGGTCATTAGAATATGACACATCAGTCTGTGATAGTAATGAAAGAACTTATCTTAAGTTCTTATCCAGTGAGGATCGAGATTGTGACTTGAAGGTCATAATTTGGAGTCTAAGGTAAGATAGGGAGGAAGTGCAAGATCGAGCACCACTTACAGTTAGGAAGTCTTAGAGTTAGATACTCGTTCTAAGAAACATTAAAGTTACCGTTATTACTTAGGATGAAGAGATAACATATGGAGTCATCATGTGAGCCCTGTTACGTTGATGATTTCGGGACGTAATCATCCTAAGGGGGAGATAACTGTAATGCCCGTACATCCGGGCTAGTCAATTTAGAGATAATAGGGGTCGAAAATGACTTTTTAGACAAAATATTATTTAGAATAAACAATCATAACCAAGTTGTAGAATATGTCTCAAGGGTTCCGTACATATAAAGAACGCCGAAATCCAAGTTATAATGAAGAAGTTGTGGCTCGTCGAAGTTTTTCGGCAAAATCGGCACGACACCAGGAGACGTAAATAGTGAATTTACGATAGAGGACTTTTTATCCTTAGTGATATAAACCAAAGTTTTAGTATATGTTAAACCAAGAACATCCATAAAAAGAACGCCTAAATCTGACTTCGTATGAGGAAATTATGATTTTTCTAAGATTCGGCTTAGTAGTGCACGACCCGAAACTCGAATTTTAGTTCGAGCGGTTTTTGGCTTACGCGACATTAATGAGAGTTAAAGATCTCATTAATAGGCACTCAACAGTAAAAATACAGATGAAAACGGAATCCGTATGAAGGAGTTACGAATTATTCGCAGTCATTTAACAATCTAAACTCCTCCTACTGGTAAATTTAAGATCGGTCTAGAATTAGCCGACAGAGTCTAAATGAAAGTTGTAGATCTTGTTTTTACCTATGCATGGATATAAAGAACGCGAAAATGGATCTTGTATGCGAAAGTTACGGGGTTTAGAAGTTGGCAGGGTGCTGTGCGAAATCAGGTGACGTGGCTGAATAAGGGCCATGGCTTTCTCCCCAAGGCAAGATACCAGAGGGTGACACCTGGCATGTACTCGATGAGTAGGAGGACCTACTCGACAAGTAGAGCTGTTTTCCAGCCAATAAATAGAGGTGACGGGCTCCCTCATTCTTCACACCTTCCCAACTTCATGTTCTCTCTCTAAACTATCTCTCTTTAACCCCTCAAACCCGCCAAAAAGCCTAGGGAACCTCCCTAGCACCCGAAGGAAGCCCCGAGGCTCCTGGAGTCCCGAGTAAAGAGCCTTTCGGCTCGGGAATGCTGCTCCAGCGAAGCCCAGTTTTCGAGAAAACCCGCTGTAAGTGAGCTACGCCTAACCTATCTTTAGTATAGCTTATGTTTCAATATAGTAATGTTATTAGGACCTTAAAATAATTATTTGGGATATTATAATGAGGTATATAGGATGTTGTTTAACGCTTATATAATAATAATAATAGCTAAACTATTAATTAGTCACGACTAACATTAGACTAAACTCTAGTGGTAATGATACTAGGTTTTGTTGAGGAAAAATATTTTAAGAGTAACGAAGTGTTGTCCGAGTGCCGAGTCACCACCTAATTAAGTGAGTGCATAGTTACTCTCATCTTACACATAGATATGAAGTATTTTATATAAATTACGTGCTATGTGTGCATATTATCTGAGTACTTATTGTCTATGTTGTATGAATGATTTTATACATGTTTTAAATGATTTAAACTATATAAGTATTTTATATCTACGATGATGTTGGGGTAAACATGGGTAGATGTAATAAATGGAATATGATTTGGATGATGAGTTGAGAGGTGTTATAGACCACGAGGTGAGGGTAAGAGGTGGACGATGTGAGAAGCCTTTCCCAAATGATGGCCCCATCATTCAGCAGAGTATGGATGACAACCACAGACTATTCTAGACAGTCCAGTGGAACACTAGCAGGCTCGCAACCTGTAGGTGTTATGAACGATGTGTTCACCCGGCGTACTCTAAAAGTTGTTGACCATGTAGACTTGGTACCTAAACCCTAGTGATCATGCTGACTGGATGCCTAAACCTTGGTGATCTTGCATACTTGATGCCTAAACCCTGGAGACTATGCAGGCTTAGTGCTTGTTTTGTAAACCGTGGCAACGATGGACTTCGTGCCGATTCCTTAGGATGATCCTTAGGAATGAATGAAAGAGAAATAACCGATTCTTAGGGTAGATCCTTAAGAGTAAAGTTGATAATGGTGATGGGTAATTGGGTTGAATGTTTGATGTTTAAACATAATAATTATATTATTGTGGGCTGAAAACCCTATGTACTCACCAGGTTTCCCAACCTGACCCACTCATTTTATTTATATCATAGGTGTCGATATGAAGTTACACTACACTGAGAGATTAAGGAGATATAAATCACTAGTGATAATGAATGTAAGTTCCGTTTATGCTTATGTTTCTGTATTGACGATGACATCCCAAATGTTTTAAAATGAATAAAAATACTTTTCTTCGGAAATGCTTTGATAACGTATTTATCATGTTTAACTGGGAAAAAATTCCGCAACACTTTTATTAAAAGAGGTACTCTGATTTTTATAAAGCATAAACAAAAAAAATCGGTCTTTTCTGGCCGTGAAAATGGGGATGTCACACTGTTCAATGGCATGTTTAATCTCGATTACGCCCTTTCAATTTGTGACCGGGATACCAAGGATCATAAACAACTTGTGAATAACCATGCAAATTAGATTGGTACTCTCGATGTCATTTATTATCTAATTAATGTGCCGGTTAACCACACATGCTCCATTAATCAATACTAATTCATGAGATACCCGTTGCCAACAATATTAGTCTCATATTAGTGTGCCGGTTAACCACACATGATCCACTAACGACCAATAAGGTGCAATGTGCAATTTCGTGGATTGGCATCAAAGTTATATTTTTCATAAAGTAACTAAGAGTGAGATTTTAGAAAATAATTTAGTTACTTTTTATCATTATACTTTTAATGAGGTCATGTCATATCAAACCCGTTCAGCTAACAACCTCCACCAATCAAGGGAGCTATGAGTAAGAGTGGATACCCAATGACGGTCATTTTATATGCCACTTCCTTAAATCCCCCTTATAGATCAGCTTCGTGAATGAGACGTACTAGCGGGTTGATTGACTTAGTCTCATACATATAATATATATTAAGCCTTTAATTATATAGAGTATAAGATGTATATTAAAACATTTTAAAATATTAAGGGTTTAATCTTTTAATAAATTAAACATTTAATTTAATTATATTTAAACCTTTTATGTATTTATTAATTATCTTTTAATTAATCACTTAATTAAATTATTAATAACATCCATAGGGATGTATTTTAAACTTTTAAAGATACTAGGGCTTTAATTAATCTTTTTAAATTTCAAAATTTAAAAACAGTTTTAATTTAAATTTAAAAGAAACTGATTTAATAATTATTCAATAACTAAACATTTAATTAAATTATTAAATGAAATAAGGTATATCTATTAAATTAAACAAATTAATATTAACATAATCCTTATCCCATGAAATTCGAAAATATTGGTAGGGATATTTCAAAATATGTAATTATTTAATTAAATTATTAACAAGATAATTACCAAAAATAATAACCTACTAAAAAAACCCTTGATTTTCGAAATCTATTACTTGGAGTAGAGGGCAAGGATTTCAACATTTCCTAAATTTCAACAACCCTAGGTTAGGAAACCCTAGATTTTGATTCCAAGGTGGCCAAAGGAAAAGTTTGAAAACCCTTTGGGATTTTGAAAAAAAAAACAGGGTTCTTTAACCCTAATTTGAAAAATTGAAGGCTCTAAGGTTTAGTTGCCATAAAACCTAATTTTGTCAATTTCAATCAATTGCATCAAATCTAATTGAATAAAAACCAGTAGCTCTGATACCACTAATGAGTTTTATACATAGCAAACAATCCTATGTGTGCATGCAACCCTATTTTTGAGGATTTATGTTTTCACTATCATACATACAAGCATTGATCACAAAATCTAAAAACCCTAGGAGGCTAGTATAATTTTCGAAATTAAGATAAAGTAGGATTACGATACATACCTTGATTATTATATTGTAATAACAATCAAATCCTTGAAGATCTTGAACTTTGAGAGCAAGTGTCATAAGTGTCACACCTCAAATGGCTCACAAATATACCAAGCAAGAGGAAGATTATGAGAGAGAGAGAGAGATGAGAGAGGAGGAGCTTTTCAAAATTTTTTCTCTTCTAAGGTTTGTAGGGATGGCCGAAATTATGAATGGGTTATGCTCATTTTATAGTTGAGGTAGCTTAGAGCCAAAGCTAGGGTTAGGATAAGGAAACCCTAATCCTTTTGCTTAAGGCCTATGCAGCTCGTAGATCCCCATCCTTAAGTCCATGAACGAAATTTATAGGGCCTTCCCTAGAGAATTTCGTCAATCCTTCCTAGGATGGTCCAAGAGCCAAATTCCATAACTATCAATAAATTGCAAAACAACCTATGTACTATTAATTTATTCCTTTAATCCCAAAATTAAATCTAAATTAATTTCTGATTAAATATTAATTAGTAATATGATTTCTAATTAATATATTATTTTCATAATACATTAATAAATCATTTATATCAGTTTATTATTCCAAATAATAAATTCTTTCTCTTTCTCAATTAATCATCCTGTCAAGTTACTAGTGTGAAGGTAACCCAAAAGGACTATGCTACTATCAATTCAAGTACATACCAATAATAGTTTTAGGCTTAGACACCTAATCCAACAGACCCAGCATGTCGTGTTGCCTCTTGGACACGTCGTGTTATTCCATTATCCAAATAATAGGGAAATCCCTAGCCAACACGCCGTTTTGGCTTGCAAACGCACCTTGTTTGCACGAGATTCAACAGCTTAACCAATAAGCACTTAATCGTTAAAGACATGTCCCCAAAACATAGATCTAACCTCCTTGAGTTGGATTATCATTTAAAGTTGCCAATTTACATCCATATATGACTAAATGAAGATCTTAAGATAAAAAAGAACTTAATAGGGGACTTGAAGCATGCATGACACCATTCTTCACATAAAGCTTGCACCTTCATGCTCAAGGATACCAAAACAAACCCAGATATGAAAGAATAAGACCTTAAACAACTCAAGTCATCCAAAGACCCAAAAGGAGACCAAAATCATAATAAAATATCCATGAAGAGATCTAATCATACACAAGCCAAGATGTAAACTTGATACCTCAAAGAGACTGCAAGAAGTGGAGAGATTCTGGATCTATGATCTTCATTCCAAGCTAAGCATCTTCAATCTTCAAAGCTTCCTTTGGAAATGAGCAAAATAATCACAAGAATACACTCAAGGCTCAAGAACACCACCAAGAAAGCTTAAGGGACGAATTAGGGTTTAAGTGGCAACGGAGGCTGGTAAGGAGACCAGCCATTGGAGCTTAAGGAGATTATATAGGGTGCAATTTAGGGTTTCCTTCCTAGCTACCAACATGAAACTGTGTTTGTCCTTAACTAGACATGTTGTGTTGTTTCCTCCAACACGTCGTGTTCCAATCCCCCAAATGGAATGCATTCCATACATTTACTCCTCAAGATTTCTAGGTGTTACAACAACATCCTCTTCAAAGTTCGAATCGTGAATATGGATCCTAGCCTTAATTTAAAATTATGGGTTAACAATTAAGGATTAAAATCTACTAACTTGAATTCTCTCTTCTCCCATTATAGATGTCAAGTCAACACAATAATGGTCTTCCTCATTCTTTTGGAAATAGTTTTCATCTTTCTTCCGAAGATGATTTTCCACTTTCTAATCAAGGTGAAAATGTTTTATCTTCTTCGGGAAATGGTGCAACTGGACTTCATCCTTCTTCAAATCTTATTCTGAAGATAAAACATAATAAATTCATGAACAATTAACAAAACTTACCTTCATGAGGATCATTTTTTTAGGAGGGATGGCCTTAAGCATGTCACTAACAATATGAGTAACTCCATCTTATTTCAGCGCAATGGAAATTACATGTGGTAAATCAAAGTTGATACCCTTAAGATGTGGATATGTCTTGACAGTATTAGATATTGCGACACCAGTACCACCTCTAACATCCACCACACTTCCGTTCGACCCAAGAAATCCATCCTTGTAAATTGAGATGATGGCATCCATAGTGATCATAGCAGTACATGCCATACCTTCATTAAAATTTTTATTAAAGCCGACGTTGAGCAATGCAAAATCAAAGAATTCTTCTCCATGAGTATGCTTAAATGCCGTACCACCTTCTTTAATTGATTGACTTAGCGTATTAATGGGAAAACCAAGGATTAGATTCATAAACATCATCACCGATGGTGCCAAAGTCACATTTTTACTTGATAACAACTTAGAATAGCGGTCCAGGGTATAAACTGTTTCTGATCCCTCACCATCTTCTTCATCGAACACCTTTCTATAGACCATGAACCTCATGAGTCCTCTAAGCCCATCAACATTTATGGAGGGTGAATCTATACTAATTTCAATTTTTGACAATGTTGTAAGGTGATTGTTATTGGTTATTATGTCAGGAATATGGAGCTCATCGCAGCGTCGTAGAGGCATGCCATTAAAGGCTCTGTATAGATACTACCATATTGGTGCCTGGCCTACTAGCATTGCATCGTCCTTCATTCCACTTTGAATGTTGGTCAATATTGATCTAATTCAATCTTGCACTCTTCATCAGATAAGAATAAGTTGATGAGACACGTAAAATACCATGGTCTCCGTCTAGAAGATAACGTACTAATGGAATCCAACGTGGGTCTCCATTTAGATTTTAATTATATTCTTTATAACTACATTTGTTGTTCACTAATTTTGGAAAGATAAATGATCAAATGTGAAATCATTGTGAGGAAATTGATTATTTAGTTCATTAATTAATTGCTAAATTATCAATAGGGTCGTTACTAATTTCTACCAATAAGATGCTTGGGTTTTGCTGCTAGGGAGAGTTGGCTCGATCCCTCTTTGGACTATATGCTATGAACCAACCAAATTACATCATATATCTTATTTTGTTGTGATAACCCGATACTTTCCAAGTAAATAAAAATCAAATCGGCCGATAAATAAAATTTGAGTTTTATTTATTTCGTTAAATTCGTAAGGGTTAGAAAATAATTTAAATTATATAAATAATTTTTATATAAGTTTTCGGAAACAAAAACATTTGAAAATCAATGTTTTTCCCCTTGAAACCACAAACTCCCGGACAACAAACTGTTTTCGGCTGAAATCCTTCGAACCGATAACAAAATTCGGCCGAGAACCTTATTCCGGCCGAAACCCAACCGTATATAAGTTTTTCCTTCGAAAACTTGATCATTTCTTTCCTTTTTCACTCGAAATACCCACATGTTGCTCCTAATGATCGTCGAAGAACATTAAAACATTCAAGAGAAAACCTTCAAATCTTCATATTTTCACCAAGAACACCAAAAACATCGAGAACATCCTTCAAATCTTCAAGGGACCGAAAACAACCCAGGATCGAGAACCTGTGTTCAGCCGAAAACTGTTTTTGGCCGAGAACCCCTTGGAACCGAAAACCCTTCAACACTTGTGCAATTTTCGGTAATCACTCTCATCACAAAAACAAGTGTTTTCTAACAGTTTAATTAATGGTTTTGCTAATTTAAATACAATTATCTTTTTAAATATTATTAGTATACCGTTAGTTTCGCGTACGCCAACTTGAGGCTCATCTCTTCAGTCTCGCCATCCAGTCACGAGCACATTCCAAAAGTGAGTTCATACCCCTACATTTTCACTGTTTTCTAATGTTTTTAGGGGGGGGGGGGGGGGGGATACAAATAAAACACAAGGACTTTTGTGTTTTTATACAAATCATTTCTATACTTTCAAAAACACTTACAATTGATACAAACAAAGATTTCACTACATTTTCGTAAAATACTTAGATATTTTAACCTTTTTGTACCATGTCGAACATAAGGGTGTTTTTCCTACATACAACTAAATAATTATTTTAACCCTTTTGTACCATGTATATAATTTAAATTATTTTCTAACCCTTACGAATAATTATATCTATTATAGTTTGTACTTAGATATTTTAACCCTTTTGTACCATGTATCATAAACTATATCTATTATGGAGCACTATACTATTTCCTAGGTATAGGGGATGCATTACTAAATAATTATTTAAGTATAATTATTTTACATTACAAGTATATTACTACAAGATTATACATACATTTTCCAGTACAAGAGAACACTACAACACTACACGTAAACTAGTTAATACAGGGTTTTGAGGCACTACTTCAATTTTATCTACCAGGGTACGGAACTAAATCCTATACAGTATAACCAGAGTTTCCTGGAGGGAGCGCGTGAGATTTGTGTATAGATCTCTACGGGACTGACAACCCACACCTAAACTGCTAGCTACAGTTAAGCAGGCATGTCTGGGGTGACAAATGTCATAACATTCCGACGCCTGAAGAACGTCGTAGAGGTCACTAGGTCACATCAAGTATGGTTATATGAAACTCACAACAGTATAAACTAAAACATTTGTATACGGGATTACAACTCTTCAAATGGTTTTATTTTAATTAATAAAACTACTATACATTACAACTGGAGGATTCCAGGAATTACAAACAATGGTTTTATTTTAATTAATAAAACTACTATACATTACAACTGGAGGATTCCGAGGATTACAAACAATGGTTTTATTTTAATTAATAAAACTAGATTACAATACTATACATTACTACTGGTGGAATCCATGGATTTATACAAAGGTTTTCATACAAGAACACTACTATATTACTACTGGTGGTATATAGGAATTTATACATAAATTTTCATACAAGTACAATACTATACATTACTACTGGTGGTATCCAGGGATTTATAAAAAGGTTTTCATTCAAATACTAAAATACATTACAGCTGGTGGTATCCAGGCTTACATGCAAAAGCTTTCATACAAGGATTTCATAACAAACACTACTATGATATACTATTACACTTTTAGTAATGAACGTATGTTTTGGTCTTAAGGTCTAAGACTACTTTTCACTACTAAAGAAAATAGTGGATTTTCTTGAGGAACATACGATAGATTTCAAGGAACAAAAACATGATTTCATTACCAAAAATATACTTATGGGCTCACCAACTTAAATGTTGATACACTTTCAAAACCACTTGTATTCTAAGGGAACCGGTAGATAGGTACACGCGCAAGTTTTGAGAAGACGGAGCTTTTAGAGTCGCACCTTTTATACTTTTGTTATACATTTTGATGTTATACAAACTATGTATCGAACAAGATGTAAATTCAGTGTTTATCAATGTAATAGTTGTGTTTGCTTTGATTACCATTATGCAATGATTATGATACTGTACATGATGTCCTCCAACCCCGAACGTTTCCGCCGTTCCGGTTTAGGGGTGTAACATTTGTCAACTCCAAATTAAAACCTCCCAAGACTGAACCTCCCATATGATTTAATATCATTTATTATTTGCTTTATATATATATATGTATATATATATATATATATATATATATATATATATATATATATATATATATATATATATAAGAATAGCCACTTGTTTTTTTTTTTATAATTTTTAATTTCTTTTCTTCTACTCTTTAAAAATAACACATGTTTTTTTTAATTTTATTTAATTTTATGATTTTACATTTAAATTTAATGGAAACATTTTTTCTTTCATCACATTCATTTGAAACTCCCATGCATTTTTTCTTTCACCACATTTATTTGAAACTCCCATGACTTTCCAATTTCTTTGTAATAATAAATATAAGCTGGTTAATAAGGTTAAATAAATATTAAACCTAATGTGTAATCGTATATAAACTAAATTTCAATTTTAAAATAATATCTTTACTTCTGCTTATAAAGTTATGTTTTTTAACTTTTAACATATTATAGTTAATTTATGAGTTTTAATATATTGTTGGATGTAAACCATTATCATTTTAAAGATACAATTTTGGAACAATTTGTATAAAATACTTAAATTAATAATTTAAATATAACATTATATCATCAACTTAAATATAAATTTTAGTTTAACTTAAACAACTCAAAAAATATTTTGTAAATAGTTAAAAATGATAAATTGAAGTGTCTTTCGAATAATGAATATAAGTTGGTTAATAAGGTTAAATAAATATTAAACGTAAAGTGTGATCATAAATAAACTTAATTTTAATTTTTAAAATAATATATTATTTCTACTTATAAAGTTACATCTCAAACTTTTAACATATTATACTAAATTTAGTTGATTTACAATATTGTTGTATATAAACAATTGTCAGTTTAAAACTACAATTTTTGAACATTTTAGACAAAATACTTAAACTGTTATTTTAAATATAACATTACTTTGTCAACATAAATATAAATTTCAGTTCCACTTTAAAAAATCAAAGAATATTTTGTAAATAGTTAAAAGTGATAAATTCTAGTGATAAATACAAAAACTAAATTGTAATATCAATTTAACCAAAATATTTCCTAAAAATATTTTTATAATCGTTAAAAGTTGTCAAATAAATAGCTTAAAGTAACTTACAATAACAATAGTTAAAAATAACTCTATATAAATAATTATATTTATATATCTAAAATAAAAAAAAAAACAATGTTTGATGTTTTAAATAATTATAATGATAGAAATTAAAACATTAAGCAAATAAATTTTAAAAAATTAATTAACAATAACAACAATTATAAATAACATTAAACCATATATTGTATTTAATTTTATTCATGTATAATTCGCTGATAGATATCATTCAAACGATTGAGATTATGCAGTTATAATAGATCTATATATTATCATATAATTCAAAATAATCAATATATTATATCAATTTATTATACGAATATATATAATATAAAGACTTCAATTATATAGGTATTTCTGTACACACAGCGGCATTCACCTCCCACCTCCCAGACACACTCTTTCGGCATTCACCTCCCACCTCCCGGACACACTCTTTCGGCATTCACCTCCCACCTCCCGGACACACTCTTTATTGCTCAATAACTAGTCGATTAAGAGTGAGGTTTTTTTTCTTTGATTTATCCTAGCGGCGCCACACGAGAACAAAACAAAGTCCACGAATTGATTTTTGATGTAGGTTATAGCCAAATATCACTTGTAATCCCTCAAGTTATTTACAATTAATTCTTTTTACCCTATAACAATTTCCTTAGTAAATCAAGTTTCTTTTAAATGCTATTTTAACCCCTTTACGTCATTTTTACATTCAAATGAATTAAATATACCTTATTTTTGCATAAAACCATTTAGTTAAATTATATACCTATTAAATATAAATTACTTCTTTTGATCTCAATTACTATCTTTTTTTTTTAAATTTATTTCAATTCATGTGCTTAGAATCGAAATAAGTTTACAACCGCTAATATTCGAGTAACGGAAAGTTAACATCATTTACGGAAGAATTTTTGGGCCGTTACATAATGAAACCCTAGTCCGACAACTCCTGAAGTTGAATCATATGCTCCTTCATCTCCGCCGGTGCTAATTGGTAAGGTGATTTTGCTATAGGTGTGGTTCCTGGTAACAAGTCTATCCTAAACTCTACTTGTCTTTTAGGAGGAAATTCATGAAGATCTTCTACAAAGACTTTTGAATATTCACACACAACTGGTATCCTCTGCATCTCCTTTTTTCTTTCTAGTATGCTCTCGTCTTTGGCCTAGGCAACACATTAGGCTTCATAGTTTCCTCCTTTTTGGTGTAGTCCCTTGCTATATGCTCTTTTTCATTACATCCATAACACACCTTCTTGTTAGATTTACACTCATTGGCCGACCGATATTTCCGAACTTGAAACATGTCAACTCCTTGCCAAACTTCCCATAGTGCTTCTTCTTACACTTATCGCACCATTTTTCTCCTCCTCCACCTCCAAACTTTTTGGAACTAGATTTTGAAAATCTTCTCTTTTTGTTAGACCTGGAAGATCCATCAAAATTCCTTTTCTCTCCTACCTTCGTTCTCTCCAGAACCTTCTCCCGAAGTTGGGTCTCCACATTCTTGACTTCTCCGACGATTGTCTTCAAAGTAGTTGCCATTTTCACCGTTGGACCAAAGTCTACTGGTAACCCATTAGCAAACCTCTCTATCTTATAGATTTTAGTAGGCACTAACTAGGGGAATAACTTCATCTTCATTGTAAATAAGGTGACATACTCATCAATACTCATCTTCTCCTTCTTCAGGTTCTGAAACTCGTTGTTCATGTCTATCAGATCCATTTATGAGCAGTATGATATCTTCAACTGATCCAAGAATGCTTCCCAAGACATCTCCATCATTTCTCCCTATGACATTGTGTCCGCCAACAACTTCCACTAACTTAAAACCGTAGTCTTCAGTTGTCTAATTGCAAGGACGGTTTTTTGATTGTTGTTGCTGTTGTAGCTCTCAAATACCATCTCCATGTCGGAGATCTAGTCCATAATCTCTACTAGCTTTGCGCTTCCAAAAAGACTTGGTGACTTAGAACCCATGAAATCCTTATACGTACACCCATCCTTGTCAATCCCCCTATCCAGATAGTTTCTCCTTACCACTCCGGGTTCAGCTTGACTTACAGTCTCACTGTAGTTCCCTTCCTCTAACTATTCCTCCTCCACATAACATTGCATAATGGGTGTAGTTGGGTCTCTTCCATTTTCTAGGAGTAGACACCTTGTGTCCTCCAGCTGACGGTCTAGTCATCTGCATCATTTCCTATTCTCCTGCTATCGTGATTGGCATCGGTGCAGCTGCTACCTCTGGTGCATGCTCAAACATTTGTGGATCAGGCTGTTGGTTTCCATTAGTGTTTCCTAATTCGTTACTTGTTCTCACCATGAAGTTCTATACAACAATGCATGCGTTCAGTATACAGTGATGAGAATTAAGATAAGGAAGACTTTATTTATGATAGACGCATAAATCTTGTTATCACTCTGAAATGTTATACGCGAGTTCTAATACCGTAATTAAACGTTTAGAAACTTGAACACATAAAACTTCCAAATTCGGTCAGCAATAGACTGTAGATCCGTTCAAATAATAGCATCCAAAAGCATATAAAGCATCTTGTAGCTATAACATAAATCATTTAGCACATAAAGGAAACTTAGGCATTTTTCCTAAAATAAGCTAGTGAAGGTGTCTATTCAAACATACTTCTTAATTGTAAGAGACACTCATCTCACAATCATTGCTTAACATTCTTAGTTTGAGTCTAGAAATCCTACAAATTCCTAGTTCACTTAAACTAATGTTCTATCAACTGTGACATGCTCAATTTCACGGCTAGAAAAAACCGATTTAGTTATGCTTTTTTAAAATCAAAGTACATTTTTTAAAAATAATATTGCGGAATTTGTTCCCAAAAATATGATATTGATATTATTAATGCTTTTCCGAAGAAATGTATTTTATTTATATTAAAGTTTTGGGATGTCATCATTAATATAGTACATAAGCATAAACAGAAATAGTATAGGCTTACAAAAATCTATTATTCTACTGGCCTATAGTCTATAAATCTCTCATCTGAACATCACGACTATGCTCTCGTGCCACTACCTTAAATACAAGAAACTAAGTGGGTAAAGCTTGGGAGCCTGGTGATAGAAGTGCTCTAGCATAGATATCAGGAACATAGATAATAGGCACATATGAGATGTAATTATGTTAAATACTTCATATCAGTGTGTAAGATGAAAGTGACTATCCACTTACTTGTTAAAGTGATGACTCGAAACTCGGACATCGTTTCGCTTCTAGCAACCGACTTTTCCTTTAACGTAACCTATTATAATAATATTCTAATAGTCCAGATCTATCGATCACTCCAATGAATACCCATAGTTCTATCAAGTAAGGATTACTAGGTAGGACAGTTAGGAGGCATGACCACATTTCGGCGTATAGCCTTTCTGAAATTCAGCAACCAAGCCAACATGACCATTCTTGACACTTCTCCTGTAAGTAGGCTAATCGGTATAATGAAATGCAATCATTGATAAATCTTAATAATAAGTTCCTTGTAACAACTTATAACCATAATCGTAGATTATATGGAAGCAGAGTAAGTGTAGCTCAGTTATGGAGTACTATTGATGAGAATCGAGATCTAAGTGGGCTGAATACTAACTTGGGCTCTCCTACTCAAAAGCTACTACTCATATGAGTACTCAGAAGTGTTGCAGGGCTTCACTGCATGCTAGAAATGAGGGAAATGTTTTAAAAGTGAAGAATACTCGAGATAGAATGTGTGTAAGGGTGTGGGAGCAAAAGTACATATGAATTCGACTATTTATAGTCAAGAATCACATTGTGGTTCGTGCACTCTAAGAAAGCGTACCACGCACTAGGGTGGTGCTGACTCCTTAGGCTTCTGCCACATGTCGCTGTTGTGTTCGTCTGCAAAAGCTGTTCCAGAAGGTGCCACATGTCACCTTTCTATGGTGCTACCTATTAAAATCTCCTTGTTCCATGTTAGCGTGTCCCGGAAGAAAGGGGATGCCCCGACATGGCCATATGGCGCTCTCTCATGGTGTCGTGTCATCGTACGCGTCGTGCACCTTCCAGGGATGACTTTCTAGATTTTTAAAATAGCATAGCATCTTCATACGAGCTCCTTTTTTTGATGTTGTTTACATCCACAAAAGGTTCTCAACGAGATCTACAAATTTCCTTTAGACCCCAGTAGCTAATTGTTGCTCTAACAAAATTTTGTATTTTTTATAGGCTTAGGTTGTTAGAAATTGCTCCAGAATGTATAACTCCTGCATACAGAATCTGTTCTTGATGATCTTTTTATCAATGAACTCATGTTAATGAGATCTTCAACTCTAATTTAGATTGTTTAGGCTAACAATCAACCGATCTAAAAGTTGATATCAATGGGCATATTTTTGCGTTGAATCTTAGAAAAATCATACCTTCCTCTAATGAAGTCATATTTAGACATTCTCTATATGCATACTCTTGGTTTAACGACTACTACGACCTTCTTTTAGATCACTAAGACTAAAAATTAATTTATCAATATTTAACTTTTTACGATACGCAGAGCCGTATCGGGTCAAATTGTGAAACTTCAAATGATCATAACTTCTTCGTTATAAGTCCGGTTTAAGCATTACATATATCTACGAAATTTGTCAGACCACTTTATCTTTCGCTAAGGATATTTGGTCTGATTGTTAGGGGTCGTTTGATATGGTATCTAACTGGGTCCGAAGAGGGACTGGGTCTATAAAATACCAATTGGCATGTTTGATAGGAATTATAGATGTAAGGACTCAGTCGAACACGTGGACTCGGTCCAAAAAAAATAAAGGATTCGATCCTTGATTTCTACTTGTTGGACTGAGAAAAGAAAAGCAAAAACATGTCGCCCTACATATTGTCATGTTGCATCAAACGATCCCTGATTCTGTTTCATCCCCTCCCTCGTTATCTGCCATCAATGAAGCAAGAAGACAACCATCTATCAAAATAGTCCAAGCAACCTTCATCAACATCAACAGTGCCGTGATCAACAACAACAAAATCAACATATTTTCTTTTTCGTTTTTTGTCCTTATTATTTATGTATTCAGGGGCAAAATTGTTCTGCACTTGATAATAATACACACACAACATCAAAAATATTTCGGTGCTCTTCTGTTCTAGTCAAAACTTTCATGCATAATATTCTTTCTTTTGTCCTGGTACCTTTTGCTGTTGTTAGACAAGCTTCCATGGAAGCATGAATGTTTTTTCGTTTAATACCGCATAATCAGGGGCAAAATTTTCCATAATTCTACATATATTTTTATGGTAGTGTATCTCTTTAAAGTTGTCAACGTTCTATCTCAAAGACATGAATTCTTGAAGCTTTGTGAATGCCAACTAGTCATAAATTCTTGAAGATGTGTGGTTGTCATCATTTTTATGTCATTTGTTTGAATAATTATGTTTCTTTTTCTTGTGTTAATCTTTTTCACTAGTCATAAACTTGTTTAATAAACAATATAGTAGTTCAAAAGCTTTACCATACTTGGGATGAAAAAGCAATTTTAAGCTAAAAATGCCAACAATAAACATGGATTTTACTCTTATATGTATATAATTTATTTTAATTATATTGAAGACACTAGAGCGTGGTATTTTTGATACAACAAATTAACAATTTATTAATTTTGATGAATTATTTATTATTTGTTTTTATAATTTAGTATCTTTTCATCTTAATCACATTTTTTATTTTATCTCAGAATAATTTTGTATATTTATAAATATGAAATATTCATGAGTATTTGCGTACATGTGTATACGTGTGTATATATATATATATATATATATATATATATATATATATATATATATATACACACACACACACACACTTGTGTATATGTGTGCATATTTGTGTGCTTATAGGTGTATACATTTGCGTAACATCTTTTGTATATGTATATATATTTGTGTTTATGTGTGCAAATATGTGTATATACTTGCATAACATGCTAAACATTTATTTATTCCTTAGACATGGCAGAAAAGAGAAGTAGAGCTAGTTGGTCTTCGGATTTTGTGAACAAAACTTTTCTTTATGGATGTATCTAAGAACTAACAAGTAACGATCGATAGGGTAATGTTCTCAAAAGTACCTCATGGAATACGATAACTGAAAAACTAAAAAAAGAACACGACTTTGTTGTTGAGAAAAAACAAATGAAATATCGTTATGACTACTTGTAAAGCAAGTATGCAGTTTGGTTGAAATTAAAAAACAAAACTGAGAATCTCTATAATCTTGTCACAAACACGTTTCAAATGACAGAATAAAAGTTGAAAGCGGAGGCGAAGGTAATCTTTTAATTTAAAACACATTATTATTTTTTTAAAAGTTTAATAATAAAATCATTTTTTCAAATAGTTGAACAAGATGGTTGAGAAATTAAAAAATGCACCCATCCTTTACCCTGATCTATGCACCCAGTTGTTTGACGGTGCGACCTCGACCGGTGCTGCTAGTTGGGGACCATCTTCGACACTCCCTCATCCTGCAGAAGTCCTACTACACAAGATTATGAGGATATTGAGATGGTAGATACCCCACCTCAAATGGATATCATAGCCACAGCTTCAACAGTACCCCCACCTATAAGTGCATCACATGAAAGTGGAGATTCGTCTGCTCGGTCTAAAAATAAAAGTGGAAAACAAAATGCACCCGCGAACACACTAGATGATAACATTAGAGAGGTTAGCAAGAAAATTATGAAGGTGGCTTAGTCGTTCGCGCAAACTAATAATCTTGACAAGGAGATGGATAAATGTATTGAAAAATTGAATGGCCTGGAGTGGGGAAATTTTGTTCTGAAATACATCACTGCTCTTATGTTGTTCACTGAAAATGCTGGTAATAGGAAAATTTGGTTACGCCTCGAGTCTTTGACTTGTGAGTTGTGGGTGAAAAATGCGGGAAAGAATTTTGGATTACTTGGTTGACTTTAGTATGACTTTAGGATGTTTTTGTCTTTATGCTTTATGGATTTATATTATGGTACATGTTATGGATTTTATGTGTAGGGTTGTTATGTGTTATGTTTAGGATTTTTAAGTTTAGGTTGTTTATGTGTTATGTTTAGGATTGTTATTTGGTATTGACTTTTGTTTTATGGATTTTTATGTGATGGATATTTATGTTATAGAGTTATATGTCATCCGTTTTAATGTTACTGATTATATTTAAGGTTTATGTTATAAAATTTATGTGATTTGTATTTAACATGTAACAGGTTACATATAGATAAGGAATGTGAGTTTTTAGGTTTCCTTATACTCGTATGCTATTGGTTGATGTTCGTTCAAAAAAGAAAAAAAAAGAATTAGAAGAATAAAAGCTAACGAATCGGAAGAAACCGAACATGCATATAAACAAGATTTGATACACAGATGTCCTATACAATGTTTTGATATAATGCGTCTTTCACAAGACGCATTTGTATTATTATGTAATCATTTTACTCAAAGAATTTGGTTCCAACCTAGTAGCACAATAAGTGTTGAAGAGAAGATGACTATATTTTTACATGTTATAGGACATAATGAACGTTTTTGAGCTGTTAAAGAAAGGTTTCACCACTCCATACAAATGATTCATCAATGTTTTCATGAAGTGCTAAAAGCAATAATGTGTTTTGCAAGAAAAATTATTGTACCAACATCTTCTAATACAACAAGAAATACCTCGGAACGACATAGACGGCTAAAAAACATATTTCCTGGAGCATTAGGTGTAGAAGATGGAATACTTGTACATGTAGTTGTGCCCATTGATGAACAAACTCGCTATAGGGGAAGAGGAAAAGGTGAATGTTATCAAAATGTTATAGGAATTTGTGATTTTGATTCGATATTCACCTTTGTATGGGCTGGATGGGAGGGCATAACACATGATTCTAAAGTTTTGAAAGAAGTTGCATTTAATCCGACTTCTGGATTTCCATTCCCTCCACCAGGTTTGTCATTTTTCTATAATTTTTATTATCTATATTATTTATATGATTAATTTTTCACCCACCTACAGATAAATATTACCTTTGTAATGCCACATACACCAACACTCGTGGATTTATGGCTCCTTACCACAATACTAGGTATTAGTTAGCCGATTTTCGAAGAAACAAAGCTTTAACTAAGGAAGAAATGTTCAATCATGCGCATGCATAACTTAGAAATATCATTGAATGTGCTTATGGTATATTGAAGGTGAGATTTCCAATTTTAAAACGTATGGCTCCTTATCCTTTTCGAGTGCAAAGAGACATAGTCATTGCCTGTGTCGCGGTCTATAATTTTATAAAGAAATACGATATTCAAGATGACCTATTTACGAACTTTGAACAAAACACTATGGTTAATCCTAATGTGGGAGGTGAAGGAAGTGAGGGCCAAAACATACAAGGCATAGAATGGGGTTCATAAGTCGTTGAGTATATGACTACTTTGCGTGGCCATATTGCTACCCAGTTACTTTCAAATGGTTCACGTTAAATGATATAGTTTTTTTTTATTATGTATGACAATGTGTATTTGGGTTTTGTATTACACTTTGTATTTGGATTTTAAATTATGTATGTTTAATTTGGATTTATTGTGATAATTTTTATTTTTATAATTATTTTATCCAGCACAAAATGACAATATAAGGGTAATATGGTCGTTTTTATCATTCAGCACAATCAGTTAGATAAATAATCAAACAACATAAATTCAATCAGATGTAGACTCAGTCAGCATTTCTAACCTAATCAGCTTCTAACTCAGTCAGCTCTAACCTAATTAGCAACATCAAACGACCCCTTATTCTATTTTGAACCCATATTTTATTCATATTTTATTGTATTGCTATAATAACATATAATTACAAATAATACTCAAATAATTTTCTTTTTTTATTTCATATAAATGTTACAATTGTTGACCCTAACTATTACATCATCTTATTAATGCGTAGCGTGAAATGTCGACATTTCACTACGAGGGTGAAAACCATTAAAGCTAGATATTCACAAGGAGAATTGAAGGGGATGCATGTTAATGGGACATAACAAGGTATGCTATAAAAAATAAAGGCATTACCGGCAACAAACGTCGCCGATAAAGACCCAACAAGTCGCTGCTAAAGATATTACTTTCGACATGTGGCCGCTATTACGTTGGCACTAATAGTCCATTGCTAAAGCACATTTATCACTGGTATTATTGACGTTGCTGGTAATATATATCGCTTCTAATAGCTTTTGTCACCGATATTAGCCATCGTCGGTACAATGTTCGTCCTTAGAACTATATGTCGCTAATGCTTGGTGTCGTCGGTTGTGGTGTCACTGGTAATGCCCTTATTTAGTTATTTATTTATTTTAAATAATTCTTCTAAAATATACAATAAAAATCCATAAATTGTTGTAACAAAACTTCATAAAATACATAATACATAATCCACATTTTCAATATAAACTACATAATAAAAATCCATGATATATTTAATAAAAATCCGATGATAAAGTATTTAGTCATTAACAAACGTTCAACATACTAAACCCAAACTAACTAATCATCAACGTCGTGTTCGACCTATCCTTCTCATCATCACCCCCGGTATCCTCTCCACCTCCACCATAACCTTTTTTTGACAACGATTGAAACCACTTCAAAAGTTTCTTGCTATATTTTGGGTTTCTTTTTATAATAGCATCAACTGGATCTTCCACCTACAAAATAAATATGAACATTAATAATAAGATTCTAATGGTCAACATACCAAAATACCAATAAATATTAACCAAACTAGATATCAAACATACAAATTCCAAAACTACCTAATACCAAACTAACATAAACCAAACTATATATCAAACTTCTAATTAATCATCAAAACTAACAACATACCAAACTATAAAGTTATTAATTGATATGGCCATATTTAACTAAATATTTTAGGCCATTATCTTAATATATTTGATTAAAATGTTATATTTTTAGATATATGATACTTAATATGCTTAAAAATGTTCAATTACAGTTAAAATGAGAGATGGGAAGCAAAAGAAGGAGAACAGAGCTGAAAAAGACACAAAAAGCATGTTGCTGAGAGCTTGACCCCTCTCTAGTGTTTTGACCATATCTCATGACTCGTAACTTGGATTGACAACATTCAAAATGATTTGAAAACTAGAAAATTTTTTGGAAGACTTTTATGTTTTTAGAAAATGATAATTCCTAGGGACCATGTCATGGTGAATGGAATCCTTGTGATTATTGATGCTAACTTTGAGAATACATGATAAACACGAGGACCACGACATGGTGGTGTCAACCACGATGTGGTGGCCAGAATTTGGCAAGTATATATATTCCGACCGTTAGGTCGATTCTAGAAGGTAAAGGCCTTAGGGATGCATCTATTGATAAAGAAAAACCCTTCCAATAATGCTTTGGGGTTAGATTCGAATCTAGAAAGCTAGTTGGAGCAAGGATTTGAATATTTCAAGCGCTATTGTATTGAGATTACACTTCGGGTTTACTTGATTATTGTGTCTCCCAATCGTTCGGTGATGCCTTTTTTTGTTTTAGCTTACTGAATATGGTGTAAAAACCTTTACTTTTACTAGATATTGATGAACCGTTGTTGGTATGCTTTGATTTCGTTAGTAGGATTAATTGGATTAGGGTTTTACTTGTGTTTGATTGATTGCGTTACCTTTCGTGTTAAATTTATGATTTTTATTGTTTACTGCTAAGTATTATTAGGATAAAATGATCATTATATCTTGATGTACATGAATCATATGAATCTGTGATCATTAGGTTTGTATAACTAGGACTTTGATCGTAAGCCTAGCGTTAGATAATATTAATCGTGAATTTGATTGTGTTAGAGAGCATTAGATATCCTTGTTATGCTTAGACTCATTGTCATGATCATTGACAAGAAATAACTAGATCATATCGTTCATAGGTCGAATATATATAATTAATTATGTGTTCTTTAATTGCATGATCATTATGTTAGTTGTTCATCAATTATTAATACTAATAAATCCAATCAAGATAACTAATCATATTATAATTTGGTAATCAATTCATTAATCCATTGCACTTCTAATAATTCATATATAAAAACTTGGGTGATTCGTATTCTAGCGGAAGTATTTCTTATCTATTGTTTCCATTTAGTTATTTAGTTTCGTTGATTAATTAAGCATTAAAAATAGTTTAATTTAGTTTACACAAAAACCACCCTTTACTTTAGTGTTATTAATTTAATTAACATTGGAATTATTTGATCTAAAGCATCATGTTCCCTATGTTTGACACATTTTCTTACCATAGCTATATTACTTAATGACTAGGTACATTGCCTATTTGTGTTTAAAACTATTTGAGATTAGATAGAGCTTTATAAATTTAAAACTAGTGTAATAAAAAAACAAAAAGAAAGTTTTTGACATTGTTGCCGGGGAACGGTTTGCATTTAATTCAAAATTTTTATTTGTTGATTAAATTTTTTTTATAGTTTAGTTTTTAGTTTGTAGTTTATAGCTTTACTTTTAAATGGATATACTCTTGATGCTATTCTTGATTGTGAGCTGCAGGCACTTGATGATCTACTCGATCCAGAAAAAGATTTGGTGGTGCTGGAGAGGTTGTTTGTAGAGGGGTCAGACGAAGAACAAGACGTGTTGCTTTATAGGAACAACGACGTGGTTTGATCATTACCACGACGTGGTCCCCTATTTTACCAGTATGTGTTTTGAAGCATGGGTGACGCTTCCAATTTTGGAAAAAGTTCTGATGTGTGATCCATTTTTGATGAGTGTCCAACTAATTCCAACTCTTGTCAATATTCTTGGATTTTATTAGTTCAAGCTCAACAGTCCAATTTTTGAAATAAAAATTCAAATATTACAAATTGGTCCAAAAGGAGTATTAAGTGCATTGACATAGATTTTATTAGAAGTTTATTAAGTTGAGAGTCCAGCTCAAGACTTGACAAAAAGAAACGCATATCGGGAGGCAACTCGACTTTTAAATTAGTTTGCATTTTCTTTTTATTTTAGTTCTTATTTTTAATTTTAGTTTTAATTTTATTTTTGAATAAAAAGTGTTTTTTATGATTCTTATTTTTTTTGCAAGAGAATTTTTAGCTAAGAAAATGATAATGGGCAAAAATGCAAGAGTGGGGTGGAGTATTACAAGAAGAAGGCAAGAAGCATGACACACAAATAAGTGTGGGGTATATATTCGTCATGGAGCGAACCAAGGAGTCTATTGAGCTTTCAGTGCTACATATGGGAAGAAACTGATACAAGAGATTGGTTCCATATTGGTTGATTCATTCAGTGATGAAGAATTTAGAGTTTTCATAAAGACGCGACACGATCCTAGCTACCTCGATACACGGCTTTTTATTACATCGCAACTACTTTCCCAACATGAAGAACGCGATGTGCCAATTCTCACTGCATTTCTTGGGAAATACTTTTTTCCGGTTAACATTTCATAATTTTTACAGAGAGCACACTATGGCCCTTTATTTTCCACGACGTGTCAAACTATTTGCTTGTGATTGAAGTTCAAGAGACCACACCATGACCAACAACTTACAACGACATGGTAATGGGCCAATCAAAATTTTGAACTATGAAGATTAGTTGTCTGCCTACATTAATTCCAAGAGTCCACCAATTTCAGAAAGTATGTTCAGTTCTATGAGAGTTTCAACGGACAAATTTAAGCTATCAACAACTAACCTACGACAGCCATCCGATTTCGCGACTACATAACCAAGGCAAGTTTGTTCCTTTTCTCCCACTATAATTTCATGTTATTTAATTGTTTTAATATGCAATGGGGACATTGCATCATTTAAGTGTTGGGTAGGGCGTTGGATTTAGGCATACAAGCATGATGTTAAAAATTGAAAAAATGACTAGGATTTAAAAAATTATTAGAAATATATGAAATAATAATCTAAAAATAGAAACTAGTTAAAAAAACTATTATTGTACTATTATGTTGAGATCTAGGTTTCTAGTGTTATGTGGGATGATATGATGCGAGTTTCAATGTTTATTTGAGCCAATATATGTTATAGTATAGTTGTGGCTTCCCTATGCTAGTGAAATCATGGGACAAAAACACGACCATGCTTAGTTTGAGGGCCATAATATGCTTAGTTTAACACTTGTTCCAAGTATTACTTGATTTATTTAATTTTAGGGTTTTAGTGTGTGGACTCCGCGAGTTGGGAGTCCAACTCGTCGAGTAGAGGCATTATTTATGGATGTGGGATCGACACCTACTCTAGGAGTCGGAAGGCCACAAATCAATCAGTAGGAGCTATAAAGAGAAACCCTAATTTTTAGGGTTTTCACCCTATATAAAGATCATAACCTGTCCCTTGTGGCTTCCCCTAGAGCCTTACTACCCAGAGAAAACCGTTTTCGGCCCTGAACCCCCTTGAGTGAGAGTAAGAGCTTTGATTAACAAACTTTGGTGTGTTGGAGAAGGGCTTTAGAAGAAGGAGTAAGCAGGAAAGCAGTAGACCCAACATATACACTATCTTGACCACCATTTTAAGGTAAAAAGTCGTTAACTTGAGCTGTAGATTCTTAGATCTCTTCTATTGAAAGTAAATGACCATTTTGGGGCGAAAAGGGAGTCAAAATTGGATCTGGACCTATCACAAGGGTATGGTTCCAGATCTGGATCCCTCTAGGTTCTCAATGGCATAAAATTACCCACTTTGTTGAGTTAAACCCTTTCCTTTGCTCAAAAACATTGTTGAAAAGCTTAGTTGGACGTCATGGCCTAGAAGCGCTAGTGAAATCATGGGACAAAAACACGACCATGCTTAGTTTGAGGGCCATAATATGCTTAGTTTAACACTTGTTCCAAGTATTACTTGATTTATTTAATTTTAGGGTTTTAGTGTGTGGACTCCGCGAGTTGGGAGTCCAACTCGTCGAGTAGAGGCATTATTTATGGATGTGGGATCGACACCTACTCTAGGAGTCGGAAGGCCACAAATCAATCAATAGGAGCTATAAAGAGAAACCCTAATTTTTAGGGTTTTCACCCTATATAAAGATCATAACCTGTCCCTTGTGGCTTCCCCTAGAGCCTTACTACCCAGAGAAAACCGTTTTCGGCCCTGAACCCCCTTGAGTGAGAGTAAGAGCTTTGATTAACAAACTTTGGTGTGTTGGAGAAGGGCTTTAGAAGAAGGAGTAAGCAGGAAAGCAGTAGACCCAACATATACACTATCTTGACCACCATTTTAAGGTAAAAAGTCGTTAACTTGAGCTGTAGATTCTTAGATCTCTTCTATTGAAAGTAAATGACCATTTTGGGGCGAAAAGGGAGTCAAAATTGGATCTGGACCTATCACAAGGGTATGGTTCCAGATCTGGATCCCTCTAGGTTCTCAATGGCATAAAATTACCCACTTTGTTGAGTTAAACCCTTTCCTTTGCTCAAAAACATTGTTGAAAAGCTTAGTTGGACGTCATGGCCTAGAAGCGCTAGTGAAATCATGGGACAAAAACACGACCATGCTTAGTTTGAGGGCCATAATATGCTTAGTTTAACACTTGTTCCAAGTATTACTTGATTTATTTAATTTTAGGGTTTTAGTGTGTGGACTCCGCGAGTTGGGAGTCCAACTCGTCGAGTAGAGGCATTATTTATGGATGTGGGATCGACACCTACTCTAGGAGTCGGAAGGCCACAAATCAATCAATAGGAGCTATAAAGAGAAACCCTAATTTTTAGGGTTTTCACCCTATATAAAGATCATAACCTGTCCCTTGTGGCTTCCCCTAGAGCCTTACTACCCAGAGAAAACCGTTTTCGGCCCTGAACCCCCTTGAGTGAGAGTAAGAGCTTTGATTAACAAACTTTGGTGTGTTGGAGAAGGGCTTTAGAAGAAGGAGTAAGCAGGAAAGCAGTAGACCCAACATATACACTATCTTGACCACCATTTTAAGGTAAAAAGTCGTTAACTTGAGCTGTAGATTCTTAGATCTCTTCTATTGAAAGTAAATGACCATTTTGGGGCGAAAAGGGAGTCAAAATTGGATCTGGACCTATCACAAGGGTATGGTTCCAGATCTGGATCCCTCTAGGTTCTCAATGGCATAAAGTTACCCACTTTGTTGAGTTAAACCCTTTCCTTTGCTCAAAAACATTGTTGAAAAGCTTAGTTGGACGTCATGGCCTAGAAGTGCCTTGTATGCATGTAAAGTTTGCAACTTTACGTGGTATTTGTGCCAAGAGGACTTGGATCTGAAGTTTGGAACCTTAGATCCCACTGAAAAGGGCAAAACTTGAGATGAACTGGAGGAACTCGTCGAGTCCCTTATCTAAGTCGACACATCGAGTCGAATTTTCCTGTTTTTGGGATCCAAGGTGTTTTCTGTGGAGAAATAGGATTTTCGGCCTGAGTAGAGTTTTCGGCTTGATTGAGTTTTTGGTCTTAATGGAACTCGACGAGTTACACAGGTAACTTGGCGAGTTGAAGAGTTATTCGGTTAACTCGGTGAGTTGCTGGATGCACTCGCCAAGTTGAGGTCAAGATGGACTGTTGACGTTTACTGTTGACCATGGTTGACCAGGGTGGACTTTAAGGATGTCCATGCGATTGTGACAAGTTAATCAGATGATAATTATAGGCAATTAAAGGGGATCAACATAGGGGACATATCAGATCTTAGCTTATCAGTCCAACATTCGAGAGGTGAGTCTTCTCACCATACTAATGGGTCCAAGGCACTAAGGCTGACCCATTTTATGATATATGATATACTTGTTGTGTAGAGATATGTGGTATAATTGTTTTAAAGATATATGGTATGATAGTTAGATATGATTTGTAATATGCTAGCTATATATGTGATACTCGTAGGGAAAGACCATGGGGGAGCTCATGGTGCTTGGATGTAAGACCATGTAGGGGAGCCCATGGCTGTCCGGCAAGGAAATACAATGGGGGAGCCCATGGAACTTAGGTGTAAGACCATGTGGGGGAGCCCATGGCGTCCTTATGCATGGATATATGGTAGAGACAGCTTGTATATCTAATGTTATATGGTAGAGATAACTTGTATAGCTAACACTACTAGAAAAACAACCTTTTACGACGCGCAATCAATGACACGCGCTGATAGAGAACACGCATTTGAGCGTGCCCTAAAAATTGATGTCAATTTTTCAAAATATGAAGAATCGAGGACACGCATTTATGTGTGCCCTACAATTGGTGTCCAACAAAAAAAATTAAAAACACGGAGGGCACCTACAATAAAAAAGTGCGACGTGTAGAACTGTCGTTTTATAATTTTTTTTTTCAACGCGCGTTCTTCAATTTTTTAATTGCAAGCGGGGAATGAAATACCAAAAAATTGAAAACTCCGCCCGATACTCTCCTCCTCCTTCTCGTATGTTGTGAAATCCTCTTCAATCAAAAGAAACCCTAAAAGCATTGTGTGGGTTCCTAATATGCGATTTTTAGTTGTGAAGTTCCTAAAATCATATTTTTGACCTTGATATGTGATTTTTCTGAAGTCGTATTTGGTGTGTAGAAGATCGACATTTTCATATTTTTGATGTTCTTAAAATCTTCTTCGGTTAAACGAAACCCTAATACCCCGCCTGATACCCACCTCCACTACCTCCAAACCACATCGAATCTTCAGGCCTCACACGACGACTATCTACAGGCAGTAGGGATTGTCGTTCATTGCGGCGAGTGAATCAGGAGCGAGAGGTCCTTGCTGTTAATGGTTGGTTTCCAATTGCAAATGACTTGGAAAACGAGTTTGTTGTTGAAGAAACAAAAGAACGGTCCTCCATTAGGGTTCAAAAATCTCGATAATATATGCTACCTCAATACCGTTCTCCAGTGCTTAACCTATACTCCTCTCCTTGCCAATTTCTGTCTTTGACTTCAACACTCCTAAAACTGTATGTGTTCTTCTTCTACTTACTCACATACGCACACACGTACGCTAGCGTAAGTTCAAATTCTTGTTGAGTTCCTGGCGCAACAGGAAAGACGGAAGTATATCAGGAATGGAGGAGGTGATGGCGACGGTAAGTTCAAATTCTTGTTCAGCGACTGTAAAATTGAAGATCTGACTTGCTGCAATGTTCTTGACAGGAGGCTAAAATTCTTGTTGATAGAAGGCTACTCAAGGTTAAAAACAGAAGGTTTAGGGGTCCTTTTCCAAAAATTAGCAATTGTAAGTTCAAATTCGTACATATTTCCTTGAGTTCTCCTTTGAAAACAATCATTTTATATTTTTCTATATATTATTTTTGGTTCTGAATGTGATCGATGTTCCCTAGTTTGTGCAGTAACTGTAAGTTCAAGGAATATGTATATGTCTGAAACCCTAAATATTATATATAAATTAAGAATTCAGATGAGTGCCTTTGACAAATATTATATATAAATTTGGAATTGAGGAATAAATTTCCAGTTTGTGATTATTATTTATTCATTTATTGACAGAGTATAGAGAAGAAGGGTGATGAGGATAAAACTTGACATATCTTCTGGGATATTACACCTTTCTGCCAATTCTCTTACACTTACACCCAAGTCTATTAGTAAAACATGTATGGATGATATAGCTCTTCTCAAGAGGGGTATATGAGTTTCAAAGGGCATGTTAGGAACTCTCAAAAGGACACTCTTTTGTGCGATTTCATGAATGGAATAGATTGGGAAAGTCCTGAATCCTATATGTCATCATTATCTTGTGGTGAAAGGGTAAAAAAGACAAAAGTCACTCAATCTAGCTTTCAAGATAAGAAGCAGCCAAGAAGAAGAAGCCACTCAGCTCCACCATCTTACAGAAGGAAGATAAAGTTTATTGCTTTAAACAGTCAGATGAGTGTTAAATCAGGGAACTCCCAATTTGAGACACTTCATAATGCCCCTTTACAAGGTCTTTCATCAGGTGCAGATCATTTGCTTCTGGAGGAGGGCAGGGCCGACCCAAGGGTAGGGCGAGCTGGGCCACGGCCCAGGGCATCAATGGGCTGAGGGCATCAGATTTTCTATGTCTGTTAAGTATTCATCTTTTATTTGGGCCAAGTTTAATGAGCTAGCAAGCAAAATAAGTCCAGTAAGATGTTGTAAGGGCGCCACACTAAAAAATCAGAAATCTGATGAGCGGCTAAAGAATACGAGCACGCCACATGCTTCTATGTATAGGTAAACGAAACGATCACAACACACCTAGATCGAGGAGTCTCTTTCAGTCTTTGTCTGATTGGCTTTTGATTTAAATGTTAGTAGGGAGGAGAGTAGAAAACGAGAAGTCGGGAGAGTAAAAGATGAGGACACGAGCACAATCATCGGAATCTTGAGTGCGGGTAGATCCAGGTTATGAAAATTTTATTATATTTATAGGTTCAAATCCAATTCCGTATATTGGTTTTGCTTCTCAATGATGGTAATTGTACAAAGGAAAATCGAAGTAGGCTATCAAGTATCAATAAAGTTAGAAGAAAAAATCTCAATATGAGTAATCAAATCTAGTTTGATAATGTGTATTACTGATAATCCGTTTGATTTTTCATTAGAAATCATTTAATCCTTCATCTGCCATCTCATGTGCAAAAAACTATTCCAATTCCCAGTCCCCTGATTCGGTTCTGATGTATGTCTTCAATTTGCATTGAAACTTGAAGATTTGAATCATTTTAAGATTTGAGAAATGATGATAATACGTGATAGAATTGATTTAACTTTGAGAGTTTTAATCTTTTTTTCATTTGTAATCAGATAGAAAGATATGTTTTGCACGATGGACAGTTTTACTTTCACTTATAATTGATAAGGAAGACTTTTGGTTATTGCTTTATGATCCTAGGGCATTATGTTTTGAAATAATCGAACCTGGCATTACAATCAAAAAGAAATTTTGTTTGATTTGGTAAAAGATAGTGGTACATCGTACTAATATGCCTGAATTAGTGAATTAAATTGACTTTTTCAGACTTCTAGTTAGAATTTTGTTTGACTTTCAATTATATTTTTTATGAAAGACATTGCATTTTATCTATCTAATATAATTTTGAAATCAAATCATGTTTTTTTAGCAATTTTTACGGATGTCATACTTGTTGAAATGTTGTCTACTTAATGGGATTATAAAATGCATGAGCACCAAGTTTTCCTTTTAGTTTGATCAACTCTGTTGGAAGCTATCTATCATCCAAACCTGGTTGGATGTGAAAAACCAGCGAGTCATGTATTTTAAATTTTCTTGTAGATTTAATTTGTTGTTTCTATTGTAAAGGCACTCCTGGTTGAATGTGAAACTATTGCAGATTCAGTGATTCATAATATATATATATATATATATATATATATATATATATATATATATATATATATATATATATATATATATATATATATATATTGTAAGCTTTTCTTATTGGCATTTTAGTCCCTTCTTGTCATGGATTTATTGTTTGAATATATGTATTTTAAATATATTTCTAACTGTTTTGCTTTAGTAATTAATATCATCATATCATACTTAAACATAGGGCATCTTTAACTTTTATTGCCCGGGGCATAGAAAATCTTTGGATCGGCCCTGGAGGAGGGTGAGGGTCCCACTAAGGCTAGGTAAAATCACAAAATCTTGTGTATATGGTGGATTGAATATGCATATTTGGTTTCATGCAATTGTTTTTCTTTTCCTTTCTAGACATGATAAGAAGAAAGTTATTGATAAAGTTGAGATTTTAGATTATGAAGGGGAGGCTCAGGCTGCCTATTGCTTTGATGTATTCAATACAGATTCAGGTATCTTTCTTGTTAATTTTAGGAATATTTATGAAGAGAAAACATGGTGATTATTAAAATCTTAGACTATTAATCTCCTTCTTCAGACTTGACCTCAAGGGACGATGAAGGTGCATTAGAGTTCAGTGTCCTTTAAGAAGTAATCAAATTCACCAACTTGAATTTGTTAAAACTTTGCATTTCTTTTTTTTAATAATTTTTGAAGGCTTTCCTTTTTTTTGTTGCACAGGAATCTGAATTTTCTACACAGTTATCCATCTGTTGCTACACTCATTGCAGTAAGCTGGATTTTGAACATCATTGATATACAAAAAACTTGGTAGGGTTATATTTGGTTTAGCTCTAAAGGTAAGTTTCTTAAAATTTATTCTTTTACTTAAACTGTTTGGTTATTTATGGGTGATTGACTGATTGTAGTTGTATGCAGATACTACAAGTAAGTAATATTACAATTGCCCAACTTTATGTAAGGTCCCAAAATCAACACAGTTGATTAATTTGTTATAAACTTATAATAATAAAAAGAGTATCTTAATCTAATTTCGTTTGATATCTGGTGTTGGAAGCCTCACAAATCTTTCAAAATTCCCTTCTTCTACCCTCCAAACCCTTGGTGCTGAACCAATAAAAAAGTTTTCCCATCAATCATAAGATGTTTCTTTTTGATTTATTTATTTATTTTTGTAGTTTCTTTAGTATTTTTGGTTATTTGATAAAATATTGAAATGTTTTTTATTTTGTGAAAGAATTTAGTGATTAACCCGTTAACAAGATGAGAAGCCGACAATTGTTTTCATTCATTGTTGAGGAGCAACAATGGAGGACAAAGGAAAAGGAAACCAGAGATAGAATTCCTCCATGTTGATGATGTTGATTGCAATTGAATTTTTAGAGTTTCAATCATTCAATTTCTTACAATCTGTTCAAATCAGAGTAAACTCGTATGATATTTGATATCTGTTTGTGTGTCTGATTTGATTGGTGTTGTATGTCATTATTTTTAAATAGGTTTGAAGAATCCGTTAACCTTAATGAGTTATGTAACTCCTGTAATGGCTCTATTAACAGCTTTGCTATCTCTTATTTTGAATCCTTGGGATGAATTTAGAAGTAGCAGCTATTTTGACACTTCAAGGCATATCATCAGGAGTTGCTTCCTCCTGCTTTTTGGGGGGATGCTTGCCTTTTTTATGGTAATATATTAATATGATATATTTCCTTTATTCTTAAAGAAAAAAATCTAGAACATCTGATCTGTAACGATTTATTAATTTGCAGGTATTAACAGAGTACATCCTTGTTTCAGTAATAAGTGCAGTAACAATGAAAGAGTAACTGTCTCTGCTTCTAACTTAAATCCTTCAGGTAAATTTAAAGAAAGTTGAATTTAATGCTTTTCAATGGAAAGATATTCCGAGCAAAATGTCTAGAGACTACCCTGCAGCTAGCCAAAAGTATGGCCAAAAAGGGGAAAATATGCTCATTTTTGGTTTTTTATAATCATTAGATGACGATAATGGAAGGTTTTTCCTAAAGTCTTTTGTTTTGTTTTTTTAGTTCTTGGAATGTACAGCTGGAATTGGTTCGACTTATTTCTTCTTTCAAACCTCTTATAGCCATTACTAAGGTTACAAACATAATCAGTATGATCATTAAGAGCCCTCTTCTTTCCCCACTGCCTTCTCAGGTCTGATTATAAAAAATGACCATCTTACCCTTCTATCTAGAAAAATAACCATTTTACCTTTTTGAATTCAAATTTCAGAATTTAACCATACCAGAAAGCATGCAACTTGCTGTGGGGAATGTTTTGGGAGCTGTTTTTGATGGTCAAAATGATGAGAATGGGAGTGCTTCCAATGCTCAAATTACCCAAATTACAAAAATGCCCCTGGTCTTGCCTGTTGAGGCATCCATCTTTGCTCTTTTCTTGATTGTCTTGCTCGGTGCCTTCTATGTTGTAAGCATACTTCCTTTAATCTTTTCCTTTTTTTTTTTAAATTCTCTCATAGGAAAAAGACCAAAATACCCTTGAAAATTAAATTTACTGAATTGTCATAGGTTCATAGTGTTTGGGATGCAGCAGAGGCGTATTCGGCTCCTTCAATTGTGCTTACATCTCATTCCCATGATGGACTTCATGTTTTTGATGATTTCAGAGAGGCCTATGCATGGTTAAGCCATAACACAGAAGTAGATGACAAGGTAAGCTTCTATTATTTCAAAATTTAACAAATAATTTATATTAAAAAAAATGGTAAAAATGTAATAAAGTGATTAAATACCCTCAGGTTGCATCTTGGTGGGACTACGGTTACCAAACAACCGCAATGGCAAACCGCACTGTCATTGTTGATAACAACACATGGAACAACACACATATCACGACAGTTGGCACTGCCATGTCATCACCTGAAAAGGACGCGTGGCAAATTTTCAATTCCTTGGATGTGAAATACGTACTTGTCGTGTTTGGTGGTTAGTTTTCTTAATTTTCTTTCCTTACAAATTCAGGAGAAGGAATTTTCTCTCTGTATGTGTGTGTATACCTGCAGTTACACATGTAGTTTGTGATCAACTGATTTCTTATAGGAATACAAGATGATGACTTGTCAACTTGTTTAAATATGATATTTCCTCTATGGTGAGTAAGAGTATATTTATACAACTATAAACCAGTAATTGTTAACAGAATCATGGTTTTATCTGTGTAGGATTTCTTGGTGTTATTGATAGAGGATAAGGAATTGGTCGAAAATCCTATGATTGATGCTTGGTTGCTGAAGAATAGAAAAAGTCCCTGGGTTGGGAAGAAAGAAGGGTTACAGGGATGTTGGATCTTTTATTGAACTCACTCCTGATGCATCTGAAGTGGTAAGCCATTGTATCTAGTAGTTTTGGAGGAAACGAGACTCAAACAAAAAGCAAACACACGGAGAGTTGTTGGCAGATAGTAAGCTAGATAATGCAATTGTATATTCTGCTTCTCTTGAGTTCATTTTTTTATAACATTTACTCACTATTGGAATAATTATTTGTATTTGACATATTAGTGAAATGAATTATCTTTGTTATTTATGGTATTTTATTTGTATGACATTAAATTTTATGAAATGGATTATATTTTTTGTATATGATATTTTATTTTATATTGTGAGGCATTAAATGTAAATTTAATTTGAAAATTAGTAAATCTATAAAAAATATATTTTTTTTAATATTTAAAATTATGATACGCAAACATGCGTGTCATCTTCATTTATGACATGGCCTTTCTTGATAGAGGCTTTCTTGATACGCATTGCGTGTCATTAACACGCGCGTCGTAAGGTTACGACACGCGAATGCGTATCGTCTTCCTTTATGACAGGGCCTTCCTTGATACGCATTGCGTGTCGTAACTGCGCGTCGTAAATGCGCGTCATAAATGCGCGTCGTAAATGCGCGTCGTCTATAGACGACGCACAAAAGCGCGTCGTCTCTCTTTATGACAGGGCCTTCCTTGACACGCATTTGCGCGTCGTCTGAGCGTTTTACGACGCGCAATGAGCGTCGTAAAAGGCCTTTTTTCTAGTAGTGTAATATGATATGTGGCATGCAGTAGAGATAGCTTTTATAGATAATGTGATATATGTTATGTGGTAGAGATAGCTTTTATAGCTAATGTGATATATGTTATATTGTAGAGATAGCTTTTATAGCTAATATGATATGTGGCATGCGGTAGAGATAACTTTTATAGATAATGTGATACATGTTATGTGGTAAAGATAGCTTTTATAGATAATATGATACGTTTTAGGTGGCTTGGGTGTGGGGTATGCTCTGGTGAACTCACTAAGCGTTAGCTTACAGTTTATGGATTTGTTTCAGGCAAGGTTCTAAATGGCATGAGGCGTGGCGTGGCGGCAAGGTCAAGCCTCAAGCTTAACGAGCCATGGCGAGCCATGGCGTTTTTCAAGGCGTGATGTAAGGCGGCGATTTTGTATTAATTTAAAATTATATTACCATATAAATATAAATTTATATTAAATATAACTACTTTTTATAAGTGTTAGATCAATAATAAGTAACAAAAATTTAACGAAAACCACAATACCTGTATCTCCGATTAGAAAAGACATAACAAAGAGCAAAAAACTGTGTCTCAAACGAAAAAACACGCGCCATAACACGCCATAACGCGCCATGGCGTGCCATATCACACCTTGCCACGCGCCACGCATAACAGCAACGTTATGAGGCTTTTCGTAACGGCAGAGCCACGCCTCATGCCATGGCACGCCTTGGCGCGCGCCATGTCGCGCCTTTTAGAACACTGGTTTCAGGTACATCTGAGCCTAAGGGCAAGGGGAAGGCTTGACAGTGTGGCGTGCAGTATCTCAGGCATTTTATGGGACACTCTGATGTTTTGGAATAAAAGTCGTAACTGATATGAGTTTTGAAAACAATCATATTTGGTCTTCGTGACGTATGTACATGTGTTTGGTTAATCAAAAATGAAAATTTTCTTTTGAAAAAATTAGATTGTTACAAGTTGGTATCAGTGTAACAACGCAAATTTTCAAACAAATTTTTCATTTTTTAAAATATAATTATTTCCATTCAAAACAAGGCATAAATAGTTTAAGTATTCTGTCAAATACAAATATTCAAAATCCCAAGATCATAAAAGCATTCTTCAGTGTGTATCGATCACGCCGGCGCCTTTCCACGGTCCTCGCTAGTACCTGAAACACATACATAACAACTGTAAGCATAAATGCTTAGTGAGTTCCCCAATATACAACTTACGCACCTACGCCTTTCCAGGCCCTGACCTTCCGGTCATCAACACCACGCCTTCCGGCCCATAACATATTCGCCTTCCGACCCATAACATATTGCCTTCCGGCCCACATAACATACACAACACATATAACAAATATCTTACCACATATAGCATACATATCACATATCATATCTGACCTTCCGGTCACACAGTCAAACCCCTTCCGGGTACAGTATAGTGAGAAGACTCACCTCGTGAATGCTGAAAGCTAGCAAATCCTGAAATCACTCGTGCACAATCCGACGAGCTACAACCTCCCTATAACATCACATATCTCATTAACACATATATCTTCTAAGTGTGACTATCCCTAAGAAGTCAGACTTAGGTCAACTCTGGTCAACGGTCAACGGTCAACTCGACCGGACTCGGCGAGTACCATGGCGACTCGGCGAGTCTAGACGTCCTCCAACTCTCTGAGAGTCCCTACCTACTCGTCGAGTATCCTCCTTGACCCGACGAGTTACTCCTGGAAGAATCGCGGGGCCACCCCGACTCCACTCGCCGAGTCTGAAGAACAGCTCGACGAGTTCCTGTAAATCTCCAAGCTACTCGCCGAGTCTGTTCATCGGACTCGGCGAGTCCACGCCATGCAGTCGATCAACTGCTCCCTGAGATAAGTCTCGTCCCGAAATACCCAAGCATGGGACCTTCTGGACCTCTAAAGGTCCTAATACAGAATTATAGACGTTGGGTAACAAGGCACTAATTCATCTAATCACCCAATGGGTTCCATAAACCCTAAATCCATGCACACATCAACATAACAGAAAGGAATCCGAAATATTACCTGGAATATGCCCTCTCTGTGTCTCCAAACCGCAGAACTCGAATTCCCTTGCTGTTCCTTTAGCCAAAACCCTTCTCCTCCTTGCACAACAATTTCTTCAAGCCCTAATATCCTCCAATCTTGCTCTAGATGCTCACAGCCGTTTAGGGTTCTTCTCAGTCGACTAAAGACAGAAAATGACGGCCTATAAGTGCATTATATACGACCCAACCCTGAGCGGCTAGGGTTTTTGCTAAACAGCGTAGACTCGCCGAGTCCATATCGGACTCGTCGAGTCCAGTCGCGAACCCGCGACCAAGTCTGCGATCCTACTCGGCGAGTCTAGGCTCCAACTCGCCGAGTCCCCTCTTAACTCACCCCAAAAACATAATTTAACAATACCTGAGATTCCGGGCTGTTACAACTCTCCCCCACTTGGATTAGACTTCGCCCTCGAAGTCTCATTCTGCAAATAGTTCCAGATGCTGCTCCCGCATCTCACGTTCCGGCTCCCAAGTCATTTCCGACCCCTTACGGTGTTGCCACTGAACCAACACCAGAGGTACTTCCTTGTTCCTCAGAACCTTGATCTTCCGATCCCTGATGGCCACTGGTCTCTCGGCATAATTCAGGCTCGCATCCACTTGAATATCCTCCAATGGAACCACTGCCGACTCATCGGCTATGCACTTCCTCAATTGTGACACATGAAACGTGTCGTGGATCTGTCCCAACTCCACTGGCAACTCCAACCGATAGGCTACCTGACCTATCCTTGCAATCACACGAAATGGCCCAATATACCGGGGCCCCAACTTGCCCCTCTTCCTGAATCGAATCACTCCTTTCCAAGGAGAGACCTTCAGGAGAACGAAGTCGCCGACTTGAAACTCAAGCTCAGATCGGCGCCTGTCTGCATAACTCTTCTGTCGGCTCTGGGCGGTCAATAACCTCTGTCTAACTTGCTGAATCTGCTCTGTCGTCTGTAGCACGATCTCTGTGCTACCCATCACTCTCTGTCCCACCTCTCCCCAACAAATGGGGGTCCGACACCTCCTACCATACAACAGCTCAAAAGGTGGCATACCAATGCTCGAATGATGACTGTTGTTGTAGGAAAACTCTGCTAAGGGTAAATATGCATCCCAGCTTCCCCCGAAGTCTAACACACACGCTCGAAGCATGTCCTCCAGCGTCTGAATCGTCCGCTCGCTCTGACCGTCTGTCTGGGGATGGTATGCGGTACTAAAATGCAATTTAGTACCCAGCTCCTCATGAAATTTCTTCCAGAACCTGGAAGTGAAGCGCACATCACGGTCTGAAACAATCGTGATCGGTACCCCATGCCGAGATACCACCTCTCTCACATATATCTCTGCCAACTTCTCCGCTGAAGAACTCTCACTGATGGCAAGGAAGTGTGCACTCTTCGTCAACCTATCCACAATCACCCAAATTGCATCAACTCCCCTGGCAGTCCTCGGCAATTTGGTGATGAAATCCATAGTGATCTGTTCCCACTTCCACTCGGGGATCTCCAATGGCTGTAGCTTGCCATGCGGTCTCTGGTGCTCGGCCTTAACCCTACGACAGGTCAAGCACCTCTCGACGAACCATGCGACGTCCCTCTTCATACAGGGCCACCAATACTCTTTCCTCAAGTCCAAATACATCTTCGTAGCACCGGGATGGATCGAGAATTTCGATCTATGAGCCTCTTCCATCAAAGTAATACGTGTACCGCCCACGTACGGTACCCAAATCCGGCCCTGAAACGTCATAAGCCCTCGACCATCCTGAACGAACTCTGAAATTAACCCCACAACCCGCTCTTTCTTCTGCATTTCTGGTCGCACCGCTTCGGCCTGTGCCCCACGAATAGCATTCAATACAGGAGTCATCACAGTCAATCTCAAGCATACATCTCGCCATGGAGTGCTCTCCGCCTTGCGGCTCAACGCGTCGGCTACCACATTAGCCTTACCTGGGTGGTACAGGATCTCACAATCATAATCCTTGACCACATCCAGCCACCTCCTCTGACGCATATTTAGGTTGGGCTGATCCATCAAATACTTCAAGCTCTTATGGTCCGTATAGATCGTACATCGAACCCCATACAGGTAGTGACGCCAAATCTTGAGAGCGAACACTACTGCTCCCAACTCTAAATCATGCGTGGGGTATCTCGCCTCATGAGGCTTCAGCTGCCTCGATGCATACGCTATCACATGACCCCTCTGCATCAACACTGCACCCAGTCCCAAAATCGATGCGTCACAATATACAACAAAATCTTCCATCCCTTCCGGGAGAGCTAATACCGGGGCTTCGCACAACCTTTGGCGAAGTGTCTCAAAGGAGGTCTGCTGCTCGGGCCCCCATGAGAATGCAACATCCTTCCGGGTCAATCTGGTGAGCGGCACTGCGATCTTGGAGAAATCCTTAATGAATATCCGATAATATCCTGCCAACCCAAGGAAGCTCCTGATCTCAGAGGGTGACTTCGGCACTTCCCAACTCATCACTGCCTCAACCTTGGCCGGATCGACCAATATCCCTTTCTGATTAACAACATGTCCTAGAAATTGGACCTCCCGCAACCAGAAGTCACATTTGGAGAACTTTGCATAAAGCTTCTCCGACCTCAATACCCCAAGGACCTCCCTCAAATGCTCCTCATGTTGCTCTCTATATCTCGAATACACCAGTATGTCGTCAATAAATACAATCACTGACCGATCCAACATCGGCCTGCATACCCTGTTCATGAGATCCATGAACACAGCCGGGGCATTGGTGAGCCCGAAAGGCATCACCACAAACTCATAATGCCCATATCGCGTCCTAAACGCTGTCTTCTGGACATCCCCATCCCGTACTCTCACCTGATGGTACCCTGACCTCAGATCGATCTTGGAAAACCAAGACGCTCCCTGCAACTGATCGAATAAATCATCAATCCTCGGTAACGGGTAACGGTTCTTGACCGTCAACTTGTTCAACTCCCGGTAATCAATGCACATCCGGTGTGAACCATCCTTCTTCTTGACGAACAGAATAGGTGCTCCCCACGGCGAGCTGCTCGGCCGAATAAATCCCTTCCCCAGCAACTCTTGGAGCTACGAGGACAACTCTTGCATCTCTGGAGGTGCAAGACGATAAGGCACCTTAGCAATAGGCGCGGCTCCTGGAACCAGATCGATACCAAACTCTACTTGCCTCACAGGAGGTACTCCCGGCAGCTCCTCGGGAAAAACATCTGGAAACTCGCGCACCACAGGGACCTCCTCCACTGACTTCGGTCTCTCAGAAACCTCCCGCGTATCCATCACATACGCCACAAAACCCATACAGCCTTGCTGTAGGCACTGCCTCGCCCTAGCGGCCGAACAAAAAGCTGATCCCGAACAGGTACCCTCGCCGTACACCGAGAGAACTCCCCCACTATGGTCTCGTATGGTCACCAGCTGACGCTCACAGTCGATGACAGCGCCGAATCGACTCAACCAGTCCATGCCTACGATGACACATACATCACCCATCGCAATAGGAATCAGGTCTATCGGGAACTCAACCCCGAAAATCTCTAGCACGCATCCCCGAAGAACCTCCGTGGCACAAATCACTTTCTCGTCAGCTATAGAAACTCTCAAAGGTCGACTCAACGACTCGCGACTAACGCTGATATGCTAGCTAAAGGCTAAGGACACAAAGGACCTACTCGCACCCGAGTCAAATAACACTAAGGCAGGCACAGAGTTCACAAGGAAAGTACCTACGCATATAATAACATAAGCATAACATCTCGACATTAAAATAAATACATGAATTACAACATACCTGCCACGACATGGGCCGCAGCGCGGACCTCCTCCGCAGTCAGCTGAAAGGCTCTCCCACGAGCCCTCGGGGCCTCGACCTTCACCGGTCGAGCCTCAGTAGTCCTGGCAATAGGTGCAGATCCCTGACGAAGCTGCGGACATTCGGCCTTCCAATGGCCGGTCTGGTTGCAATGAAAGCAAACCATAAACCCCTTGGGGCACTCCCTAGCAATGTGCCCCTCCTTGCCGCACTTGTAGCAAGCACCGGCTCGACACGCCCCATCGTGACCCTTGCCGCACTTTCCGCAAGTACGGCTCTTCGGACCTCCCGTCCTCGAATCGGCGGACTTGATCCGCTTGGCTGCCGGCTGAGACTGAGCCGGTCGCCGGTCTGCCTGCTGAGACTCGGCCTCCTCCCTGGCCTGAGTCTCCAACTCGATCTCACGCTTCCTGGCATTCGCCTGAAGCTCCGTAAAAGTATGATAGGTGGAGTTCGCCACAAACTCCCGTATATCCCTCCTCAAGACACCCAAGTACCTGCTCATCCGAGCCTGCTCGGTGGACACCAGCTCGGGGCAAAACATCGCCCTCTCATGAAACTTCCGTGTGATCGCCGCCACCGAATCTGTACCCTGCTTGAGGGTTAAGAACTCCTGAACCAATCGTTCCCGCTCTACCGGGGGAACGTACTCATCCCTGAACATGGCAGTAAACCCCTCCCATGTCACCGCTGTAGTCTCTGCCAAAGTAATGTTCGCCGTCACGAACTTCCACCAGTCCTTCGCTCCCAGACGGAGCTGGTTCAAAGCGAACCGTACCTTCAGGTGCTCCGGGCATGAACAAGTGTAGAAGCACCCCTCTATGTCCGCGATCCATCTCATCGCAGCAATCGGATCCTGTGTCCCATCGAACTCCGGTGGCTTCGTGTTGCTGAACTCTCGGAACAGCAACGAGTCACCCCCTTGTGGCCTAGCAGCGGCCACAGCTGCGGTAGCTGCAGCGGTTGCAGCCTCAGTCAATGCGGCGTACCGCTCATCGAACGTCTCCATCAGGGTGGTCTTAATAGACCCAAACATCTCCGGGATCTCAGCCCGGATTGCCGCCGCTACTTCCTCGTGAATCATCTGACGAATCTCCTCGTCACTCACACCGCTCGAACTCGCTCCGTGGCGTGGTCTAACCATGATGTCTCTGAAATACAACATAAACTATCAGAGACTCCAGAGAGTGTAATCGCACTCGATAACGCAACCCTACTCAGTCTCCGATATCCAGGGATTCTTGCTTGGGCCTCCCACTGACCCGGTGTCCTCGGTAGTACGGGCCCAATACTACCGACCACACCGCATCAGCGTTCATCCCAAGTCTTCCTCCCCAAACTCCGGATAGTGAGTACTCTACTTCTGATATGCACTATCTACCCGCATACTAGCAAAGCATCTCATATAGGCAAACTTCCCTAGACTAAGGCATCACAATTCAGGCCACTCTAGTCCTATGATGAATACCTAGTCTTCTAGCATGCATAACAATTCATATCATATAATATTGTAAGGTATTTTGGGGATCTTTACCGTTCGGGCGCTGACTGATCGTACACACTGCTTCTTTCTTGCTTACCACAAAACCATTTACAAAAGTTTATGCCTTTATTTAAAAGTTTCCTCAAATCCTCGGTTTGAGTTCAGTTACCCCCGAAGGTGCACCCGAATCCCTCAAACCAAGGCTCTGATACCAATTGTCACAACGCAAATTTTCAAACAAATTTTTCATTTTTTAAAATATAATTATTTCCATTCAAAACAAGGCATAAATAGTTTAAGTATTCTGTCAAATACAAATATTCAAAATCCCAAGATCATAAAAGCATTCTTCAGTGTGTATCGATCACGCCGACGCCTTTCCACGGTCCTCGCTAGTACCTGAAACACATACATAACAACTGTAAGCATAAATGCTTAGTGAGTTCCCCAATATACAACTTACGCACCTACGCCTTTCCAGGCCCTGACCTTCCGGTCATCAACACCACGCCTTCCGGCCCATAACATATTCGCCTTCCGGCCCATAACATATTGCCTTCCGGCCCACATAACATACACAACACATATAAAAAATATCTTACCACATATAGCATACATATCACATATCATATCTGACCTTCCGGTCACACAGTCAAACCCCTTACGGGTACAGTATAGTGAGAAGACTCACCTCGTGAATGCTGAAAGCTAGCAAATCCTGAAATCACTCGTGCACAATCCGACGAGCTACAACCTCCCTATAACATCACATATCTCATTAACACATATATCTTCTAAGTGTGACTATCCCTAAGAAGTCAGACTTAGGTCAACTCTGGTCAACGGTCAACGGTCAACTCGACCGGACTCGGCGAGTACCATGGCGACTCGGCAAGTCTAGACGTCCTCCAACTCTCTGAGAGTCCCTACCTACTCATCGAGTATCCTCCTTGACCCGACGAGTTACTCCTGGAAGAATCGCGGGGCCACCCCGACTCCACTCGCCGAGTCTGAAGAACAGCTCGACGAGTTCCTGTAAATCTCCAAGCTACTTGCCGAGTCTGTTCATCGGACTCGGCGAGTCCACGCCATGCAGTCGATCAACTGCTCCCTGAGATAAGTCTCGTCCCGAAATACCCAAGCATGGGACCTTCTGGACCTCTAAAGGTCCTAATACAGAATTATAGACGTTGGGTAACAAGGCACTAATTCATCTAATCACCCAATGGGTTCCATAAACCCTAAATCCATGCACACATCAACATAACAGAAAGGAATCCGAAATATTACCTGGAATATGCCCTCTCTGTGTCTCCAAACCGCAGAACTCGAATTCCCTTGCTATTCCTTTAGCCAAAACCCTTCTCCTCCTTGCACAACAATTTCTTCAAGCCCTAATATCCTCCAATCTTGCTCTAGATGCTCACAGCCGTTTAGGGTTCTTCTCAGTCGACTAAAGACAGAAAATGACGGCCTATAAGTGCATTATATACGACCCAACCCTGAGCGGCTAGGGTTTTCGCTAAACAGCGTAGACTCGCCGAGTCCATATCGGACTCGTCGAGTCCAGTCGCGAACCCGCGACCAAGTCTGCGATCCTACTCAGCGAGTCTAGGCTCCAACTCGCTGAGTCCCCTCTTAACTCACCCCAAAAACATAATTTAACAATACCTGAGATTCCGGGCTGTTACAATCAGAGCCTTGGTTTGAGCGATTCGGTCTCACTCTCGGGTGTGTCAGGACTCAATCTTAGGAAACGGTAAAAATTGTTTGAAAAAATAAAATAAGAAGCTTTTAAAGAAAGGAAAAGACGAGAGTGCAACGCGCGTGATTATCTGAGCCAAGTAAATAGTTCCCCAATGTGTTAGCCATGTTATACTAATATTTGAGCTTTGATGATCGTATGGAACTTGCTATGTGTATGCTTTTAAAATTATACATGGTTAGGATCTTATAGCCTTAGAGTGATTGATTTGGCCTTATTTCCTGTTCCTCGTCTGGTTGTGGTTTAGGGTAGAATCTTTTATTCGAAGTCTATTTGATCATATTCTGTGTATAATATGCATGCACAAAGGCAACCGGATATGATTGGTACGGGTAGAGCAAATCTTAGGACAACCTAGGATTTGAGATATGCAGTAGTCTGTGGGACCTGATTTATTTTGGACGAATTGATGTTATAAGGTGGAGCATTCCCCTATATAGATATACTGATCGTTATGATTTATGGCATTTCAGTTCAGCATGGTGGTGACACGATTTGGAGGAGGGGGATCAGAATCGGGATCTGGATCTGGATCCGAAGCTGGGTCAGGTGACACTAATGAGGTCATCGACGAGATGCTGCGTGAGTTTCTTGCAGCCGAGGTTATGAAGGTCATCCTTGAATCTACCCCAATTATCTTTGGGACGGTTAAGGAGGGTATGATGAAGATTATAGAAGAGAGACTCAGGGAATGCAGAGTTGAGATTGTTGTGGGCCAGGTTGGGGCCCGACCTCCCTCATTCTGGGAGTTCAAGTTGTACGGGGCGCTAGAGTTTTTCGAGGCCAGGGACCCCATTGTTAGCCGACGTTGGGTGGCGGATATCGAGAACGCCCAGCACACGAGTTCTTGCTCGGATGCGGCAAAGGTGGGTTTTGCTTCTTGTATGCTAAGAGACAAAGCTCAAGACTGGTGGGGCGAGGTTACTAGCCAGGTGGGGGAAGCTGGTTTGACTGAGATGACTTGGGATGAGTTTGCCAGGCGATTTGATTTGGAGTTTGCACTAGCCATTGAGGTACAAAGGATGGTGAGAGAGTTCCAGGAGCTCCAGCAGAGCACCGAGACTGTGGCGGAGATTACCACCAAGTTTCAGGAACGACCATTGTTGATCCCACAGTATGCTACCGTTGAGGCCATGAAGAGGACACGGTATCGTTCCATGTTGAGGGATGATATCTGGGAGTTTGTGAGCTTCACAGGGTGCAAAACCCTAAACGAGATGGTGGAGAAGGCTCGTAAGCGGGTGATGGAGTTAGGCTTCCTCACCAAGCGGAAAACTAAGCAGGCACAGATAGCAGTGGGTCAGGCTAAAAAGCCTAAGACCTCGGATTCATCTAGTAGAGGCCAACTGGGCTGGGGCCGATGCGCCAAGTCTGGTAAGCCGCACAGTGGAGCTTGTCGGATAACAGGCTCAGGATGCTACGCATGTGGCCAGTAGGGCCACTTGAGCAGGGATTTCTCCAAGAAGGGCTTGATTTGTTTTCACTGCAACCAAACCGGCCATAATCGGGCCGATTTTCTGAGGTTGCAGGGAGGGGTAGGAATAGTGGCGGTGCGTGCGCCCGCCACGAGGAGGATTACCGATGGCCGCCCTGCTAAGGCGGATACTCCAGCGGTGAAGAGCTGTGCATTTGAGTTGACTACCAAGGATGCTCTGGTAGCATCAGATGTTGTGGCTGGTACATGTTTCTCCTTCTCTACTTTATGTTTAATTACATTGAGTATGTGTACATTGCGCGTATGTATAGGGACCTTTTTGGTCAATGGTTTGTCGGCTCATGTTTTTTCGATTCAGGAGCTACCCGATCGTTTGTGTCTCTTGCGCTTAGTAAGAGGTTTCAGGATGTGCTGGGAACTTTGGATTCCCGGCTCGAGGCAGAGATTGCAGATGATCGCACTGTGAGTGTTGCAAGGTTGTATCTGGACTATGTCCTAAATGTGCTTGGCGAGAGGTTTTGCATTGATATTGTCCCGATACCATTGCGAGGGTTGAAGGTGATTGTTAGGATGGACTGTTTGGGGGGGAATGGGGACATGATTGATTGCGAGCAACAGTTGGTGAAGGATCGAAGCCCAAGTGGGGGAGAACTGGTTATACATGGTGAGGTTGCCTCACAAGGGCCAACCCTCTGTTTGGCTGCGAGGGCTAGGAGATTTCTGTAATAGAGATGTACGCGATTTCTTTCTTATATCTCAGGTACGATGGTTAAGACCACGACGGAGGTGGGAAGTATGCTGGTTGTACAAGAATTTTGAGATGTATTTCCTGAAGAGTTACTAGGAGTGCCTCCGGAGAGCCAGGTGGAGTTTCATATTGATTTGGTCCAGGTGCCGCTCCGATAGTGAAGGCACCATACCTGTTAGCACCGTCAAAGATGCAGGATTTATCTATGCAGCTTCAGGAGCTGCTACACCGAGGTTTTATTCGTCCGAGCAGTTCCCCGTGGGGAGCTCCGATCTTGTTCGTGAAAAAGAAGGATGGATCGCATAGGATGTGCATTGATTATCGAGAGTGAACAAAATAACAGTGAAGAACCCTTATTCGTTAACAAGGATCAGTGATTTGTTCGATCAGCTGCAGGGCGTGTCTTGGTTTCCCAAAATTGATCTTCGGTTGGGATACCATCAGATGAGGATTCAGGATAAGGATATACTGAAGACAACTTTTAGGACTCGGTATGGGAACTATGAGTTTGTGGTGATGCCATTTGGGCTCACCAATGCCCCAGCAGTGTTCATGAACTGCATGAACAGAGTGTGTAGAACGATGTTTGATTAGTTGGTGATCGTGTTTATTGATGGTATCTTGGTCTATTCTAGGACCAAGGAGCAGCATGAGCAACATCTGAGGGAGGTATTGAAGACTCTAAGGGTGGAGAAGCTTTATGAAAAGTTATCCAAGTGTGATTTTTGGCTGCGGGAGGTATAGTTTCTGGGGCACATTATCAATCAGGAGGGTATTTTTGTTGATCCAGCCAAGGTTGAAGCAGTGATGCGGTGGGAAGTACCAAAAAATGCTTCCGATATCTGTAGCTTCTTCGGTCTAGTCGGATATTATCGGAGATTCATTCAAGACCTCTCCAACATTGTTGTACCTTTGACTCGCTTGACAAAGAAGAACATAACATTTCGGTGGGGTACAGATCAACAAAGAGCTTTTGAGACCCTAAGACGGAGACTATACAAGGCTCTGATTCTAGTGTTACCTGAGGGGTTAGATGATTTAGTGGTGTACTGTGATGCATTGATTTCAGGGTTAGGTGCGGTACTGATGCATAGGGGGCACATGATAGTGTATGCCTCGAGGCAGTTGAAGCCTCATGAGGCAAACTACCCCACTCACAACCTGGAAGTGGGGGCAGTGGTTTTTGCCCTCAAGATTTGGAGGCACTACTTGTATGGAGTGTGGTGCACCATCTATACTGATCACAAGAGTTTGAAGTATTTGATGGATCAGCAGAACCTCAACATGAGGAAGAGGAGGTGGTTGGACATACTGAAGGACTGTGATTGTGAGATCATATACCATCCAGGGAAGGCCAACGTGTTGGCCGATGCTTTGAACTACAAAGCGGCAAGTTTCGCGGTTGGGAATGTTTGTTTGAGGATGACGGTGATCTCTCCATTGTTAGTTATAATCAAGGAGGCCCAAGTCAATGGGGTGAAGAAAAAGAATTGGAAGATTGAGCAGATTCAGGGACAGTATCCATAGTTTGTTAAGGATAGTTGAGGTCTTCTGACATAGTGTGGCTGTATATAGGTACCGTTGACTGGAGGAGTGAGACAAAAGATATTGGAGGAGGCACACAAGTCCATGTTCTTTATACATCTAGGCGCTACGAAAATGTATAGAGACTTAAGGCTGAGTTATTGGTGGCACTGCATGAAGCAAAAGATTGCCTGATTTGTAGGGCGGTGCTTGACCTGCAGGGAGTTCAAGGCCGAGCATCAGCGACCTCATGGTAAAGTTCAGCTGCTACCCATTCCCATGTGGAAGTGGGAGGAGATCACTATAGACTTCAACATGAAATTACCGAGGACGACGAGGGGTGTGGACGCCATATGGGTGATTGTGGACAGATTGACGAAGAGTGCCCAATTTATTCCGATTGCTGAGAGTATATCCGCTGAGAAGTTGGCGGATATTTATGTGAGATAGGTGGTGGCCATACATGGGGTGCCAGTGTTGGTGGTCTCTGACAGGGACGTTCAGTTTACATCTAGGTTCTGGAAGAAATTCCACGACGAATTGGGCACTAAGCTGCATTTTAGCATGACGTACCACCCCCAGACAGATGACCAGAGTGAGAGGATGATCCAGACAATTGAGGATATGTTGCGATCTTGTGTGTTGGATTTTGGAGGGAATTGGGATACGTACCTCCCATTGGCAGAGCTTTTGTACAATAACATTTACCATGCCAGTATCGACCAACCACCATTCGAGATATTGTATGGTAGGAGATGCAGGATCCCAGTTTGTTGGGGCGAGGTTGGAGACCGGGTCATGGGGTGCATTGAGGCAGTTCTCAAGACTATCGGGCTGATTCAGCAGGTACACGACCGGTTTTGGGTCGCGTAGAGCAGCCAGAAAAGTTATGCTAACCCGCGATGATCAGATCTTGAGTTCCAGGTGGGGGACTTGGTGTTACTGAAAGTATCACCATGGAATGGGTTCTTCAGGTTTCGAAAGAGGGGAAATCTAAGGAATTGATATATAGGATCGTTTAGGATTACGGCCCGAGTGGGCAAGGTAGCCTATCGCTTGGAACTACCAGATGAGCTTAGCCAGATTCACAAAACTTTTCATGTGTCACAGCTTCGAAAGTGCGTCACCGATGAGGCCGCAGTCGTTTTGCTGGACGACATCCATGTGGATGAGAGTCTGACCTACATTGAGAGGCTAGTTGCAATCATAGATAGGAAGACCAAGATTTTTCAGAACAAGGAAGTGAAGCTGGTGAAGGTGCAATGGCAGCACCGCAAGGGCTCCGAGTGGACATGGGAGCCGGAGGACGAGATGCAAGACCACTACCCAGTCTTATTTGGGTCAGCAGACTTCGAGGATGAAGTCTAGTTCAAGTGCGCGAGATTTGTAACACCTGTTCTAGGTATTACTTGATTTATTTAATTTTAGGGTTTTAGTATGTGAACATGGCAAGTTGGGAGTCTAACTCGTCGAGTAGAGGCATTATTTATGGACGCGGGATCAGCACGTACTTGACGAGTCGGAAGGCCCCGACTCGGTGAGTAAAAGCTATAAGAGAAACCCTAATTTTTAGGGTTCTCACCCTATATAAATAGTATAACCTGCCCCTTGTGGCCTCCCCTAGAACCTTACTACACAGAGAAGACCGTTTTCGGCCGTGAACCCCCTTAAGTGAGAGTAACAGCATTGATTAACAAACTTTGGTGTGTTGGAGAAGGGCTTTAGAAGAAGGAGCAAGAAGGAAAGTAGTAGATCCGACATCTACACTATATTGACCACCACTTTATGGTAAAAAGTCGTTACCTAGAGCTGTAGATTCTTAGATCTCTTCTATTGAAAGTAAATGACCATTTTGGGGCAAAAAGGGAGTCAAACTTGGATCTGGACCTATCACAAGGGTATGGTTCTAGATCTAGACCCCTCTAGGTTCTCAATGGCATAAAGTTACCCACTTTGTTGAGTTAAACCCTTTCCTTTGCTCAAAAACCTTGTTGAAATCTTATTTGGACGTCATGGCCTTAAAGGGCCTTGCATGCACATAAGTTTGCAACTTTACGTGATATCTATGCCAAGAGGACTTAGATCTAAAGTTTGGAACCTTAGATCCCACTAAAAAGGGCTGAACTTGAGCTGGAATAGAGGAACTTGTTGAGTACCTTATTTGACTCGGCGAGTCGAGTGGCTTTTTTTTGTTTACAGGATCCAAGGTTTATTCATTGGAGAACTAGGATTTTCGGCCTGAGTAGAGTTTTCGGCTTGATTGAGTTTTTGATCTTAGAGGAACTCGATGAGTTACACAGATTACTCGACTAGTTGAAGAATTATTCGATTAACTCGGCGAGTTGCTGGATGCACTCGACGAGTTGAGGTCAACAAGGACTACTGACCTTGATTGTTGACCAGGGTTGACCAAGGTGCATTTTAAGGATGTCCATGGGATTGTGACAAGTTAATCACATGATGATTAAAAGAAATTGAAGGGGAACATCATAGTGGACATATTAGATCTTAGCTTATGTACCGGTTGGCCCAACCCAGTCCTCTCGTACTAGGGTTGGCTCCTCGCAGTTCTCCCTTTAACACCAACGGTAGATAGGAACCGAACTGTCTCACGACAGTCCAACATTCGAGAGGTGAGTCTTTTCACCATACCAATGGGTCCAAGGCACCACGGCCGACCTATTTTATGATATATGATATACTTGTTATGTAGAGATGGGTGGTATAATTGTTGTAGAGATATGTGGTATGACAGTTAGATATGATTGGTAATATACTAGCTATATATATGTGGTACTCGCAGGGAAAGACCATGGGGGGAACTCATGACACTTGGATGTAAGACCATGTAGAGGAGCCCATGGTTGTCCGGCAGGGAAAGGCCATGGGGGGAGCCCATGGCACTTAGGTGTAAGATCATGTGGGGGAGCCCATGGTGTCCTTATGCAGGGATATGTGGTAGAGGTAGCTTTTATAGCTAATGTTATATGGTAGAGATAGCTTGTACAGCTAATATGATATGTGGCATGTGATAAAGATAGCTTTTATAGCTAATGTGCTATATGTTATGTGGTAGAGATCACTTTTATAGCTAATGTGATATATGTTTTATAGTAGAGATAGCTTTTATAGCTAATATGATATGTGGCATGCGGTAGAGATAGCTTTTATAGCTAATGTGATACATGTTATGTGGTAAAGATAGCTTTTACAGCTAATGTGATACGTACTAGGTGGCTTGGGTGTGGGGTATGCTCTAGGGAACTCACTAAGTGTTAGCTTACAATTTGTGGATTTGTTTCAGGTACATCTGAGCCTAATGGCAAGGGCATGGCTTGACAGCACGTCGTGCACTCTCTCTGGCGTTTTATGGGACACTCTGATGTTTTGGAGTAAAAGCTATAATTGATATGAGTTTTGAAAACAATTATATTTGGTCTTCGTGATTTATGGACATGTGTTTGGTTAATGAAAAATGAAAATTTTCTTTTGAAAAAATTGGATTGTTACATTTAGCATTGTGTACCAGAAATGTACCTAAGAGAGCTTATGTAGTCCTTGCACTTAGACATTACCTTTAATCAATAAGGGTTAAAGTTAAGTTCCCTTTCTTAAGCATATGTTCTTATAGGATTTTTAGTTTTTTAGTGAAAAAAAAAGTGAGAAATAGAAAAAAAAAATAGAAAGAGAAAAATGGTTGCAAAAGTTGATAGAATAAGAGTCTACAAGGCTATGAAGATCAAGAAATATGAAGACAAGTTCAAATATTTAAGACTTAAGAATTAGGCAATTTGCAAAGTTATTAGTTATTATAATTTTTCTTTCTAGGTTACTTTTCCATATGTATGTTTGGGGGCTTAACCAAAAATTACCTTGAGGTTAAGAAAGATTCATGAGGATATATTCGGAGGGATGGATAAAATAAATGTTGTTCAAAAGAAGTGATGGAGTGTTTATGAAGATTGTGAGTATTTAGGATTTGGGAAGTTCTTAGGAAAATGTAGACACAAATACATGCATTGCAATCTTGACATAATGGAAAAGTTGAAAATGAACTGTCTTGTGTGATGTTGGTAACTAGGGTTTGTATGTGATAATAATAAAATCAGTTTTGCTTGAGGGAAAGCAAAGATAAGTGTGGTGTATTTTGATATGGCCATATTTAACTATATATTTTAGGCCATTATCTTAATATATTTGATTAAAATGTTATATGTTTAGATATATGATACTTAATATTCTTGAAAATGTTCAATTATAGTTAAAATGGGAGATGAGAAGTGAAAGGAGGAGAACAGAGCTGAAAAAGACACAAAAAGGATGTTGCTAGCAGCTTGACCCGATGTCAGTGTTTTGACCATATCTTATGACTTGAACTCAGATTGACGAGATTCAAAATGATCTGAAAACTAGACAAAATTTTGAACGAATTTCATGCTTTGAGAAAATGTTGATTCCTAGTGACCACGACGATGTTATCTCCAATACAATGTAGTGAATGGAATCTTCACGATACTTGATGCTGGCTTGGAGAATACAGTATAAACACGAGTACCATGACATGGTGGTGTCCAACCACGATGTGATGCCCATAATTTGGCAAGTATCTGTATTCCAAACCTTAGGTCGATTCCACAGGGTAGAGGCCTTAGGGATGCGATTATTAACGAAGAAAACTCTTCCAAGAACCCTTTGGGGCCGGACTCGAAGCTAGAAAGCTAATTGGTGCAAGGATTTGAAGATTCAAGCTCTAATGTATCGAGATTTCACTTCGGGTTTGCTTTATGATCATGTATTGCAATTGTTTGGTGATGTTTTTCTATTTTAACTTACTAAATATGGTGTAAAAACCTGTAATTTCATTAGATATTGATGAACCTTTGTTAATAAGGTTTTATTTCAATAGTAGGATTAATTGAATTTGGTTTTTACTTGTGTTCAATTGATTGCTTTACCTTTCATGTTAAAGTTATGATTTTTATTGTTTATTGTTGAGTATTATTAGGATTAGATGATCATTCTATCTTGATGTACTTGAATCATATGAATCTATGATTATTAGGTTTTTATGGCTAGGACTTTGATCATAAGCCTAGGTTTAAATAATATTAATTGGGGACTTTGATTGTGTTAGAGGGCATTAGATATCCATGCTATGCTTAGATTGATTGTAATGATCATTGACAAGAAATCACTAGATCATATCGTTAATAGTTCACATAAATTGAATTAATTATGTGTTCACTAATTGCATGATCATTGTATTAGTTGTTCATCAATTATTAATGCTAGGAAATCCGGTCAAAATAACTAATCATATTATAATTCAGTAATCAGTTCATTAATCCATTGCACTTCTAATAAATCAAACATAAACACTTGGGGGATTCGTATTCTGGTGGAAGTAGTTCTTATATATTGTTTCCATTTAGTTATTTAGTTTTGTTGATTTATTGAGCATTCAATTAACATTTGAGTTTTTTGATCTAAATCATCACGTTCCCTTTGTTCGACACCTTTTCTTACCACAACTAGATTACTTCATGACTAGGTACACTGCCTATTTTTGTTTATGACTAGTTGAGATTAGATAGAACTTTATAAATTTAAAACTAGTGTAATAAGAAAACACATCATTAAGATTCCAAACTTGTAACGTCCCAAAATTCAAGACTAAAAATTTCTTTTATAAAACATTACTTAAAACACATTTATCAATCCATAACATAATCATAGTATTAATTTCCAAAAAATATGTTCATTATCAGAGTAAAACATCCCACGCTGTCTAATCTATGGTGTGTGCCATGTGATCACCTCGAGCTCTTCCCTCCGCTACCGGAAGTACCTGAAACCAAAACTGAAAACTGTAAGCATGAAGCTTAGTGAGTTCCCCCAACCTACCACATACCATGCATAAACACATACTGCACATACTGGGCCACGCCCGCTATTCTGGGCCTCGCCCCTACCTCGAGCCTCGCCCGCTCCAACGGCCCCGCCGCTCCAGGCCCCGCTTGGCTTCAAGCCCCGCTCGGATACAGATCTGTTTCACTTAGGCCTCACCTGCCAACATATACTAACGCATACACATATCACAACACATAAAATAAACATATACTACCGAATCCTGTTCTAAGGCCTCGCCTGTCTTGGGCCTCGCCCATGTCCTGCAACTGATGAGTCATGGAACCCCGTCCACGCTCCTACTGATAGTGAGATACGGGCCCAGCCCACACTCACCCTTTCCCTAACCTTGGCCTCGCCCCTACTCTGCTACTAATGAGATATGGAACACCGCCCATACTTTTTTGTTGGTGAGATATGGGACCTCACCCACACTTACCTCCCTACCAGGCACATACATGTATCACACAGACAACAAGTATACTCTATCATGCAAACCATTCCTTGGGCACCCGCCCGCTATTAATGGACCTTGGTCCCAAATATCATACTGAAAATCAATGCCTAGGGCTAACCCCCGGGTCTTCATACGTATAACTACATGGGCCGGCATTGTGGCCGTAGACCCATCCACACAAAAGGGAAAACTCACCTGCTCTTGCTGAACTTGCTGATAACCCTCTAGCTGCTGCCCGGCAATTCTCTGAACTTTTGCCCCACTAGCTCCCCGAACTAGTCTATTTGTCCTCCGAAAGTTAGCTAAGTCAACTATGGTTAAAGTCCAAGTCCTGGTCAAAGTCAACCTTCCAGGTCAACCCTACTCGCCGAGTCTGCCTACTGACTCGCCGAGTTCATACGCTCAGGATCCTTCCATTTGCGACTCGACTCGCCGAGTTCACCAATTCCCAAGTCCTGACCTGTCCAACTCACTGAGTCTCCACTCGACTCACTGATTCGAGTCTTAACTCGAAGGGTTTGGGGTTTCGCGACTTGACTCGCTGAGTCCAAGAACAGACTCACCGAGTCCATGACAATCTTCAACAGACTCGTCGAGTTGTTCATCCAACTCGTCGAGTTCCTCCTAATCTTCATACTACTCGCCGAGTCCACTCGAAGGACTCGCTGAGTCTATTCAGACCTTCATACATTCAGAGGCTTTTTGAGTCATGCATGTACTCCAAACTGTAGATCTACTCTTCCAAAACCTATTCCTTACGTAAAGTTGCAAACTTTATGTGTAGCTAAGGAGATCTAGGCCCAAAACACTCCATACTCGGGTTTAAGACAAACATACTTCATCTACACCCCCAAGACTGATACTTTATGACTCTTTAGGCCAAAATACACTTAGATCTGAAGTAGCAACTTCAGATCTGGGCTTTTAACTCGAAATCGTTCCTAAACATGGCATAAAAGCCCCAAAACTCATAACCAAGGTAGATCTAGATGAAGAAGGGTGAAAATTACAACTTAATACCTTTAATAACTCTGAAAGGTGGCCCAAACGCTGGATCTAAATCAAATCCTTGAAGCTCCAATGATTCCTTCCTTCCTTCTTCCTTTAAAATCACCCAAAAATGTCAAGAGACTTGAATATGCAACAATGGAGGCTGAGGGTTCGGTATTCTGGATGAGAGGAGCTGTAAAGGAACCCTAAGGAAGAGAATGAGACGTTTAAATAATGCAAAAAGTCCCGGATTTAGGGTTTCTCCCTTCATACCGGACTTGCCAAGTCCATTCTCCGACTCGCCGAGTCAGTCACTTATTCCTCGACCCGGATCCTGCTCGGACTCATCGAGTTCCTCCTTAGACTCGACGAGTTGCCCCTTTTGACTTAGGGTTTTCTTTCCTTTCTTGGTCTTTCTGATTTTGGGTGTTACAAAACTACATATCATATAGCCAATTATCAAATATATAAAACTAACATAAAGTAAAATACCAAAGTAAGAACATAAACCAAACTGTCACATATCAAAAAACGTATAAAATAATCAACGAGTATCAAAATTAATAAACAAAGATGCATTTATCAATATTTGTATGAGAGTTTGAAATTAAATATAAATTGCTTTATGGTACGTTTACCTGCATTTTTTGTGGTTGTGAGGGTTTTCCCTGACAATAGTTAGAGGTTCTATTGGAAGGCGAACCCCCAATCCCTTTGATATGTCCTCGTCTAGGACCTACAACATTTTCAAAGGACTCTATCTCAACCACTGTTGTTCGCTTAGTTCCTTCGTGTAAACCTTGTGTTTGCATTTCTAGCTCCCATGTAATTTCATTTTGTATGTTCGAAAGATAATAGATTCATATATATATATATATATATATATATATATATATATATATATATATATATATATATATATATATATATATATATATATATCTGTGTGTGTGTGTGTCTGTGTGTGTATTTTCTGTTACTATTTCTCCTATATATACATATATATGTATGTATATATATATATATATATATATATATATATATATATATATATATATAGTAAAATAGTATTTATATGTATAACACTAAAATAAACATTGCATTCTCGCATGTTTCTTAACGTTGATTGTTAGTCCTAACATGAATAGGCTAATCTACTTTATTGCTATTAGCGAGGTATAAGGTAAGTCTATTTTGATTCGTAATGAGGTTGGATTTTAAGTGGCATTCATTGCTCGCCAACCTGACTACCTTCTTGAGTTTGAGGTAGAGTTACCGAAAGGGTTTGATAGGACAATTTTACAAAATTAAATGTATTTACTCTATAAGTAATAAAATAAAATCCCGTTTTGTATATATCGTGTGAATCTTATGCTTCCCATGGAAATTATGCCTAGTCGAGTGTTCTTGTTGATGTAAGTGTGTGTGGTTTACTAACTCGTCAAAAGAAGAACATATTCAAAGAAAGGTATATGGTGAGTGCAATTCGCAAGCATTACTTGAGCATAATCTCATTGTAACTTCTCATAGTCGATTCACCATTTGGATTCACAATCCTCAGCTAATCCAATCATGAATGATAAATGAGCATTAGAAAAGATTAAAATTATTTTGATAGAAGTCAACTAATCCTGTTTTCTTGGAATCTCATATAGATTGAGATCGACAATACTTTTTCAAACTAAATAACATCATTTTGTAATTTTAGGCTAATCCACTGTAACAACCGAAAAATCCAACCAATTTAAATTTTTCAAAAACAACCCGATTCCATTAAATTATTACAAAAAGGTTTTCAATACAAATCATTTAGAGTATTCCCAGAATCACATTACTACAAAATCATGTGGAGCGGTACGATCACGCCTTTGCCTTGCCACGGTCTCCTGAAGTACCTGAAAAACATAAAACCACAACTGTAAGCCCGAAAGCTTAGTGAGATATCCCCAAAATACCAACCACATATACCATACACGCATAACATGCCATACATATCCGATCACAGAATAGCCATGCACTTCAGGTCTACTGTATGACTGGTCCGCCGCACCTGCCAACAGCCCACCTGGTCCACCCTCCAAGTCTATCCATATACCTCGAGTCTGCAGTGTGATTGGTCTGCCCTCACCGGGCCTTCAATCCACCTGGTCCACTATCTGAGTCTACAGTATGACTGGTTCGCCCGCACCGGGCCTTCAGTCGGTCTGGTCCACTCTCCGAGTCTACAGTCTGACTGGTCCGCCCGCACCGGGCCTTCAGTCAATCTGGTCCACTCTCCGAGCCTCGGTACGTCTGGTCTGCCCTCTTGGGGCCTACAGTCTATCCGGACCGCTCGCTGGGCCTTCGAGACAACCGGTCCGCCTTGGGTATCTTGGCCTACAGCATAAAGCAGGACCCGCCTCAACCCAACTCCAGTCCAAACAATCATGTGCACATAAACATACAGGCATATAACAGATAACAGTCAACAAACCGATCAAGCAGATCACATAACATATCAACCCCCTAACCAGGAATACCGACCTAACCGGTCTCTAGCATAGCACCTCCCAATAGAACAGGATACCGACCTCACCCAGGTCTCTAACACATACCATCCTAACTACCAGGATGCAAACATATCAAGCAGCAATATAACAACAAATACCCGGATCTCAATCCGATAAAGGGCTGGCCTTGGTGACGTAGACCCTGCTGATATAGTGAGGATAACTCACCTCGAAACTGCCGACTGAAAGGATAAGATCCCGCTGCTCCAATCTCCGATACGAACTCTTCCGCTGAGCACCAAAACACTCAACTCAATAAATACCCATAATTACCAAAATACCCCTGGAAGACAACTGGTCAACCTTTGAACGAGGTCAAAGTAAACGACTGACCGACTCTACTCGCCGAGTCAACCCGATGACTCGCCGAGTCCCCATACTCAGAACTTCCCTCAATCCGCGACTAACTCACTGAGTCACCCCGAGACTCGCCGAGTTCAGCATCTCTGAGTCCACTCGCACACAACTCACCGAGTCATCCCTTGACTCACCGATTCTCGACTCGACCAGAAAATATTGGGACTCTTTGACAAGACTCGCCGAGTCCAAGAACAGACTCGCCGAGTCTAAGGCTATCTTCAACCTACTCGCCGAGTTGTTCATACCACTCGCTGAGTTCCAAGCCATCTTCATCCAACTCGTCGAGTTCCTGCTCATCTTCAAGCAACTCGTCGAGTCCACCCATGTGACTCGCCGAGTACCAACGGTCTGAATCCATACAGAAGCACTCCAGGCCATGCAATTGATCCAAAACATAGATCTAGCCTCCTACAACCCATCCATCACGTAAAGTGGCAAACTTTACGTGAATCCAAAGAGATCTACGCCTTTTGCACATTGGGCTAGGGTTTGGGACTCGATGGCTTCACTAAACACCCCAACACAGGGACTTTCATGCTCTCTGATCCTTCTCCATTCCAGATCTGAGGTAGCAACCTCAGATCTAACCTCTAGACTCCAATTCATCCCAAGACAAGCTTCCCACAAACCCCAAAATGAAGAAACAAGGTAACAACAGCCCAAGAACGAGATATTACCTCAAAAGAACGCCCCAACTGCAATGAAACTCGAATCCAAGCAATGCCCCTTGCTCCAAGCCTTCAAACTCCCAAGATTTCTTCAACAATTACTCCCTCAAGCTCCCAAATGCAATATGATCCCTCACACACGAAAGCTAAGGGTTTCTGGACTTGAGGATGAGTAAAGAGGCTGAGGGATGAATGTTATGTTCTTTATATAGGGCTCAACCCCGAGAATTAGGGTTTTCTCCACTTAGCGCCTACTCGCCGAGTCCATCCATGGACTCGCCGAGTCGGCCACATAACACGCGACCAAATCGCGACTCTACTCGCCGAGTCCACCCATGGACTCGCCGAGTTCCCTTGATCCATTTACTCTTTTAGCCCTTCAACTCTACCTTTGACATTTCAGGATGTTACAATTCTCCCCCGCTTAAATTAGGCTTCGCCCTCGAAGCCTACGGAAACTCAACTCCAAAATACTCCCACGACGCGCCACCTGGCCTTAACCGAACCAGGTCCCTCAAGGCATAGCCATCAAAACTCAAACTCACTTCCTCTTTCCTTGCGGTGTCCTGACCACCGTCTCAAGCCGGGCACCGGCTATACCCTCTGATAATCACACTCAACAAACGAGAATTACCCAAGATGCATCACTACTCCAAATCTCAACAATCGCTCGAGTCCCCTTACGAGCTAGAAATAATCACGAACCACCGGATCCCCGATCCGAAACCCACTCTATCCATTCCATGGTGACGGAAAGACCCATTCTTCAATCTCAGATCAACTCCCACGAGTCCTCTTCTTGCAATCACATGCACAAGCTGCACCAGCCCTCGCACTCTCGGGTTAGGAAAACCCGTCACACTGACGACAACTCCAACATCCCCAGGAGGAACAACCACTGCATACACAAATCCTTGATCAGAGTCAAGATAGGAGTCCCAGACTCCATCCCTGCATCCCTCCTGAGACTCTTGGATCTACACCCGTGGAATCCCTTCCGCGTCCTCAGCAGACATCCCATCATGGTGTCATTCCTTACCACCACCGCAATCACGCTGCTCAATGACCACTGTCAGACTACTCCGATCATAACTCTACACTGTCGCTTTCACTTTCGTGAATTTACTCTTCCTCTCGGAGGTACACTCCCCTATTTCCTTCCTTAACAAGGAAATCCACATGGCTACCTTGTCACCACGACAAGTGCCACGGAGCTCACCCAACGCTGCAGCACCCCTTTATAGCATAACCGCTACCCATGCAACACACATGCTCTGAATCTGCTTGCAAGGACTCTTGTGTCCATGCACCATCTCCACTAATCAAGATCAATACCCGGGGCCAGACCTTCTGACGCTAACACATCGCAAGATACTCAATCCATTTCCTCAACCGAACTAACAATACCTGTAGAGTCTTCAGCATGACTGGACCGCCTCACCAGGCCTTCAGCCAATCTGGACCACTCTCAGAACCTTCAACCAATCTAGACCGCCCTCCCGGCCTTCATCCTGGCTGGACCGTTCTCCGACTCGAGACTTCGGCTTGACTGGTACGCCCACCGGCCTTCAGTCTATCCGGACCGCTCAGCTAACATTCATCATTCCGAGCTATCTCTCTTGGAAATCCTCCCATGCATATGGTTCTAGCCCTTTAAGGGTTCCGAACTCTATCTCGATCGTACATACTCGATCCCGGCCTGATCCCAGGTCCTCCACGATCGAATGCCCTAGGTCTGTATCCCGCCCCGCATGACTGCCACTTACTCATACCAGCCTATACTCTTTGACTGACAGAACCACTGCTAGAACCCAAGCAGCTAATCAACCTATCATGTCCATCGACCTTCCGGAGAATCCTCAATTCTCCCCCACTTAGAGCACTGACTATCCATCTCCGGTTGCCAATACTGACCTCGCTAAACACCTTACACAACACAATCACCTACACGCGAACCGCGCCCCGCAAGCACGAGCAATCTTCCGAAAAGCACATATCGACGATGATCCACCCGAGCTCAAAAGAAACTCAATCTGCAGCTAACCACTCCTCAGGAAACAATACCATCCAATCCTCAACTCGAACGCCAGATTACTACTAAGATACTACCAAGAAAGATAACCACCGAAATCCGCCATACTAAACCCCTAACCATACCATAAACCAAAAAGAACAACGAATACCACACCGAGAGCCACACAAATAGACTAGCAGATACACAATATTCCATAATAATCATAGATAATGAAGACATCAAGAAAGAAACATACCCACGGCTGCATCCAGCACTGCTCTGACCTCCTCTGCTGAAAGCTGAAAAGCACGACCCTGAGCCCTTGGGGGCTCCGCTCCACCCTGGCTTCCACCCATGATTCTCAAAGTTGCCGGTGCTGGAGCCTGCACCGGTCCTGCAGCAATCTGTGGACAGTTGACCCTCAAATGCCCAACCTGATGACAATGATAACAAATCCTCAAATCCCGAACCGGCGCTGACTGCCGACAATCCCTCGCATAGTGCCCCTCCTTTCCGCATTTGCGGCATGCGCCACCGGACCGACAAGCTCCAGTGTGACCCCTCCCACACTTTCCACAAGTGTGACTGCTCTGATATCCCACCCTGGAATCAACGGTCTTGGGCCGTTTCGACGCCAGCTGCGACTGCACCGGAGCCTGCCTCAACTCGCGCAACTGCAACTCAATCTCTAACTCACGCCGCCTGGCGGCCTCCTGCAACTCCAACAAGGTTTCGCACCTCTGCGTAGACACAGACTGTCTGATATCTCTCTTGAGCATACTCAGATATCGGGACATCTGAGCCTGCTCCAAAGCGAACTCAGGGCAAAACATCGCCCTCTCAGTGAACATCCTGGTGATCTCAGTCACTGACGCCGAACCCTGCTTTAGCTCAAGGAACTCCTGAGCCAATCTTTCTCTCTCAACCCACGGAACATAACGAGTACTGAACATCTCTCTGAATTGATCCCATGAAACCGCAGCCCTCTGCGCATCCGAATATGACCCCGTGGTCAATCTCCACCAATCCTTCGCCCCGAGCCTCAACAGGTTCAGAGCACACCTCACCCTCTGATCAGCAGGGCATGAACACGTGAAGAAACACCCCTCCACGTCCGATAACCATCTCATAGCAACAATCGGGTCCTGAACTCCATCAAAGGTGGGAGGCTTCGTATTATCGAAGTCCCGATACTGAAAACCCCAACCAACTCCTCCCCCTGCCGCTGCTACCGCCGCTGTAGCCGTCGCGGCAGCCGTCTCTTTGAGAGCTACATAGCGCTCATCAAAATACTCGATCATGGCGGTCTTGATTGACCCAAACAGCTCCGGCAACTCGGCTCCGAAAAATGCACCAACCTCATCATGCAGGATCTCACGAATCCTCGCATCCAACTCGCTTGAGCTTATCTGATCCATAACCTCGGGCAGCACTGACCTGTCCGGTACACCCTCTCCTGCTCCCGATCCTGACCCGGATCCACTCCCATCATGCATCAGAATCTCCATACTGAAAAGAACACCACAAAAGAATCTCAGATACTTCCCACTATCCCGGGAACCAACTCTCTCAACCCAACCCTAGGAGTCATGGTTTCCTGATACGCGTACGGGTCCTGTGCTTCCAGTAGTACGGGCCCGTACTACCTTTCACACCTACCCATATTTGTATGAAGTACTACCACAACGCCCTGGAGAAAACATACAAATAAGCGCTCAACCCTCACCACTAGAGGAACTCTAGAAATCTCCCACAAGGAAACCCTAGGCTACAGGCATCACAAATCAGGCAGCATTAACATGAAATCCTGAAGATCCCTAGCCTAGCTCTAGCATGTTGTTCTAACAATACTCAAAAACAATTATCATGTATGGTATTTTGGGGTTATTTACTAGCTCCGGCTGATCGTACCTCCGCGTCCTCCTTTACTCATTTTGAAAAAACCATTTTAATTTCTCTTTTGAAAAATCTCCTCGATTTGAGACTGGAGTCACACGAATGTTCCTCCAATTCACTCAAACCAAGGCTCTGATACCAACTTGTAACAACCGAAAAATCCAGCCAATTTAAATTTTTCAAAAACAACCCGATTCCATTAAATTATTACAAAAAGGTTTTCAATACAAATCATTTAGAGTATTCCCAGAATCACATTACTACAAAATCATGTGGAGCAGTACGATCACGCCTTCGCCTTGCCACGGTCTCCTGAAGTACCTGAAAAACATAAAACCACAACTGTAAGCCCGAAAGCTTAGTGAGATTTCCCTAAAATACCAACCACATATACCATACACGCATAACATGCCATACATATCCGATCACAGAACAGCCATGCACTTCGGGTCTACTGTGTGACTGGTGCGCCGCACCGACCAATAGCCCACCTGGTGCACCCTCCAAGTCTATCCATATACCTCGAGTCTGCAATGTGATTGGTCCGCCCTCACCGGGCCTTCAATCCACCTGGTCCACTATCTGAGTCTACAGTATGACTGGTCCGCCCGCACCGGGCCTTCAGTCGGTCTGGTCCACTCTCCGAGTCTACAGTCTGACTGGTCCGCCCGCACCGGGCCTTCAGTCAATCTGGTCCACTCTCCGAGCCTCGGTACGTCTGGTCCGCCCTCTTGGGGCCTACAGTCTATCCGAACCGCTCGCTGGGCCTTCGGGACAACCGGTCCGCCCTGGGTATCTTGGCCTACAGCACAAAGCAGGACCCGCCTCAACCCAACTCTAGTCCAAACAATCATGTGCACATAAACATACATGCATATAACAGATAACAGTCAACAAACCGATCAAGCAGATCACATAACATATCAACCCCCTAACCAGGAATACCGACCTAACCGATCACTAGCATAGCACCTCCTAATAGAATAGGATACCGACCTCACCCAGGTCTCCAACACATACCATCCTAACTACCAGGATGCAAACATATCAAGCAGCAATATAACAACAAATACCCGGATCTCAATCTGATAAAGGGTCGGCCTTGGTGCCGTAGACCCTGCTGATATAGTGAGGATAACTCACCTCGAAACTGCCGACTGAAAGGATAAGATCCCGCTGCTCCAAACTCCGATACAAACTCTTCCACTGAACACCAAAACACTCAACTCAATAAATACCCATAATTACCAAAATACCCCTGGAAGAAAACTGGTCAACCTTTGAACGAGGTCAAAGTCAACCACTGACCGACTCTACTCACCGGGTCAACCTGATGACTCGCCGAGTCCCCATACTCAGAGCTTCCCTCAATCCGCGACTAACTCGCTGAGTCACCCCGAGACTCGCCGAGTTCAGCAACTCTGAGTCCACTCGCACACAACTCACCGATTCATCCCTTGACTCACCGTTTCTTGACTCGACCAGAAAATATTGGGACTCTTCGACAAGACTCGCCGAGTCCAAGAACTGACTCGCCGAGTCTAAGGCTATCTTCAACCTACCCGTCGAGTTCTTCATACCACTTGCCGAGTTCCAAGCCATCTTCATCCAACTCGCCGAGTTGTTCTTCCAACTCGTCGAGTTCCAGCTCATCTTCAAGCAACTCGTCGAGTCCACCCATGTGACTCGCCGAGTACCAACGGTCTGAATCCATACAGAAGCACTCCAGGCCATGCAATTGATCCAAAACATAGATATAGCCTCCTACAACCCATCCATCACGTAAAGTGGCAAACTTTACGTGAATCCAAAGAGATCTACGCCTTTTGCACATTGGGCTAGGGTTTGGGACTCGATGGCATCACTAAACACCCCAACACAGGGACTTTCATGCTCTCTGATCCTTCTCCATTCCAGATCTGAGGTAGCAACCTCAGATCTAACCTCTAGACACCAATTCATCCCAAGACAAGCTTCCCACAAACCCCAAAATGAAGAAACAAGGTAACAACAGCCCAAGAACGATATATTACCTCAAAAGAACGCCCCAACTGCAATGAAACTCGAATCCAAGCAAAGCCCCTTGCTCCAAGCCTTCAAACTCCCAAGATTTCTTCAACAATTACTCCCTCAAGCTCCCAAATGCAATATGATCCCTCACACACGAAAGCTAAGGGTTTCTGGACTTGAGGATGAGTAAAGAGGCTGAGGGATGAATGTTATGTTCTTTATATAGGGCTCAACCCCGAGAATTAGGGTTTCTCCACTCAGCGCCTACTCGCCGAGTCCATCCATGGACTCGCCGAGTCGGCCACTTAACACGCGACCAAATCGCGACACTACTCGCTGAGTCCACCATGGACTCGCCGAGTTCCCTTGATCCATTTACTCTTTTAGCCCTTCAACTCTACCTTTGACATTTCGGGATGTTACATCCACTTTACATTGTGAAAGCGCATATGAATCCTAGCCTGTTGATTCATAATTTTTTTATCCAATATTTATAATAAAAAGATTCTTGATCAAGCTAATTGTGTTTCTTCTCTTAATAGATAATCAACGGCTCGGGTGCTATTCCCCCTCCTCCTCCTGCACTAACCAATTCATCAAACTTCTTTATACTCTAAATCCTCTTGCAAAGATAACCTCACTCTTCCAAACTACCTAGACTGGATTTGTAACCTAATGATCACTTTGAGGTATGAAAAGAAGGAGTATGTCTTGGACGAGTATCTTGAAGAGTAGATTCCTGACTATTCTACTAAATAAGAAGTAGGCAAACATGAAAAACATGGAGATCACTTGATTAAAGTCTCCTGTCTAATGTTGGCGACCATGTCTTCTGATCTAAAAAAAAAGTTGTGAGAATCTTGGGGTATACGACATGAATGAGCATCTCAAGGACATGTTTCAAGAGCAAGATCTTACTGAGAGATTCAATGTGATGCAATCAATTCTTGGTTGCAACCAACATGAGAATGGTTCTATGAGGGCCTATGTGTTAAAACTAAAACGGTACTTTGACTGGCTCGGTCATCTTAGCTTCCCATTTACTCAAGAATTGGCAATTAATCTCATTCTTAACTCTCTGACTAGTGCATACAAGCAGTTCACTATGAACTACTATATGAATGGTTTGGAGCAAGAGTATCATGGAGCTACAACGGATGCTCAAGATAGCTGAAGAAAGCATTCATATTTCGAATATTAGGGAGGTTGGTGCCAAGAGAAAGAGGGTCATCTCATCCTAAAGCTAAGGGAAAAGGGAAAAGGGAAAGTTGGTAATCCTAATTCTAAATGTAAGAAGGACGTTCCAGATATAGCACTTTTGATTCACCCTAAAGAGGCCATCTACTACTACTGCCAAGAAAAGGGCCATTGGAAATATAGTTGCCGTAAGCATCCGAATGATCTTATGAAGAACATAGCCAAGGGTGTTGGAACTTTAGGTATGTTTAGAATTGAATTACATTCGACTTCTATTTGTAATAGTTGGATACATGACACGGGATGTGGAACCTGCATTTGTTTTGATGTGTAGGGACTAAGACGAAGTATGAAGCTAATACTTGGAGAGTTTGACTTGATCATTAGGAATAAGAGCAGAGTGGTTGTAACGTAGATTGGAGATTACAACCTTTAACTACCTTTTAGTTTTTTAGTTGTTTTAAAAAATTGTTGCTATTCGCCTTACATGGAAAGAAACATTATTTCAATTTATGCATGGTGGATGCATGGTTTTATTTTTGGATTTGATAATAATGATTCTTCTATTTTGGTTTACAAAGATAATGTTTTTTATTTTAAAGTAAGTACTTGTAAGGACATATATGAATCTGTGATTGGTGTAAGTAGAAACAATAATTGAATCCTAAATATTCATTCAAGTTCTTTGGATACATAATGTCTATGGAATTGTCACATTGGCCATATAAACAAGAATAAAATATCAAATCTCCAATCGGATGGAACCTTGGAACCATTTAACCTAGAAGTTGATCATATCTATTTATAGTAAGGAAATAAAATTGATTTGACTGTTAACGACTTGTTATCTGCCCATTGAAATTCAAAGTTACCTAGCCATTTGGGGTTAAATCTGTAAATTACTTTTCTCTCTCATTTTATCTCTTTAATTTAAGTTATTCCTTTAATATTTTCAAAATTAACTCTTACATTTTTAGGAATAACTTAGGGGAAATTGTTAGGGTCAGGATCATCAAATATCTAGGATCCTCAGATATTCAGGATCCTCAAATATCCAAGATCATCAGTTACCTCAGGATCCCGACTATCACCATTATTATTTTTATTAACAACAAATAAACGGTTATATTTTATTCACAATGAGTACATGTGTAGAAATAGTCAAGGGAAGTCCAATTCTCAACGAAGAATCATCTCAACAATGCTAAAGACCAAGAATACTTAGTCAAATAAAGTTCGTGAAGTTGGTCATAGAGGATCTCGGAAATATCAGAAACCTTGTTGGCTAGTTTAGACTATAAATTGACACTTGAATTTCACACACAACACACTAATTTTTTACTGGAAACTTACTCTACGAAATTGTTCACTAGTTATTACTAAGATATTCTCTGTAATCGTCATTTTACATTAATAAAATCATCAAGGCAGGTGACCATTGTCACCTCCCAATGTTTTGTGCCGGAGATCCTAGCAAGGATCAAGGGATTTCCTTGTAATCCATTGTGTCATTATCTTTTATCATTAGCTATTTCACAATTCGAACATCACAGCCTCTCATACAATTTGGTTGATTAATACTTGTGTAATTTTTGACAAAAACAATTTGGCGCCCACCGTGGGGTTGTGGTGTTCAAAATCTTCGAAAAAATCATATCTACACAACTGATCATTTCTTCGTCTATCATACAGTCCCTGAAGAAATCCTTAGCATATCCACTAGCATGTATTTATAACAATTCACATCGCAACAAGTTCAAATTCAGGACATATATACTCAGAAATGGGTATTTTGGGAATAGCTGATTGTGCACATCGTATCTTCTTGTAAAACCAAGTTTCTGTTAGAGGCCCACGTTCTCTATCCCAAGCGAAAAATCAAACAAGAACATGACAAGGAACCGAGACCATGTCTCTAATCGATCCGTTTATTAAACTTTTTGTTTCAAAAACATTTTGTGAAAAGATCTCAGAACCTAGTTTATGTTTGCATTCAGACAAGTGTTCCTCAAAATCCCTCAAACCAGGGATCTGATACTAACTTGTAACATCCCGTTTTAACAACCAAAAATTTTCCTTTTTATTAAGGTAAATTCCATAATTATAAATCCGTGTTAAAAAAAACCATTAGATCCAAATTACATTTAGTGCAAAATGAGAGTAATATAATAAACATGGTACCCTCAATGATGTTGATGAGTGTGTACAATCATGCCTTCGCCTTCCTATAATCAGCAATGGTAGTAGAAAATATAAACAGCTGGGTAAGCACGAAGATTAGTGAGTTGTCCCCAAACTATCCCACATAACAATGCATATACAATGTCTGCACACTGGGTCCACAGTCATCGAACTAGATTAACCCAGGATTGTTGGCATGTTGTCTCAACCCAACCATTCCTCCCAAGCTTCCTAGCCTACGACTTACAACCAACACGCGCTTGGTATCTTGTCCTAAAACACACATCAGGACCGCCTCAACCTTACCCACCACAATATGTTGACATATAAAAAAACAAAAAAATCAAGTCGGCACATAAGTAAAGGGATCTATCAAACTACCTGTCAAACAGCTCATTACCGCCTACTAGAGCCCTCATAACACACTGCACCACTACCGTAAACTCTCCATGGAATGCATAGTTATATGTAACCAGAGGTGAGATAGACACCCGAACAGATGATCCTACTCTAGAGCCACAATCAAACAAGGAACGTGAAATAAAGCCTAGATCAAGAGTTCTCGTTCTATCCTACATTACTACATACAACCCTTAGGGCATCCCTCTAGACGATAACCAGCCTCTAACTAGCATACCACTACTCCTAAAAACTACCGTACAAGGATATATATATATATATATATATATATATATATATATATATATATATATATATATATATATATATATAGAAAGAGAGCAGATCAGTACAGTACAACATCCTATGTACGAGGATATATAACCAAATCTTTGAAGAATGCATAACCATATGTATCCAGAGGTGAGATAGACACTTGGACAGATCATCCTACTCTAGAGCCATAACCAAACTAGGAACATGCAGGAAAGCCTAGATCAGGAGTCCCCAGTCTATCTTACGTGTTTACGTACATCCCCTAGAGCATTTTACTAAACTATAACCAAAACTAATGGTCTGACATTGGTACCTTCGACCCACAGGTACAATGAGGAAAATTCACCCGAATCGAAGAGCTTAAGAACACCGCGACATGCACCCTTTCTGCACGGGCTCCTCCTACGAACTTACAAGTACCAAAACATGGTAAAATCTTAATCAACAACCTAAATCTACCAAGTTTGACTGAAAGTCAAACTGGTCAAAAAATCAACAATCAACAAAAGTCAACGATCCACCTCACGATGTGACACTCTATTGGTCATGTCGTGAGCAGCTAAAAGCTAAAATAGTCAATACTCTTGAATCCTATTGAAGTGAAATGCATCTTCTCATCTTGTGAGAAATGTTTGAAGGGAAACTTGATGAGTTAAACCCTTGATCCAATAAGCCACATATCAATATTTTTTTTTGCAGAAAGCTTCCTTACACCCGAAAAGCCACAAAGTTTGATTCTTTAAGATCTTGGATGTCCAATGCAAGAACTAGGCTCAAATTAGGTCATTTATGAAGAAAAGGAGGTTAAATCGTCAAGTATAAGTTCAAACATCACCCAAACCTCATATCCCCAACACATAATCACTAAGGGACTCTAAGGACCCATAAAGTTGCTAAGTTTATGGGATCCAATACTCTTACTCATCTAACCATGGACAATCATGCATAAAACCCTAGATCTAGCAAAAAGCAATAAAAAAGCTTTAAACTTGGTTACTTACAAACGTCTAGATATGTTGCTAGAAGATGCAAATGAAGCTCCCAAGCTAGATCTTTGCTCCAAAGGTGATCCCTTCTTCTTAAAGTCACCACAACATCACCAAAAGTTCAAGAATCACAATCAGAGGCTAGGTTTATGGTTTTTCTGTGTTTAAGGAGGAAGGAGGTTGTTAATGAACACTAAAATAAAGTTTATGGGGTTTAAATATGAAGGAAGCCCTAAAAAAATCATGGGCTTGGGCTGCAGCCCATCTCACGATGTGAGAAACTTATTGTCACGTCGTGACTTTATTTCCAGCTGTCACGTCGTGACCTCCTCATGGTCATGCTGTGACACCCGCTTTTCCCAAAATTCATGCCTTTGACTCCTTGATTCCCTAATTTGATCCGTTCTTAAAACCGGGTGTTATAAGCCTAGTGTTAGTTCGACGATAATGTTTTAATTGAAAATGTGAGGACACATATTGTATGATTGTTAAACATATAATAATCATACCATATACTAAATTTAAACCGTTTAAATTTATATTCTTTTCTTTTAAATATTATATTTTAATTCTCTTATTAAATAATATTCAAAATAAATATTCAAATTTTAAATTCAAGTTTAACTAATATTCAAATTTAATTAATTAAATATTCAAATTCAAAATTTAATTAAATAATATTTAAAATTAATATAGGATATGAATATGCAAATTTAAACACTTAAAATAATATTTTAATCAAGAGGTTTATCCCAAAATTTAAAAAAAAAAAAAAAAAAAAAAAAAAAAAAAAAAAAAAAACTGAAAAAAACCAAAAAACTGAAAAACATTCGGGCGCCTCGCGTTCATCACACATCCAAAATTCGTTGTTAAGATTTTTAACCAGTGAAAATACCTAAATATAATGGCTCTGAATCCAAGGTTGGGATTTATATGCATCTATACATACGGTCAATGCAGCAGAAGCAAAAACACAGACATATTTGTACATGCACCTAAGATCTAGATTTTACTAGTTATAACAACCTACTTTGAAAATCGAACTAAAAGGTATATAGTACTAACCTCTTGATCTTTTGATTGTGATCTCGTAACCGCCAGCTCTTGCAATGGACGCAAGACCCAAAGTAAATTCCTTCTAATGTAGTTAGACTCAAAACTCCAAAAAGCTAATAATGATTAACCCAATTATAGGGTTTATCAAAATTTCTATAACCCTAGCAGAGGGGTTATAGTTTTTGTTGAAGGAGAAAGAGAGACAAAGGTGGAGAGTATTTCTAAGAGGAATCGGCAACTACAATTTGATCTCTAGCAGTTGTCAACTTATAGGCAGCTAGATAAATCGTAAGAGATTCAAATTCTTAGAATAATCATTACCTTATTCAAAACATGCCTTATAACTACCCAAGGATGCTCCAAAACCATCCCAAGCTATCCTCCATGAGTTTCTATTGGAATATTCTAATTAATCTCCAAGAATTAATTAATATTCAAGCCCTTTAATTAATTAAAACTATTTAAAAAAATTCAAAAATAATTTTCGAATAGTTAATTAATTAATTCATTCATAACTTTTTTTTTCCATTTCCATATAGCTAACTGGGTTATGATGTCAATTCAAAATATTACCAAACATTTAATAACCTTTGACATGATTTCCAAATAGTCTCCCACTAGGTCGTTAACTTTTTAAGGTCTCATACTTCCTTAACAATCAACAAGTAGTTTCTTTTATGAAGAACCTTATTTTTGGTAGTAACAAATAAGAGTGATACTTTACACTGATTGATCAAATTTCAAGTGCAGTCTAGGCCTTGAATGATAGATTATATGTTTCTTGGTGTTAATAAATACCTCTCTTATATTCACAGGTGGATGTAGGTTATATTAGACTGATCCATGTTAAATACAATGTTCTTATTTTATAGTTTTTCATTTGCAGTTTCTCAGTAGTTTTATTCCGTGAGTTTTACTGAAATCGTTTATTGTTTTTTTGAAGTGCTTAACTTGGTTTGTTGAATTCCCTACACTTTAAAAATTGTTAAAGTATATAATATGAGCATGAATTATTAAATGGAAAGTTGCCACACAGAAACCTTATCTAAATTTGTGGCAATTGATGAAATATGAAATATAATTATATTGAAAGTAAGAAGGTCATATTATAGTACATATTACAATGAGTTTTTCATACCTAATCAATGTATGAGGATCATGATCATAAAATCATACAAGCCTAGAAGTAAAAAATAAAAAAGCAATGGTATACTGTAAGATCGTTTTTGAAGCAATATCAAACCTGAAATCGTAGGATAGTATGTAGGATCGTAAGGTCGCACAATCTAATAATATTCTACTCTTTTTGTTTATTTGGTCGTTAGTGTATAGACATGCATGTCAAATTTGAACTTAACCATAGAGAATTGATCTTACATGTGGAGATGAGAAATCCGAGTTGAAGATATTTTTCATGATAATGTTAAGCAGTGGTATTCCTCTTCTGGTAGTGAAAATAATTGGAGTACTTCAAATATGGTAACTTGGGTTATATCAATTCCGTTTAAACTGATTTCTTTGTCTACTACAGTGTCGATGTACTTGGGACAATTGTATCCCATTTTTTTAAAAGTATATGTAAAATTCTCATGCTACATAATTTTATACCTTGTGTTTTCTAACATGTAACCTGCGTTCTTTTACTCACGGCTATTCACTGCTGATATGTAAACCCATAAAAGTACAAAGGGGGAACTTTTATAACATATAATTGTGGCTAATAATAAACGTTCTTAAATATAAAAAAATTGTATCTACGAAAATAATATGACATTGGGAATTAACTATAACATTAATTGGACATTAATACACATACAATGGTCAACAGTCAATGATCAATATTCAACAGTCAACATACCAAATATACCTTGTTGATCACCATAATTTCAATGTGATACTACCGAAATGTTCATGGGGTTCATTTATTTTTTAAGAATATTTCAAACACTAAGAACAACATTAAACAATGATTTAAATGAATAAAACTTGAATCACAAGATCAGGAATGTGAGAAATTATAGCATTTGTGGTCTCTTCCTCACTAAAGAACTTACAGTCAATCCAGCATGCTACATTTCCATTTTTCAGGAAATGGGGAAGGATTCACATCAGGTGGAAGAAGTCTCCATTTCACACATTTGTCACAACATTTGTCAAAAACCCAATCTTGATTCACTGTTGAAAATAATATTTGACTTGTGTTTCCATTGAACCTCTCTAGGGGCTGAAACTTAATGCCTTTTACTGCCAATGGGTTTTTGCATTGAAACATAATTTCAAGATCAAATTTTCTGCTATCGCAGGTAAATTGAAACAATTCAGTCATCCACCATCTATCTTCTCTCTCCTCTACAAGGTATGAAGTCGAAGAGTATGTCACCCCATCCAATATGTAATTGAAGCCTAAGTAATACTCTGTTCTGGAGCCAAAATTGAACACAAGGTTTACTTTGTACATGATATTTGGTGATAAAAATTGTGTTCTTAAATGTATCTTAAAATCCCAATAATATGGTTTATGGAAGTCCATTTGAAATCTACAACAAGATGCAGCAAAGAATAGATTAATATGTACTCATGAACAATGTTAAAAAACACGTAGACAAAAAATAGAGGATCAAAGTTTACCTTGAATTCCTTCCACCATAATAAAAAAACGTAGGCGATGCAAAGTGAACAGGAATCAAACATTCTTCTGCGGAGATCATTTCACAACGTTCTCCATTCTTATTTAACCAAAACCGCTGTCCATTAAAAGAGCTCAAGTTAGGAAATCGGTACATTTATCTAATAGTCGTTTAGCTGATTACCGTTTTGCCCCCATTGAAGAGGAATCCTTCGGAGAGACGCATCTTTAGTTCTTCATTGTATCTGTAAACCAGAGGAGGCACAACACGTTTACCGATCTCTTCACAGTCTTCAGATATCTCCTGAAACAAAAGCGCAATCTCAAGTTTTTCAACAACATTAGACATCTTTGGTCGTCTTTCACGAGATTTCTGCAAACATTGAAAGGCAATGTCTGAAAATGTTTCCAATGAACTGGGATCTATGTGTTGCTTCAGATCTTCAAAGATAATCTCAGTTAGTTTCTTTTGTTTGTAGCACTTTTTCCAAAATTGCACTAAACTTTGCCAACGACCATTGTTATACTCAAAGCATAGTTTCCCACACAATACTTCAAATAACACCACACCAAAAGAGTATACATCTGACTCTTTCGTTAGGGAGTAAGTATCCATATAGAGAGGATCTATATATCCAGGGGTACCTACAACATTGGAAACAAGAAAGGTGTGCATCTGATTTGCAGGTCCTATCTTGGATAGTCCCATGTCTGAAACTTTAGCATTCCAATTCTCATCTAGCAAAATGTTGGAACTTTTTATATCTCGGTGGAGAACTCTTTGTTGTGTCTCCTTGGGATCATGAAGGTAGCGAAGTCCCTTTGCGGCATCAATGCATATCTTGAGACGTTGCCTCCATGTGAGAGTAGTGCTACTTAAGTGGCGATCAAGGCTTCCATTGGATGCATGCTCATACACAAGGATCTTTTCACCATTTTCGTCGCAAAATCCAACCAGAGTGATGAGATTTTCATGTTTGTACCGAGAAAGCATTAAGATCTCTTTCAAGAACTCGGGGACTCCTTGCCCATAGTTACGATCCAGACGCTTGAAAGCAACCATGGTAGCATTCCCTTTAGAGTGAGAGAGTATTCCTTCGTACACTTTCCCGAATCCACCTTTTCCAATGACCTTCCTATCATCGAAGTTGCATGTGGCTGATTTTATTGCTTCTAGTTGCATATTGAGGTAATTATACTCCTCTAGTAAGGCCTCCATTACCTGTTGTCAAATGGGAATTGTGAATGGGAATTTCAATGGAGTGTTGCTATAAATAACTCAGAAAAGGGGAGCCATGAAATGTGACAGGTTCCTACTTACTCCTTTATTTTCAATTCTTTTCTTCACAAATACATATATATATATATATATATATATATATATATATATATATATATATATATATATATATATATATATATATATATATATATATATATAAGTTCAGGTTCATTTGAGACCATTCTAATTTTGTGAGACCGTGAGACCAAATCTAAAAATAATTTTAAAATGCAAAATAAATGAAAATTCCAAAAATTCTTTTTTTTCAATATTATTTTCGGAACTTGAATTAACTAAAAACATAAAAATAAAATAAAAATAAAATAAAATAAAATCCCGTTTTTTTTTAAAATACATGAAATATTCTAATAGAATATTACACTGTACATATTCTAAAAAATAATTTTAAAAGACAAAATAAATGGAAAAATCCAAAAATTCTTTTTTTAAATATTATTTTCGGAACTTGAATTAACTAAAAGAAATAAAAAATTCCCAATTTTTCTTAAAAATACGTGAAATATTCTAATAGAATATTACACTGTACATATTCTAAAAAATAATTTTAAAATGCAAAATAAATGGAAAAATCCAAAAATTCTTATTTTAAATATTATTTTTGGAACTTGAATTAACTAAAAAAATAAAAAAATAAAAAAATGTGTGTCACGGTCTCACAAAATTAGGTCGTCTCACATGAACCTAACCATATATATATATATATATATATATATATATATATATATATATATATATATATATATATATATATATATATATATATATATATATATATATATATATATATATATATATATATATATATATATATATAAATTACATGGATGGTCCCTGTGGTTTAGGGTAATATGCGTGTTTAGTCGCTAACAACTTTTTTAACTCAAATGGTCCTTAAAATATATTTTTGTTACGCATTTGGTCCTTATCCGAGATAAAATGACTATACTGCCCTTAATAATTTTTTTTTCTAATTTTTCTAAGTTTTCTAATATATTTGTTTTATTATATAAATAACATAAATACATTAAAACAAATTACAAAAAGAAAAAAAAAGACTTAAACCTAAAGTACCTATCTTCAATTCTTCATCCCTACATCTTTTCTCTCTAACGCTGACTCCACCGACAACCAACCTCACACCTTGCCGGAGATACAATCGTTGATTCTGCAACCGTCTTCTCTTGCCGGAAAACTTCAACGACAACCTGCCACTGCCACCTATCTACTCCGCATCTTTCTAACATACCTACATCCCTCCAACCTCGTGAAGTACCGATGATGTTGGTCGATCCAACTATCGCCGGAAACAATGGAGTTCACAGAGCTACATTTATAATCGGAAATGAGGGTGTCATCTGTGAAACTCTTTCCAGGTAACATCATATGAATAAAAAAACAAATTCCAATCCTTTCTTTTACCCCTCTCTGCGATTCTCTTTCTGTTGTTATTGGTTCACTCTATTTTCTCAGGTCTCTTGTGTGAGTTACATTTGTATTAACTGTACATGACATGTGATGTTGTATTGATTATATAGGATACTATAATCCGGATATAACTTTGTGATTGGTGTTAAAAAATGGTTTTTGCTGAAATGCTTAAAGAGATGTTTCCTGATGCTCGAAATTGCCAACATAGTTCTCCTTTGTTACTCATCTCTGTGCATTAACTGAGTCTTCAGATTAGCAAACTGAGTCCATTAAATATTTGTTAGGGACCAAACACACAGATTACTCTAAACCACAGGGACCATCTATGTAATTTACATATATATATATATATATATATATATATATATATATATATATATATATATGTATATATATATATATATATATATATATATATATATATAGTTGAGATCACGAGAATAAATCTAGGTTATATGTTGTTTTGTTGCAAAACCCTCCATTGTATCAGCGCGTCAGCATGATAGAGGAATATAATTTTTATATGTGAATATAAACTACCACCACCACAACCACCACTATTTCTTTTTAACGCAAAACCATCCGGCGTACCGACGCAATAGATGAATGTAATATATATTTGTAAACATAAAGGTTAGTATGTTCTCACAATTACCCCCCCCCCCCCCCACCACCACCACCACCGCAACCACAACCGCCACATCCTCCATTACCATTGTCTGAGCCAACATCCGCCACCAACTGACATATTTGTAACGTCCCAAAATTTATAAGGTAACAATTACATTTTTGATTCAAACATAAGCACCATTTATCCTTTTCAATCATTCAAAAGTATATCAGAGTACAATCCTAAAATCATAAAGTTGCGGAAACATGGGCGGATGTGCTGCGATCACGTCGGGTCCTTCCCTTTCGAAACGGAAGTACCTGAAACCATAAACATAAACCGTAGTCACAAAGCTTAGTGGGTTCCCCAAAATACTGCATACCATACATATACGTCAACTTAAGGCTGTACCGGGTTTATTTCACCCCCGGGTCTATTTCACCCCCAAGACTATTTCAACTTATATGTCAACATAAAGTTGTACCTAATCTACTTCACCCCTAGCTCTATTTCACCCCGAGTCAATTTCAACTCACATGTCAGCATAAGGCTATACCGGGCCTATTTCATCCCCACATACATATAGCAAAGAGGAACGCATGCATACAAACATATAACATGAGTCACAAAGACTACAAGTACATACAATCCTTAGTGTCGTACAGTATAGTGAGCAAACTCACTTCTCAGTCTGAAAGATCGTTGAATAGGAAACTACTTCAAATATCAGCTCAACTGGCCACCTATTCATTAGAACATGACCAAACTTATCGTATAATTAAAATACCCAAAATACCCCTAAGTCAACTTGGTAAAAAACAGGTCAATGTCAAAATGTCAAAAAAAAGTCTGCTGAGTCAACTCAACGGCATACGCCATCGTACTCAGCTTGTACGCTTAACATACTCAAGCCTTGACTAGAAACGAGGTGTTGACCTCGTATTCCTTGCGTACCATAGTGTACGCCTAGCTTACATTCAACAATCATTTCCTTCTATTAAGAGCTTAATCCCTAAATCTCTTTTGTCCAAATCCTAGATCTAGTCCTTAAATGATGTCCTTAACCATAAAGTATCCAACTTTATGGTCTTGCATGGATATTTAGTGCTCAATACCAAAAAACCTAACTTCTTAACTGATTAAGACATCCGAGCTCATGCATGGAAGGGAACTAAGGTCCAAGATTACATTTTTTATAGTTCATAATACTTCTTAATGGATTAAGTTTCCAACTTTATCCATTTGAAGGGTCCAAACAACCAAGATCTAGTTTTTAAGTCTCAAAGGGACCAAAAGGGCATCTTTTTCAACTTAATCTATTAAGTCCAAGTCTCAAGTCTTTAGAGCTGAATCAATATGATGTTTTAGATGGATAAAGTTTCCAATTTTATCCGTAACAAGGTCACAAACTTTCAAGATCTAAACTTTATGCACTAAAGTGACCAAAAGCTCATAACAACCAAAATTAGCCAAACCCAACAAATGCATCTTCAAATTCAAGCTTGATACCTCTAGAAGAAAGATCAAGCTTAACAAAGTCTGCATCTACAAGCTCCAATGCAACCAACACTTCTCTAAAGATCTCATTCTTCTTCATGATGCACCAAGAACACTTAAAATCACTCAAGCACACCTTATTTTGCTCAAAAGGCTCAAAATAGGGCTAGGGTTTTCAATGAAGGGTGTTGTAGAGGTGTAGGCTGAGAATGGATTGGTTTGGGGAAGTTAAGGAGCTTAAATAAGGATCAAACCACGAAAATAGGGTTTGGACACTGATCGTGTATGTCCAATGCACTCTGGGTACGCGCAGCATACCAGGGATACCCTAGTACACCCAGGGTACTTCCTGTATGCCCAACATACTAGACTAAGTCCAAAACCTTCCTAACTTTTAACGATCATAACTTCTTCGTTTCATCTCCGTTTTCGACGATCTTTATATCCACAGAAAGTTATTGAGGAGCTCTACAACCTTATCAAAATAATTTTGAATTAAAACACATTGAATTAGAATCATTAATTCATGAAAGAAGTTTGAAACACCATTTTCCCATTTTACCCTTTGACTCTAAAGTACAAAGAAGTATGAAAAACCACTTTTCCAATATTACCCTTTAATTCTAAAGCACAAACTGAACTCTTGGATCACATAATCTACATTACCCACATCTAAATGGGTCTAAATCTCTCTTTCCCAAAGCCTGAAGCCTAATGTTACTTGATCTTCGAGTCACGACCCCAAATTTATG